>NW_027555958.1:422721894-423236668 GCF_003287225.1 Phascolarctos cinereus | reverse complement strand
TGCTGGCAGGTGAGTACATCACACATTGCTAAGAAGTCGAGCATGCATTGGCAAGAATATGTTAGTGTAATGATTTGTTTACAATAAGGTACTATATGGTTACATGATGCAATAACGCATCATCAAAATTCAATGCAGGAAAAAAACCACAAATTTATAATAACTTATTAAATTTAAGATGCATCATGTAAAAAGCATATATTTTATATATTTTTTGAAATGATGCAATTTTTCAAAACAACATTAGAAGATTAAATAAAGTAGTAGTGGGGGGGGGGGGCATTGTGTAATTTTTTTAAAGGGGAAGTAGGCCAAATAAGTTTGGGAACCTCTGTCCTAGAGTTACCACAGAGCAAAAAAAAAAAAAATAAAATGTACATGAATATGCCTCAAAAGGTATCAAATGCTCAAACCAAAAGAACTGTTAGTTTGTTTAATTTTGTTTCATTGTAAAAGAAAAAACATATTGGATGTGAGCAGCATATAACCAGTGAGAAACTCCAAAGAAGAATAGAAATAAAGGATGTCATCAAATTTATATGACAGGAAGGGCTGGCCATGTGACAAGAACAAGGGATAAATGTTGAAAACCAAGAGCACTCCAGTAGTCCCCTTAGCAGGAGAAATCAAGGAAGCCCTCTGGCATGTTGGGTAGATCCCCTATAGTGAACTTTTTGGATAGCATGGACCAAAGTTTCATGGGATGAGCAGATACGAATGGTTGCAATCTGTACCAGTGGAGAGAACCCCTGAATTGTTAAGATCACAGATCCATTTAAGTATATTGAATTAATCCACTTGGTCACCTTACCAACTAGCTTTCTACATCTATGAACTCTGATATTTTCTTCTTGTATGTGTTACTGAATACTCCATGTACTTCCTCTAGGGATTAGGGAAAATCATCTCTGCTGGGTCAGTCAGATAGCAGCTGTAGGCTCTCAATCAGCCTATAAGTGTTTATTGAGCACCTACTGTATATCAAGCACCATGCTAAGCACTAGGGATACAAAAAAAAGGCAAAACATAGTCCCTGCCTTCAAGGAGCTCCCAATCTAAGGGGGGAGACAACGAGCAAATAAATACGTTGTGGCTGTTTGTTGATCACCCTTTATTCTCCAAGAGAACCAATGACATCATGAGGGTGATGTCTTGACTTGCAAGTGAATTGGTTTTAAGTGAGGCAGGGCTGTGCAAAGTTATCAGCCTCACTCTCTCCTCCAGAGTCATCGGAGTCCAGTGGCAAGACATGGGGCAGGTTGACTGGCAATGGCCCTGGACAGTGAGCGACCTTGGCTTTTTTAAGCTAAGGTTTTTCCCAGGTCTCAATTTGTCTGAAGCAACACCATGCAGCAATTAAAGGCTAGGTAAGATTTGAGACAAAAGATAACATAAGTTGCCTTCCTAAAAGAATCAATCTGGGAAGGGAAGACCCTCAAAACAAGTTACATACAGGATAAATGGGAAGGGGGATAGACACAGAATTAAGAGGGGTTAGGACAGGCTTCCTATCTAAAATGAGATGTTAGAAGGGACTTGAAGGAAGCCAGCAAAGCCAATAGGTAGAGCTGAGAGGGGAGGCATTCCAGGCATGGGGATCAGCCAGAGAAAATGAAAGAGCTGAAAGACAGAGTGTTTTATTCATGGAACAGCCAGGAAACCAGTGTCACTGAAGTATGTGTGAGGGACGAAGCCGTAAGAAGACTGATTTAGGAGAGGGCTAGGTTATGAAGGGTTTTGAATGCCCAACAGGGCATTTTGAATTTTCTCCTGGAGGTGATAGGGAGCCATGGAAGTTTATTGAGTTGTGGGGTGGGAGGTGGGGAGGTGTCACAGTCAGACCTATGTGTTAGGAAAATCACTTTAGTGGCTGAATTCAGGATGATTGAAGCAGGAAGACACTTGAGGCAGGCAGACCCACCAGAAAGCTGCTGCAGTTGTCCAACTATATGGTGATGAAAACCTTCCCGGGGTTGTATATCATAAGGAGAGAAGGGGCTGCATTCGATGATGCAATGGTGAAATTGACAGGACCTGAGCACAGATCAAATATGGGGGAATGGGGGAGGCATTAGAGATAGTGAGGAGTGAAGGATGACTCTTAGATTCCAAGCCAGAAGGACTAGGAAGATGGTGTCACCCTCCAGGGTAAGAGGAAAGGTAGGAGGGGGGAAGATTTAGGGGGAAAGATAATGAGCTCTGTTTTGGACATACTGAGTTTAAGATGTCTATAGGACATCTAATTTGAGAATTCTAAAAGGCAGTGGAGGTAGATTTGAGAATCAGCAACATAGAGATGGTATTTAAATCCATGGGAGCCAATGAGATTCCTCAAGTGGTATAGAGGGAGAAGAGAAAAGGGCTCAGGACAGAACCTTGGGAGATACCTACAGTTAGAAGGCATGATCTGGATAAGAACCCAGCAAAGGGGACAGAGAGGGATTGGTCAGATAGGTAGGAAGAGAAGCAGGAGAGAGTGGTGTCCTGAAAACCTCAAAAAATGAGAGTATGAAGGAGGAAAGGGTGATCAACAGGCTACATGTGCAAAAGGCAGAATGGTCCAATGGAAAGAGTATTGGATTTGGCATCAGGGGATCTCGATTAAAACCCTTGCTCTATAACCATCTACTTGTCTAACTTTAGGCAAACTGTTTAATTTCTCAGCCTCAGTTACCTCATATGTAAAATGAGGGGTATACTAGATAACTTCAGAGCTTCCTCTGAAGGTCTCATTGTCCTCTTGCCTATTCTGGTGCTGTATCTCGGCTCTGGAATAGCAAGCACTACGACTAACCCCATGACTATGACTAATGCAGGTAACTGTGAACATCCTACACTCACCCACCATGTTAGGCACTGTTATGTTAACCATCTCTCCTAATCACATACATCAACTTACCATCTCTGTGACTTCCTAGATCAAAACTCCATTCTAAAGCTACCACTCCTTTATGTGTGTTGATTTCCTTAGAAGATTATAAACTCCTTGAATTCAGAAATTGTCTCTCTTTTTATACTTGTATTCTCAGAACTTAACACGGTGACTGGCGTATAACGAGCACTTAATATTGCCTTTCATTCATTCTCCAGATCTATCTACAATGCTAGTGCAAACTCTACTTAACATTACACACAGGCCAGTATGATCAATGATACATCATTATATCTGTTCCTTCTACTCAACTTCTCTAAACATCCCAACTAGTTTCAGTCTTGGGGGTGGAGAAGCAGAGGGCTGCTATGATTGGCCTCCAAATCTATCCAGCTGTTTCTGGCATACCTGGCATGATTAGAGCACCCCCAGAGAATTTCTCATCCATGCTACAAATTCCCACCTGCACTTCTCCCCCTCTTTCTCTTCCTTCTTCTTTTCCTTCTCCTCCTTCTCTTTCTCCTCTTCCTCTTTCTCCACAGATTATCTCTGCTATAATGACATATCAGTGGGCTGAACCAAGGTCTGGGATGTTGGCCATAAATTCTTCTATTCTGGGTCTGGCCATTACAGACCAGGTAGTCTTCAGGAAGAAATATAAATGCTATACATATGTGTATATACATATTTACACATGTACATGTAACGCAGGTATATGTACAGACAGGCATATGTGTTTGTGTAGATAGCTATATATGTAAATGCACATGTATGTATGTGAATGTGTGTGTATACACATATATTGCACATGTGTGTGTATGGTTGTCCTTCATGCTGGAAGGCCAAAATGACATCACTGCACTGGAGTCAAGGTACAGCATGTCTGACTGTGGCTGATCAGATCAATACAAGCTTAGAAGGCTCTACCACCAGTCAGGCACAAATAATCCATGTGATCATTTGAAGTGGATATGTCTCTAAATTTATGCATCTCGTGTTTCTTTTGAGCTACTGCAGCTCTGCTTTGCTCGCAGAGCACAGCGCCTTCTTTGATGTGGGCATGCTGCCTGGGTCATCCCGTGTCAGTGTCTCCCATGAATTCCAAAGTTCTTCAGAGAGACCTGGAGAGTGTACCTGTGTTGCTTTTCTGACCACCATGTGAGCTGTTGCCTTGTGCGAGTTCTCTGTAAAATAGTCTTTTAAGCAAATATACGTTTGGCATTTGAACGATGTTGCCAGCCTATCGGAGTTGAGCTCTCTGCAGTAGAATTTCCGTGCTTGGCAGTTTAGCTTAAGAAAGGACCTCAGGGTCTAATACCATATCTTATCTTACCAAATGATCTTCAGAATCTTCCTAAGACAATTCAAATGGAAACGATTCAGTTTCCTGGCATGGTGCTGGCATAGTGTCCAGGTTTCACAGGTCTACAGCAATGGAGTCAGCACAATACACCTTCAGTTTGGTAATCAGTCCAATACCTCTTTTCTCCCACACTTTCCGTCGGAGCCTCTGAGCTACCTCTGGCAACGCCTGTGTCAACCTCATCATCTACATGGACATCCCTAGAAGGTACACTGCCAAGGTAAATGAACTTATCCACAAAGTTTCTATACACATGGAATTTACTTGGTGATTGGGAGATTGACTGGTGTTTGGTGTGATTAGCACTGGTGTAAAAAGCACAAATGGACACATGGATGACAACATTCCAAAATGTGGATGGGGAAGGAGAAAAATACATGGATGTAATGGGGGTGGAGGGGAGAGGAAGGCCAGGGAGACAGTTACCTAAGTTGTTTAAATATTTTCCTCTCAGACTCAGGAGAGAACAATGAGGTTTGGGGGTTAGTTCTGTTGATTCTCTACAATTGTATTTGCACAAAACTGGAAATTTGGGCCAAAACACAGTATTTCAGTATTTCAGACACAGGTGCTTAACATCAGAGTGATGTGCACTGGTCCAGGGCATGGGGAAACCACTGAGGGATGAATGATGGAAATGCCAGGACTGGATTAGAGTTTCTCCATAGCCTCAACCTCTTGTTGTTAACAAATTGCTCTGCTCTGCACATATGAAATGAGCTGTGAGTATATGTGTGTGTGTACATGTGTGTGTGTATCACTGCCTCCCACTTTGCCTTGTTTTTATCAACTTTAAAATTGTGGAAAGTGGCACAAACTTCCTTCCAGAATCACTGGGAAAAAGAGTCCCCTAAATTTGAAGATGATAACCCTTATGAAATCTACAGGGCAGAAGCTCCAAGTGACTGTCCAATGCAATGGAAAAGGCAGCATTGATTTGGAGAAAGAGAATCTTGGTTTGAATATCATTTCTGCTATTTGCTATATGTGTGCTCTTAGACATGTCACTTAACCTCTCTAGGCCTTGGTTTCCTCATTTGTAAAAAAAAAAAAAGCCAGACTAAATGGTCTCCAAGGTCCCTTTTATCTCTGAATTTCTGAGCCTGTGATTTTAAGATCCCTTCAGCACAAATCCTTCCCTTAGTTATTGTTTGGTCACCTATCTCCCATAGAAATTGAAAATGGTATAAAACAGATTACACTATGCATATTCCTTAATAAAACCTTACAAAGTGACTCTTTTATGTAAACTGCAATCCTGAAGTCATGCTCAATTCCAAATCTGCCACCCACACATAAAAGCCTCTCTGGCTACTCCTTCTTGGAGGAGGAGGGGAGACTTCTTCATTGAATCAGGGTGAGCAGAGTGAGAGCCTCATAGATCACAAGGCCCATGAATTAACTTCCTCTTTCCAACGTAGCCTTTTTTAACCTCTCTCAGATTCAGTTTCCCATCTCTGTGCCTTTGCACATATATACACACATGTACATCACATGGGAAACGCCATGGCCTCCTGTCTAGAATGCACTCCCTCTTCATCTGGACCTGTTAGAATCTCTAGTTTCCTTCAAAGCTCAGTTTGAACATCAGCTCCTTACATGAGACCTTTTTCCTGCCAATGTAGCACTGTCAACAAATAAATTACATCTTTTTTGTACATCTTTATTTACATGTGCACATGCTGTCTTCCCTTATAGAATGCAGACACCTTCGTGGGCATGGACCATTTCATTTTTGACTCTGTGTTGTCAACCTTAGCACAAGGCCTAGTGATTAATAAATGCTTTTTGATTGATCTATCAAAATGCGAATGGCAAAACCTGCAGCACGTACATCACAGATTTGTTTCAAGTCTCTGATGCCATAATGTATGTAAAATGCTTTGCCAACCTAAAGTGCGTATAGATATCAATTATTACAACTATTATTACTGGACAAAAAGTTTCAGAGAAAGTGGCAGCTCCCATTGCTAGAAGCAGTTTCCCCATTTGGAAGTGCCAGTAAAATCACAGGTTCATTCTCTATCTCGAACCACTCTTGTATTATTATTGATGTTATTATTATTGTCTGTGCATCCAAGTGACCTGGGCATGGTTCTCTCTCTATGAAGAGGCTGTGCCTTCACATTCACACAGTCTGACTATTTTGACCGATTGTGTGTTGGAATGATTGGGCTCTGTCAGAGACCCGGCAAGTCAGGTATAAGTTAAGTGGATTTGCTAAAGGACTAAGCTACAGTGTGTGGCCCTCTCAGGATTCCTGGGTGCTAAAACAAGTGAAGATAATAAAGGTTTCCTCCTCTTTCCTGGAATATGCCTATAATCACTTGCAGGAGCCTTGGAGGAAGCTTTCCCTTCCTCCTAATCTCCTGGCCACCCCGTGTATTATGCAATTGCTTCAGGGGGTAATAGGGATTTTTCTTTATCATTCTCTCAGAGACAGAATCTAGGACTGGAGGCAGAGACTGTCTCACCCTGGACAATATCTCTTCAGCTAAGCAGCTGCCAAGTTCAGAGGATGGTCAGGAGACAGGGAGATAGGTTTCCTGTTGCCTCTAACACTCGCTAAGGTGGAATGATGTGAGCCTGGAACAGCTCAGACTCTCTCTACCTGAGGCAACCAGACTGAGTGTTTTAACTAATAGGTCTAATGACTGATTATTTTTTTTCACCACTGAATTGACTGGTAGTTTTGGGCAATTGCAAACCTGATCCCATTTACAAATCCCAAACGTTATTTCCAGAGTGCTGATGATTCCCTAGAGAAACTGCAATGAGTCATGGTAGTCTGAAGTCCCTGGATTTGCCAATCTATAAAATAGGGGGAAATAAATCACAGCTCATTTCATATGTGCAGAGCAGAGCAATTTGTTAACAACAAGAGGTTGAGGCTATGGAGAAACTCTAATCCAGTCCTGGCATTTCCGTCATTCATCCCTCAGTGGTTTCCCCATGCCCTGGACCAGTGCACATCTCTGTGATGCTAAGCACCTGTGTTTGAAATACTGAAATACTGTGTTTTGGCCCAAATTTCCAGTTTTGTGCAAATACAATTGTAGAGAATCAACAGAACTAACCCCAAACTTCATTGTTCTCTCCTGAGTCTGAGAGGAAAATATTTAAACAACTTAGGTAACTGTCTTCCTCTCCCCTCCACCCCCATTACATCCATGTATTTTTCTCCTTCCCCATCCACATTTTGGAATGTTGCCATCCATGTGTCAATTTTTGCCTTTTGCCAACCGTAACCTAATCATAACAAACACTGGTCAATCTCCCAATCACCAAGTAAATTCCATGCGTTAGAAACTTTGTTTTTATTATCTTAACAGCAGCTACATTTGTTCTTCAGAGAATGATACTGGTTTCATGTTTATCAATTCATATTTCTAATTAATCTACATACAGTTATTTGAAAAGATTGGGTGTAGTAAAAAGATCATTAATTTTGTGGTCAGAAGACCTTAGTTCAAATTCTGCGATAGACACCACCTTTGTGACTTTGGATAAGTCATTTCTTCTGTCTATTTCCTCATTTTTTGAATGATAGAGTTGAGTTAAATGACCTGCAAAGTCCTGCTCTATACGAAGACTCATAGGCTGATACCTCTAAAACCTAGAGGTATCAGCTTATGATTCTATGTATGTATGTACTTGATCTGGACCTACAAATTTACAGGTCTGAGGAAGTCCCAGTGCGTACACTCTCTCCATCAAACCAACAATTGCAGAGCTGCCCGAGGCACTGAGAGGTTAAGTAACTTTTTCATGATCATACAACTAGCATGTGACAGCCACTGGAGTTGAACACAGGTCTTCCTTACTCCCATTTACATAATATTACTCTCTGAAAAACAAAATCTTGATGATTTCAAGTTTATGTAATAGTAACATAGCCCTGATGATTTAAGTTCTTTCTCCCATGGGAGGGCTCTGCCACTAACTAGCTTTGTGACCTTGCAGAAGTCATTCACTTCTATTTCCTCATTTGAAAAATGAGATAATCTATCTTTAAGATAAAAAGAATCTCTAAAAATTCAGAATCTAGCAGAAAGAGCTCCTGAAATTCAATCTGATTCACTTCAACAAACATTTATTAGGCACCTATTATGTGTAAAGCACTGTGCCAGACATCTGAATTGAGATCTATGTATTATGTCACAACTTAAGCTTATTCAGGTTCCCCTCATTTCTCTTTACCTTAATTTGTTATCCCCTCCCAGTTAACCTTGCACACACCCCTCCCTAGCTTTTCACCAAGCTGTTGACAAAATAACAAAAAAATATATTTTTTTGCCTCAAAAGGGTATTGTTAGTGTTAATGCGTTACTATAAGTAAATAACTTAGAAGGTCCTGGAAAAGAATGGTGCCACATGAGTACATTCCTTAGGCAATTGTACTTAGAGAGAAAGAAAGCAGCTATTTACAATTCTGTGTCCATGACATATGCCCTGACCCTGGGGTTCTGAAGTCTTTTCACACCCAGGATCTTACTGGGGACTGGAGACAGATTCTGACTTGCTGTATGAAGCTTCATCAGCCACCACTTAACCTCAGTCCAAACTGTCCTTCATTCTTGTGCTACAGTCCTATGCTGGTCTCATCTATTGCCCGTGGAACTGACTGCTTTCTGGACTGGGTACAGATCTACTCTTTGGTATCCTAATACATGGGAAAATGTCCTGCTCCCTAAAGGTGGAAGACAAGAAGAACCGTCCACTAATCACCAGGAGTTTCTAGACCCAAATGACTCTGTATTAAATGGCTACCTGTCCAGTGAGGAAGTGAGAAGGGATTCTGCCTTCAAGACTTCAGAAAAATCTTTGCCTTACTTGGCTCAGTCCTAATTCTCTCATCTGTAAAGTCTCATACCTGTAAGTTCCCCCCTCATCACTCCTTAATGCTAGTGCCTTCTCTTCCAGGTTATACCTATTTTATTCCATCTACATCCTATCGGTATATAGCTTTTTTTTGGCCTGTTGTCTCTCTGCCTTGCGCTACCTACAAGTGACACATGGTGAAGGCTCCAGTATGGCTACTACAGACTGCGTGGAATTTCATGGAACCACAGCCACCAGCCTAGAAGTAAGAACTCTAGTCAAGTAGTCATTTATTTGGTCTAAATGGTTCTGCCAGAAACTCTGAGCATCTTCCCCCTCCAGACTGATTCTTTTGTGAAGGCCAACTAGGCCATCTTTTGCTTCAGTTCTTACCCAGCCTTTAATTACTGGATGGTCATTTCCTCAGACAAACTAAAACCTGGAAAAGACCTTAGTTTAAAAAGACCAGGGGCTCCCACTTCAGCCAGGGCTATTGTCAGTCATCCTGACTTATGTCTTGCCACTGGACTCCCATGACTCTGGAGGAGAGAGTGGAGCTGATGACTTTGCACAGCTCTGCCTCACTTAAATCCAATTCACTGCAAATCAAGACATCATCCTCCTGATGTCATTGGTTCTCTCTGAGAATGAAGGACGAACAACAACAACAATCTGGTCTACATACTGCCAGACAACCCATTTGTTTCACCAAGAGGACTGTTTTCTAACTGAACCAATTACCAATTGTCCTTTTGTGGAAAAAGTCTTCCACAGAATCTTGAAGTTATAAAGGACCTCACATAATTCAATCTGTACTGGGGGAAAAAAAACTGATTCTCTCCATAACATACCAGACAAGTGGTCATCCTGCCTTTGCTTGAAGAGCTCAATTGAAGGAGAGCCTATTCCCTCCTGAGGCACCCCATTCCACTTGGGAACAGTTCTAATGCTTGGGAAGTTTTTCCAGACATCAGGCCTAAATTTGACTCTCTCAGACTTCCCCTCCCTGCTCCTAGGGCTGCCTTGTGGGGCCAAGATGAACAAGATCAATCTCTCTTCCATGTGCCAGTACTTCAAATGTTTGAGGACCTTTGT
This sequence comes from Phascolarctos cinereus, assembly GCF_003287225.1. Classification (NCBI taxonomy): domain Eukaryota; kingdom Metazoa; phylum Chordata; class Mammalia; order Diprotodontia; family Phascolarctidae; genus Phascolarctos; species Phascolarctos cinereus. The sequence goes on along the minus strand of NW_027555958.1, from coordinate 423,226,517 downwards.
CACTGCTTTCCTACCCCCAGTCTTCTCTTCTTCAGACTAGAACAAAAGCCCTTGGAATGCCTCCAACATGTGTCATGTCTATGTTGATGCCTCCTCAAAAGGAAAACATGGTCAGTCATGTTGATGGTACCTACCAAAAATAAGGTTTTTACATGCATGCACACACATACATACACACTTGTGTATGGAAATTATATTAATGACAGATATAATGACATGGTGTGGGGGGGAAATATTTAAGATTTTTAGGATGAGAGAGGAAAGAAAGAAAATACAATAGCAAGTTATTTCTCCAAGAACACCCAACACTTCAGTCTGATGGATAGAAAATGGTACTTTTCCAGACAACAACCCTATCATTGTTACCAAGCCTTTCCATGGCAGTTAATATTTTCAAAGCCTTTGACAATAGCTTTTCTTCCTGATAAGTGGTATAAGAGGAATGTAATCATACTTTTATTATTAACTATTCTACTTCCATGCACACTAGCTCCCACATAAATGCTCTTATTGTATCTGTAACTCATTCTCACACATATTGGCTCACATGAACACTCCTCTTCCACTCATCTTTTCTATATACACCACACAATCTCATCTATCTATACAATATTTCTCTCTCTCTCTCTCTCTCTCTCTCTCTCTCTCTCTCTCTCTCTCTCTCTCTCTCTGTCTGTCTCTTCTCCTTTCCTTCTCTCTCTCTCTCTTTTTCTCCCTCTCCTTCTTCTGATTTCCCTCTCTCTCTCTCTCTCTCTCTCTCTCTCTCTTTCTCCGTCTCTCTCTCTCTCTCTCTCTCTCTCTCTCTCTCTCACACACACACACACACACACACACACACACACCAACACACACACCCCTTCTAACTCAGCTTTCTTTCTTACACACCTGTGTATACTACACACTTGCTCTAACAATCCCAGTGAATTATTCCTTTCCAGAAGGATGGGGTGGGGGGAACACAGCACATTCCTCCTTCCCCTTGTCTCTCATTCTTTCACACTAAGGTCCAGCCAGCCCGTCCCAGTGACATACTTACTACCAAAGCCTGCAGGAAACTTCATGAAGTGAGAGTAATTTCCATACATGTTTACTCTTCAGTTCATCTTTCTCTTTCCTCTCTCTTTCTTTCCTTTTCTCAATAGTACTGCCTCTCCCAGCTACTAGGCAAAGCCGGGACTCCCTCAACTTGGTGTGGGAAGAGCAGTCATCATCCCCTGGCAGCCACTAGGAGTACAGGGGCCGTCCGCTCGCTGAGATTAATTAGGAAGGAGCCTGTCTTTGGACGGGAGAGTCTTCAGAGTGTGTTCCAGGCAGCTGTGGCGGCAGCAGCTTCTGTGTGGCAGTCAGAGCGCATGCTGCTGTTGGTGCCGCCTCTGCTGCTGCCGCCGCTACTGCTGCTGCTGCTGCTGCTGCTGCTGCTGCTGCTGCTGTGGCCCCTTAGCTTCAGCTCAGGGCTGGGCTTCTGCGCCCCCAACTATTTGAGCTCCTTACACGTTCGCTGAGGACTCCAGTAGTGGCACAATCTATCAGCTGGGAAGCCAATCGATGTCTGACCGCATCGGCATAGGTCAGGAGTGGGGGGGGGGAGGATCAGGCAATGGGAAGACCCTTTGGGTGCCTTTTCTTTCTACGGCACCTTTTCCCCTCCGAAAAAACATCAGTGTGGTTTTATTAAATAAGGCATTTTCTCTCACTCTAGCATTTCCCCCTTCGATGCAGCTGGTTTTTGACCTGTGACAGGGATTTGGGGAGAAGGGAAGGATGATGCTGTTCCAAGAGCACACAATTAATAGAGCAAGAGACTGAGTCAACAGGATCATGGAGCCAGGGTGGAAGGGAGTGCAACTTCCTCATTTTACAAATGGGGAAATTGGGCCCAGAGAGTTGAAGTGACTGTGCCAAGGTCACACAGGTGATAGAGGGTAAGATCTGAAATGGCATTCTCTGACTCCAAAGCCAGTGTTCTTATCATTGTGCCCCACTACCTCCCCAAGTGGAAGTAGCTACAGTCTTCTTTTTGCAGGCTATGAGTTCTGGTGTGCTGTCCCCTATATCGCTTAACAGCTTCGCCTGCGAGATTCACAGGAGGGGACCTGAGGGCCTTTCTGAGCAAAGGAACAGAGAAAGTCTTCCTTCCACAGAAGAGCAGAATCTTGGGAAGCGTCAGACACTGTGCCAGGGACTAAATACAAGACGAAAGCAAAAAATGACCCCTGCCCTCAAGGTGTTTCCCTTTCAAAGAGCAGCGAGAAACTAGAGTAGCCTTTACCTTATGAGGAGATTCTTTCCACCTCTAATTTTCTGAAAGCCTTTGCCATCTATCAGGTCTCCAGTGAGAGGCTGGAGAACTGAACTGCGAAATGCTCTTAGACACAGCTCGCTCACAGTGGGAGACACGACAACCTATCAAGGTAGAGAGTATTGACTGGACCCTGGAGTTATTTTCTTAATGTCTCAGTGGAGGAATACATTAATCACGCCAAAACACCATTTTTATCTTTTCACTCCCCTGTCCAAAAAAGAAATAAAGAAATCAATGACTCCTAGTTACCACAAGACAAAATTCCGCTTCTGACATTTAAGGAACTGATTGCAATCTGGGATTCCAGCATACTTTTCCAATCTTATTTCCTACTACTCCTACTTTATGAACCAATTCAATCCAAACATCGTATGGAGGCATTGGACATTCAGAGACAAAATGAAGACTATTCCCATAACATAACACACTACAGCTAGACTCTTCTCTCTAGCGTCCAAACAATCCATTCTTATTCCCATTCCTGTACTAAGAGGTGTGATGCAAGAAAGCATGTTGGTTCGTCATCAGGGGATCTGGATTCCAGTTCCGATTCAGCAATTTACTAGATGCATGACCTTTGGCAAGCCTTAGCCTTAGTTTTCTCACCTATAAAATCCTGCCTTCTGCAAGAAGCCTTTCCCAATCCCTCTTAATACTAGTGCTGTTCCTCCAAGGTTATCTCCAGTTTATCTTGTCTATATCCTGTTTGTATATAGTCATTTACTTGTTGCATCCCTTCATATGAATGTGGGCTCCTTGAGAGCAGTGAATTGTTTTGTTTTTCTGTATACCCAGCACTTAATACAGTGTCTGCATATAGTATATCTATCTATCTATCTATCTATCTATCTATCTATCTATCTATCTATCTATTTATCTATCTATATATCATATATATATACATATATATAGTACATATGTAGTATAGCATAGGTGCTTAATAAATGCTTCTTGACTTAACTTGAGGGGGTTTAGATTAGAAAATTTAAACCCGCCCGTAATACTATGCTCCTGTCATTTGGCTCCTCATTTGGCAAACCCTCCCCTCTGTTCTGTTTTGCCAACTTTTGCCCAACCTTTCCAACCAATTCTTATTCCCCCATAAAATTTTTCCTGGCTTCTGCAATGCAAAAAAAAAAAAACCCTCTCTCCTACAAACTGTACCTCTTATCTTATATCTTCCTTAATTCATCATCAAATCTTCTCTTTTGACACTTCTCACACTGTTGCCTCATATTATCTAACTTCACACATGTTATAGGTCATGCATTTTCCAGTGTTAAGAGTTAGGTCAAACTGCTTCAAGTGATTATAGATCTAATTTAGAAGGGTCTTCCATCTTCTAGGGACTGATGAAATCAATACAATGTCATCTAAAAACAAAATTAGTGACCTGACTGTTCAAAGGGAATACTTCAATGGGGAATATTTCCTGCACTGGCCATTCTCCACAATGGTGGCAAGCACCTTTAGTGATCATATCATTTTTAAAGCCTCTGCTGATATCGATAATCAGAAGGTCAATGAACAAAGTTATCTGTTACATCTATTGTTTCCTCTTTCAAGGAAGCTTGAAGGATTCTGACATATGCAAGCAAGGTAGCTAGTTGAAGGACGATTTTTAAGGAGGCGTTTTGCTCTACCAAACCAAATGATCATAAGATGATAGATTTAGATTTGGAGGGAGTCCAATCCACTCATTTAAAATGTTTTTGTTGTTTTTGGTGGTGGTGGTGGTGGTGGTGTGGTGGTGGTGGTGGTGAGGCAGTTGGGGCTAAGTGACTTGCCCAGAATCACACAGCTAGTGAGTGTTATGTGTCTGAGGCCAGATTTGAACTCAGGTCCTCCTGACTCCAGGGTCAGTGGTCTATGCACTGTGCCACCTAGCTGTCCCTAAAATGTTTTTTTTAATTAAAAAGAATTTATTTTCTCTTCCTCTCACCTCCCCTCAAAAAAAATTAAAAAAGAAAATTCATGTGGCAAACATGCATAGCTGAACTATAAAAAATAATAAAAGCAGTGGTTTCAAAGAAACCAGGGAAGATTTGTATGAACTGATGCAGTGTGAAGTGGGTAGAACCAGGAGAACAATATACTATAACAACAATGTTGTAAAAATGGACACTTTTGAAAGACTTAAGAATTCTAAACAATGCAATCACCATTCTCCTCATTTTACAGATGAGGAAAATGAGGCACAAAGTGGTTAAGTGACTTGCCTAGGGTCATATAACTCTTCTGTATCAGGAGCTTTGTTGGCTCCCTATTGCCTTTAGGTTAAAAAAACAAACTACCCTCTGACATTTGAAATCCTTCTCAATCTGGCTCTCCCCAGCCTATCCTTCCAAGTTGATTACATATTATTCCTCTCAGTTACCCCACGCTCCGGCCAAACCAAAATGCTTTGTTGTTATTTAGTCACATCCAACTCTTCATGAACCCATTTGGAGTCTTCTTGGCAAAGATACTAGAGTGGTTTGCCATTTCCTTCTCCAGTTCATTTTATAGATGAGGAAACTGAAGCAAGCAGGGTTAAGTGACTTGCTCAGGGTCACACAGCTAGTAAGAGTCTGAGGCTAGATTTGCACTCGTGTCTTCCTGACTCTAGAGCTGGCACTCTATCCACTGTGCCACCTAGCTGCCCCTGGTACTAAGTACTTACTGTTCCCCATATATGACATTCCTTTGCCTGACTGTGTGCTTTACATAGGCTGTCCCTAATACCTAGAAAGCTCTGTCTTTTCCCTTTTGCCTCTTGGAGCTCTGATCCCCTTTCAAGGTTTACCTCAAGTGCTACCTCCTACAAGACACCTTTCTCGATCTCCCCAGTTGTTAATTCTCCCCAATCACTGTGCATTTTTTTCTTTGTGTGTGTGTGTGCACATGCGCACATGCGTGCACACTCCTGTGTTTATGTTATGTCCATATTGTTTTCTTCTAGTAGGACATGGCTCCCTTAACAGCAGAGTTGTATCCCCAGTGCACATAGTAGGTTTCCTCAGATATAAACATAGTGATTGTACTTTCACTACCTGTCCATAAGGCTCTTTGAGGAATAAATAAGACAATGTTTTTAAAGTACCTTGTAAGGATTAAACTTCTATAAAAAACATAAGCCAATAATCAATTTGGTGAAGTCCTGGTAAAAGGCAATTCACAAGGTTCCCTGAGATCAGAAGCTTCCTGCTTACGCCATACCTAGAACATTGCTTATTTACTCTTTACCCAGAAGGCTCACTGCTGAGTTTCAGGCCAATCCATCACAATGTCTGTCTCACAATGTCCTGACTCACAACAGCCATGGGTGAGGAAGAGGGAGAGTCAACTCAAATGGCCCCATTTGCATCAGAGCTTCCTGGCCCACAATAGCCAAGAAGCAACATTGCCTTCCTCATCTGGCTGCTGACGGTACTATCCAAACTGTTGCCTGTAGGCTGGGTACCACTGCCTTCATCACTACTGCTAGCTGAGGGCCAGAGCATTGCTGCCAGGGCATCTCTACTTTTTGTACTGGTCTATTATACCAGATATAGAAGTCCTCTTGGGACAATTGGGATATGGTCCAGTGGCCTCTCTTTGGGCTAGGAGGACATAAAGATGACTTTGTCTTACAGGCTGTTTTACCTAGGAGGGTCATTGAGTGGAAGGTTTTTAGTAAAGTAGTTGTTCATGTGAACCCTTAGGCTCTCAGCAGTCTTGTACTAGCAGTTTGCTTTGGGACAACTCCATTGCTGTTGGTCCTTTCCATGCATCTGAACGTCCTGATTTGCTGAGGTTAGCCCGACTGATATCCTGCCACTAAGTCTGGACTGCATTTGGGTGCTCAGTGTCTGGCAAGACTCTAAGACACAAAGCTGTTACTGCTCTACCTCATCTTTGCTTTTTTTGATGTTATAAAATCAAAGTACTACTTTATTAAATGAATTATTTTATACAGTATGAACATCAATATAATTATAATTGTAAAAAAAAATTATAACAAGGATGGACTGATTTTCAGGATTTCCAAATCAGGGCCCAACTGTACGTTTACAAAGAATTGTCTTTGCATGAAGGCCAAAAGGAACAGCAAAAAATGAGTGTTTCTATGGCCCTCTTATTTTTTGCTGATCAACAGTTTGTTAGAAAAGTAGCTTCAGGTTTATTGTCCAAGGTCTGAGATAGTAGAAGAATCAGTAGGTGCCATGAATTCACCTAGAAACAACTTTACGCCTGAGCATCAGCCAATTCTGGAGGAAGTGGAGTCTTAGAATGTTTGCTCTTGAAGTACTGTTTGGAGGTGTTGGGGTTCAGGAGACAGTGAAGGTATATATCAAGACAGCCTTAGCAGCAGCCTTCTGATCATGTCCTTGTTTCTTTTTCTGTCCAGCTTGGTTTTCTTGGCATTTTTCTGCTGAGACTGAATCTTCTGCTGTCCACGAGCCATACAGAGGTTGAGATAGTCCAGCATCTGAGGCGTCGGACAGGGCAAGGGTTCATCTTTGCTTTTTGCATGAGGTCAAGAGTCCTGTTTAGGGTGAGAGACTTTGGTTGCTAGCTAAAGGCAAAGTCAACTTGCTTGTGTACCCTGAGGTACAGGTCCTACTTTGGGGTCATGTTTGTCTGTGTCCTGTCAGGGGGTCATCATACCTTGCAAGATGATTGGCTCACAGGTTCTCATGGAAGGCAGAGAAACCTGAGACAATACCTTTACATGATAAGAGTATAACAGGAAGCATTTGCCAATGATGCCCAAAGCCAGTGACTTCACTCACTCCAACAACAGGATCACAGACTTTGAGTAAGAAAGAACCTGACAGGTAACGTAGTCAAACCTTTCATTTTACAGGAAGAAGCAGAGTCCTAGAATAAATAGCCAAATGACTTGCCTGAGATCAAATATGTATTAAGAGAAAGGGCCAGGATTTGAACTCAGTTCCTCTGCTACAAATCCAGCACTCTTTCCCCTGTACCATGCTATCTCCCAATAAGTGCTGTGCACTCATAAATATATCATATTGTTCAGTGATTTCAGTTGTATCTGATTCTTTGTGACCCCATTTGGAGTTTTCTTGCAAAGATATTAGAGTGGTTTGCCATTTCCTTCTCCAACACATTTTACAGATGAGGAACTGAGGCAAACAGGGTTTAATGACTTGCCCAGGGCCACACAGCTACTGTCTGAGACTAGATTTGAACTTAGGTCCTCCTGACTCCAGACCTCATGCTCTATCCACTGTGCCACCTAGCTACCCCCAAAATGCAACATATAACTTTATCATGACTAACAGCCAAAAGGAAGGAAGTGAGCATTTATTAAGCACCTACTTTGCTAAGCAATTTACAATTATTATCTCTGAATCCTTACACCAGTCTTGGATGGTAGGTGTTATTATCGTCCCCATTTAACAGTGGAGGAAACTGAAGCAAAGATTAAGTGACTTGCTTAGGGTCACACAGCTAGTAAGTATCTGTAGCCAGAATTGAATCCAGGTCTTCCCAACTCCAAGTCCAGACCTCTATCTACTGTGCCACCTAGCTGCCTATGATCCAAAGAGATGGAGAACAAGGAGTTACTTCATGGGTTGGGGTCCTATTTTTACTTTTGTCGATCTTTTGGCTTTCCCATTGAACTGTGGTGCCATCAGTGAAATTGCCAATGAGACAAACACAATAGAATATGGTGGAATAGCGTGCATGAATTTCATAGTGACATACCATAACAAGGATTCAGATCCAGTCCACACTTCCTTATGGTGGCATATGTAGTCAAGACATGTGGTCTTGCTGGACTTCAATGATTCTGGAAGAGAGCATGAGGCTGATGACTCTGTACAATTCTTCCTCACTTAAATCCAATCCACACTCAAGTCAAGACACCACCCCATGATGTCATAAGTCCTCCTCAAAAATGAAGGATCAGGGGCAGCTAGATGGTATAGTAGACAGAGCTCTGGCCTTGGAATCAGGAGAACCTGAGTTCAAATCCGACCTCAGACACTTACTAGCTGTGTGACCCTGGGCAAGTCACTTAACCCCAATTGCCTCACCAAAAAAAAAAAAGGATAAAAAACAAAACAAAAATGAAGGATGAACATCTCACAGTGCTGTTTTAAGCATCAGATAACATAGTGAAGTGCCTTGCATACCTTAAATTGCTATGTAAATTGTTATTATTATTACTATTATAGAAGATGTCATGTGCAAGAGGGATCAAAGTTATTCTGCTTGGCCAAACTATAGTGAGAAGAATGGGTGGAAAGAGTAGAGGGGTAAATTTCAGGTGAATGTAAGGAAAAACTTCCTAATAATTGGAGCTACTTCCCTGGAGCCAGGTTCTCTCTTACCAGAGGTTTTGAAACAAAGACCAGGTTACCATTTATTGGTTTTATTATAAAGGAGATTCTTTTTCAGGTATAGTTTGGACTAAAGAACTTTTGAAGTCTCTTCTAATTCTGATGAGTCTGGGATTCATATGCCAATGTCTGTTATACTTTCTATTAATAATGATAGAAATTTATCTCCATTTAGCAAGCAATTTGTATTTTTCAAAGTGCTTCTACATCTGTTTTATCCAGTCCTTCAATCCTGTGAGCTAGATGAGATAAGCATTATTCTCTCATTTTATAGATGGAAAAACTGAGACCTAACAAGGTGAAGTCACATAGCTGATTACTGTCTAAGCTAGGACTAGAACCCAGATCTCCACACTCCCAGCTAGCATTCCGCTCACTATATCATCCTGCCACTAATCAATGGTATGTTTCCCCCATATGCATACTTCTATCTCTTCTCGTATTTCTTTGTGAGTCTGCTTCTTTTTTGGCTAAAACTTCCAACCCCATACTTTTTCATGTTGTAGTACTAACACTCCACCTCTGCCACCTTGACTCTATGCTTATAGTTCCAGCATCTGCCCTCTTCTACCAACACTGCACCTTCTCACAATTAAGGCATAATGAGCCTAGGATGAGTCTATTTACATGAGATGGTCACTAACAGTATAGAGTGATAAGAAAAGTCATATGGCTCAAGAATAATTTGACCTGTGGATCACTGGCTGGCTTTTCAATATCTTCAGTCTCAACAACTGCTTTTTTCTGACTTTTTTTAGGTCTGAACTAAAATCTCGTCTTTTACTGGGAGCTTTCCCCAACCTTATAAATTCTCTTGCCTTCCCTCTGGTAATTATTTCCTATTTGTCCTATACATAGCTTACTTCATATTGTTGTTTGTTTTCCATCCTCTAAGAGAAGCAATGACATCATGAGGGTGATGACTTGCTTGTGAGTTGTATTTAAGTGAGGCAGAGCTGTGCAAATTCATCAGTCTCATTTTCTCCTCCAGAGTCATCAGAGTCCAGCGGCAAGACATAAGTCAAGATGACTGGCAATGGCCTAGGATATATTTGTTTACATATTGTCTCCTCCATTAGATTATAAACTCTTTGAGGGCAGGCATTGTCTTTTGCCTTTCTATATAACCCCCAGCACTTAGCCCAGTGGCTGGCATACAGCAGGCAATTTATAAATATTTATTGATTAATTTACTGATTGAATGAGTTTCCCTGAGGCCACATTGCTCAGCCTACTCCACTGGCATTATGGAGTCTGCCATGACTCAATCATGCCCCCAGAACCTCTACGTGGATGTTCCTTCAAGTCTGGTGTTCTTTTCTTAGGACACTTGAATAGGTATTGGCTACATCCAGCTCCCAATTCATCATGCTTAGCCCTTTGGTAGGGATATAATAGATGTGATTATCCCCAGACAACTGATTCTAGCTGCCTATTCAACACTTTTGGCAAGCTTCCCAGGACTCTGGTGGCAGCTCTACCCCAGCCCTCCAGCCCAATTTCTTGAGGGAAAACAGAGTAACATGACTGACCCTGACCTGGACTTGAAGCCATAAGAACTGGGTTTGAGTCTTGGCTCTACAGTTTATAGCTATAGGAAAATCATTTAACCTCTTTCCTCAGTTGGTTATCTGGGAGGGAAAATAGGTATAATAGTGCTAGACAGGTTTATATAGTGCTTCGAAGTTTGCAGAATGCTTTACATACTGTATGTCATTTAATCTTTAAAGCAACTCTGTAAAGAGGTATTCTATTAGGGTAGTTAGGTAGGCATGGTGGATAGAGCTCTAGGCCTGGAGTAAGGGAGACCTGTGTTCAAATCCAGGCTCAGATATTTACTATCTGAGGCATCTTGGGTAAGCCATTTAACCTCTGCCTGACTCAGTTTCCTGTAAAATGGGGATAATAGTAATGCCTACCTCCCAAAGTTGTTGTAAGGATTAAATAACATAATGTTTGTAAAGTATCTAGCACAGTGCCTAGCACATAGTAGGTGCTATATAAATGATAGCAAATGTTATTAATACTATTTTATAATTGAGGAAACTGAGACAGAAGGTAATTAAATGACTAGACCAGGGTCACCCAGTTAGGAAGTGTCTAAAGGTGTATTTGAATTTAGATCACCCTTACTACAAGGCGTATAATCTATCCCCTGTGCCACCTACATACCTTAGTAATTATTTTTGGTTCCTGCTTGGCAGAATGGTTGTAAGAAAAAGTGTTTTGTAAAACTGCGAGCCCATATTCTGTTCTTGCATGTTGATTGCATCCACTACAAATTTTTTATGTAATTTGTGGCCCCATTGTAGCAAGGCAACTCCTGTATTCCTCTCTAATGGAGTCTCTATTTCATTGATCTAGGAGAGATAATTTAAGAATTATTAGACTACTTGAAAGCCACAATGAAAAAGAGCCTAGACCACATATTTCAAGAAATTATAAAGGAAAACTACCCTAATACCTTAGATCCAGAGAGTAAGATAGATATTGAAAGAAACTATCAATCACTTTCTAAGAGAGAACCCAAAATGAAAACTCCAAGAAATAATATAGCCAAATTCCAGAGATCCCAGGACAAGGAGAAGGACATTGGAAGCAGCAGGAAAAAACACAAATATCATGGAGCCACAGTCAGGATCACACAAGATTTAGCAGCTTCCACATTAGAGAAGCAGAGGGCTTAGAATGTGATATTCCTGAAGACAAAGGAGCTAGAATTACAACCAAGAAGAACCTACCCAGCAAAACAGTTTAATCCTTCGGGGGGAAATGGATATTTAATGAAATAAAGGACTTTCAAGCACTCCTGGTGAAAAGACCAGAGCAGAATAGAAAATTTGACATTCAAATACAGGATATAAGAGAAGCATATAAAGGTAAGCATGAAAGAGAAATCAGAAGGGACTCGATAAGGTTAAACTGTTTATATTGCTGTATGGGAATATGATGCATGTAAATCCTAAGAACTTTATAATTATTAGGGCACTTAGAAGGAGGGTACATAGGCAAAGGGCACAGGTATGAATCAATTACATTGTCCCGATCTAAAGAAAAATCAAGGGGTATGAAAGAGGGATGCACTGGGAAAAGGAGAAAGGGAAAGGAAGTATGGGGGAAATTATCTCATGTAAAAGATGAACAAAGGAAGAGCTTTTACTGTGGAAGGCAAAATAGGGGGGAAGGGGTAGGCAATGCTTGAACTTCAGTCTCATCAGAAGTGGTTCAAAGAGGTAAGAATGTGTGTGTGTGTGTCTGTGTGAGAGAGAGAGAGAGAAACACATGCACACACACACACACACACACATACACACACACACACACACACATACACATGCACTCAATTGAGTATGGAAATCTATTTTACCCAAAAAGGGATAAGAGAAAGGGAAAGAGTGATAAAAAGGGGGGGTGGATTAAAGGAGGCAATGGTCAGAAGCAAAACTAACTCTTCAAGGACAGGGCAAAAAGAGAGAGAAGGATAAACAAAAGAAAATAGGATAAAGGGAAATACACAATTAGTAATCAAAACTATGAATGTGAATTGGATGAACTCACCTATGAAAGGGGAGTGGATAGCAAAATGGATTATAAACCAGATTCCAACAATATGTTGTGAACAAGAGATACCCTTGAAACGGAAAGACACATGCTGATAAAGTAAAAATAAGGGGCTGGAGCAGAATCTATTATGCTTCAGCTGAAGTTGAAAAAAAAGGCAGGGGTAGCAATCATGTTCTCAGACAAAGCAAAGGCAAAAATAGACCCAATTAAAAGAAATAATTGGGGAAACTACATTTTTCTAAAAGGTACCACAGATAATGAAGTAATATAAAAAAAAAGTTATAGCAAGTTTATCTGACAAAGGCTTCATTTCCCAAATATATAGAGAACTAAGTCAAATTTATAAAAATAAGAGCCATTTCCCAACTGACAAGTGATCAAAGGATATGAACAGTTTTCAGAAGAAGAAATCACAGCTATCTATAGCTATATGAAAAAATGCTCTAAATCACTATTTATTAGAGAAATGCAAACACACAACTCTGGATTACCATCTCACACCTATCAGGTAGTTTAACATGACAAAAGAAAAATGAAAAATACTGGACAGGGTTTGGAAAAATCAGTACCCTAATGTATTGATGATGAAGTCATGGACTGGTCCAACCATTCTGGAGAGCAATCTGGAACTATACCCAAAGGGCTATAAAATTGTGCATACTTTTAGACCTGACTATATCACTACTAGATCTGTATTCAAAAGAGATCAAAGAAAAATGAAAGGGACCTACATGTACAAAAACATTGATAGCAGCCCTTTTTGTGGTGGCAAAGAATTGCAAACTGAGGGGATGTTCAGCAATTGAGGAATGGCTAAACAAGTTGTATATAATTGTGATGGAATACTATTGTTCTATGAGAAATAACAAGCAGGATGCTCTCAGAAAACCATGATAAGACCTATATGAACTGATGAAAATTGAAGTGAGCAGAACTAGGGGTATGTTGTACTGATGGAAAGGATATACACACAGAATGATAAATAGCAATAGAACTTAGCACATAGTTAATGCCACATAAGTGGTGCAGACAGTAAATGCTTGAAGAGGTCAATGAGAACTTTCTCTTCCAGCACTCCATTTCCACCAACCCAAAGTCATAGTGAGTTAATGGCAGAGCTGGGGCTAAAACCCTGGAAGTCTCCTGACAGCCAGGCTAGTACTTTCTGCTACATTACATCGCCTCTTCTCTAAAGGTCACTTATTTTCTATACCAATCAATATACAGCCAACTATTTACTGCCTTGAGGCAGCATGGTAGAATGGATAGAGAGGAATGACGCTACAGAGATCTGAGTTCATGTCCCAGACACATACTAGCTATGTGACCCTGAGCAAGTCATTTAATCTTTTAGTGCTCTAGGCAACTCTCTCTTAGACTCTAAGTTGCAGAGAAAATGACAACTTGAATATGTAGAAGGAATCTTCTCATCTGAGAGTTTCCTATACCCAGGAAATTGCAAGTTCTGCATCTCTCCCTATTTACTCTCTTACACTTTTGTTCTTTAGTCAGTTAGTCACATCCAGCCCTCTATGACTCAATTTGGGGTTTTCTTGGCAAAGATGCTGGAGTGGTTTGCCATTTCCTTTTCCAGTTTCTTTTACATATAAGCAAACTGAGGCAAACAGGATTAAGTGACTTGCCCAAGGTCACACAGCTATCAAGTGTCTGAGGCCAGATTTGAACAGATTTGTCTTTCTGACTCCAGGCCTGGTATCTATCCACTGTGCCACCTAGCTGACACTTTTACCAGTCTATAAACCAAGTCTTACACTGTTTTGTATTTCTCATTGCCCTTCTCAGTGTTCTGCAGATCAGTAGGCACCCTAGAAATAAGATTACATGACCCATTTTCTGCTATGGATCCACAAAACATCCAAAAGGAGTCAGATGAGCATCTTTGCTGTCAACTATGTATTCCTTTCAACTCCTTGCCATTACACACTCATCTCCTCCCATTCCCTAACCCACCCAAACTCCTGATAAACCTTCCTGAGTCTATGCCAAACCTCTACTCTAAAGTGAATCACATGCACTCTTTTTATTAACCAGTCCAATCTAAACATCTCTACCTTTTATATTACAGATCTTTTTTATCATCCTCAGGTTGTATTTGAAACCATGTTTATTCATTCCTCTTCAGTGGAGTCAAACTCAAATAGAAACATATCCCTACTGGTCTCATATACACTTAGAAAACCACAAATTAACATTATCTGTTTTAAATTGGTTTTAATTTATTGTGTTCAATATTTCCCAATGACATTTCGATCTGAATCAGGCCTCACTTGAGAATATGGTAAGCCAGTGGGATGCTTTTTTGATGCCTCTGCTCAGATGACAAACTCTTGAGTGCTAAGGATTAGCACTCAGGGATTTCTATTCAGTACATTCCCACTTGGATTGATTTTTACTAGATAGGTGTCGCCTTAGATAAATTGAGACCTGGAGAAGGCCTTAGCTTAAAAATCCAAGGTCTACCACTACATCTGCAGCCATCTCCAGTCATCCCAATGTATATCTTGCCAGTGAACCAGATGGTTCAGGAGGAGAGAATAAGACTGGAGACTTTGCACACCCCTGCCTCACTTAAATCCAATTCACTTCCAAGTCATAACATCACCTTCCCAATGTCATGGTTCACTTTGAGAATGAAGGACAAACAATAAGTTGGATACTCGGTAAATGTTCATCGATGAGGATTACTTCAAGTGCCCAGGATTGGGATTCCAAGAAAAGATCAGAATTTTTAAAAGATGTCACTAAAGTATAAGGAAGTGGCACTTGAACCTGACCTTGTAGTATATTTAATTCAACTAACACTGACTAAGCTGCTCTTATAAGGAAGGCACAGGAGTAGGCACTGTGGATATGAAGGCAAGAAACCAATCCCTGACCACAAGGTTATAACAACATATAACAAAGGTCATATACTATGACTAGGTGAGAGCTATACCAGGAATGCAGGGCTGGTTCAATATTAGAAAAACGATCAATATAGTTGACCATATCAATAACAAAACCAACAAAAGTCTTATGATTATCTCAACAGATGCAGGAAAAGCTTTTGACAAAATGCAACTCATTCCTATTAAAAACACTGGGAAACATAGGAATAAATGGAGCTTTCATTAAAATGATAAGTAGTATTTATCTAAAACCATCAGCAAGCATTGTCTGTAACAGGGTTAAGCTAGAAGTCTTCCCAGTAGGATCAGGGGTGAAGCAAGGATACCCATTATCACCATAATTATTCAATATTGTACCAGAAATGCTGCTAGGGCAATAAGAGAAGAAAAAGAAATTGAAGGGGTTAGAATAGGTAATGAGGAAACAAAACTATCACTCTTTGCAAATGATATGATGGTATACATACAGAATCTTAGAAAATCAACTAAAATAGTTGAAACAATTAACAATTTCAGCAAATTTCAAGCTATAAAATAAAACCACATTAATCATCAGTATTTCCGTATTACCAACAAAGAATAGCAGGAAGAGATAAAAAGAAATTCCACTTAAAATAACTGTAGACAACATAAAATACTCGGGAGTTCACTTGCCAAGACAAACCCAGGGATTATATGAACACAATCACAAAACACTTTTCACACAAATAAGTCAAATCTAACTACGGGACAAATATGAATTGTTCATGGGTAGTCCAAGCTACTAAAAATAATAATTCTATTTAGATTAATTTACTTGTTCAGTGTCATACCAATCAAACTACTAAAATTATTTTGTAGAGCTAGAACAAAACAAAACAAAATTCATCTGGAAGAACAGAGGGGTAAGAATATTAAGAGAATTAATGAAAAAATAGTAAAGGAAGGTGGCCTAGCAGTACCTGATATTGAACTATATTACAAAATGGTAAGCGTCAAAAGAATATTGTACTGGCTAAGATATAGAGTGATGGATGAGTGGAATAGATTAGGCATACAATACATCTTGCCTCAAATAATTATCAGCTGAGTGACCTTGTCAAGTTACCTTACCTTTATCTGCCTCAGTTTCATCCACTGTTGTGTGACAATCAAATAAGATAATATTTGTAAAGTGCTTTGTAAACCTTAAAGTGCTATATAAATGCTATTATTGTTGTTGTTGTTATTATTATAGAGCCTTTCTCACAAAGATATTATACAGCCTAAAGAAATAAAATGTAACATTCTCAATATTATTACATACATGATGTACAAGGGTTGTCATCAAGAATCAAATGAGGAAATGTATGTAAAGGCTACAATAGTATAGGAATGGATTCTTTTTATAAATATCATAGCACACTAGATGTATACATTAGGCATATAGTACAATACATATGGTAAATGACTATAGTAATCTAGTGTTCGATAAATGCAAAGATCCAAGCTTTTAGAACAAAAACTCTATATTTGATGTTAAAAAATGCTGAGAATACTGAGAAGTAGAGTGACAGAAACTGAGTATAGATCAACATCTTACACAGTATAACAAGATAAGTTCAAAATGGGTACATGATTTAGATATAAAGAGTGATATAAGCAAATTAGGGGAGTGTGGAATACTTTACCTATCAGATCCATGAATAAGGGAAGGATTTATGACCAAACAAGAAACAGAAAGCATTACACAATTTAAAATGGATAATTTTTATTACATTAAATTAACAAGGTTTTACACACACACACACACACACACACACACACACACACACACACACACACAAACCCTAATGCAGCCAAGAAGAGAAGGAAAGCAAAAAACTGGGGAAAATTTTTATACCAGATTTCTCTGATAAAGGCCTCATTTTTCAAATATATAGAGAACTGAGTAAAATTTGTAAGAATATGAGTCATTCCCCAATTGATAAATAGCCAAAGGATATGAATAGAGAGTTTTCAGATGAAGAAATCAAAACTATCTACAGTCATGTGAAAAAATGCTCTAAATCACTATTTACTAGAGAAGTACAAATTAAAGCAACTCTGAGCTACCACCCAACACCTATTAGATTGGTTAATATGACAAAAGGAAAGTGACAAGTGTTGGAGGGGATTGGGGAAATTGAGACACTAATGCACTTTTAGTGGAGTTGTGAACTGATCCAACTATTTTGGAGAACAATTTGAAACTATATTTAAAGAGCTATTTTTAAAAAGAGCTATATAAGTAGTAGCACTACTAGGACTGTATCCCAAACAGATCCAAGGGAAAGGAAAAGGATCTATATGTACAAAAATATTTATAGCAGCTCTTTTTGTGGTGGCAAAGAATTTTAATTTAAGGGGATGCCCATCAACTAGTGAATGACTGAACAAGTTATGGTATGTGATTGTGATGGAATATTACTGTGCTATAAGAAATGATGAGCAGGATGATCTCAGAAAAACCTGGAAAGTCTTACATGAACTGATGTGAAGTAAAATGAGAAGAAGCAAGACAACACTATACACAGTAATAACAATTCTGCGTGATGATCAACTGTTAAGAACCTATCTATTCTCAGCAATACAAAGATCTAAAACAATTTCAAAGGACTTATGATAAAAAATGCTATCCACCTCCAGAGAAAGAACTGATGGAGTTTGAATACAGAATAAAGCATACTTTTTTTTTTACTCTATTTTCCTTGGGGTTTTTCTGTCTGTATATTCTTTCACATCATGGCTAACATGGAAATATGTTTTGTATGACAACACACATATAATCTATATCGAATTGCTTGCCTTCACAAGGAGGAAGTAAGGAATGGAGGTAGGGAAAGAATTTGGAACTGAGATTTTTTTAAATGAATGTTAAAAATTGTTTTTACATGTAATTGAAAAAAAATACAATTTTTTTAAAACTCTGGCTTCAGACATTTACTATCTGCATGACCCTAGGTAAGTCACTTAATCTCACTTTGCCTCGGTTTCCACAACTATAAAAAGGGGATAATAATAGCACCTACCTCCCAGGTTTCTTGTGAGAATTAAATAAGATAATGCTTATAAAGTATTCACTATAGTGCCTAGCACATAGTACATACTATATATATATGATAGCTATTGTTATTATCATTTATCTGTTCCTTGCCTTGATCCTGTTCTTTTTGGGTTGCCCTGATACTCCAGCCTTCGCCTCTTTTCCAGTGACCTGGTTATTTTTTTCTCAACTACCCTCATTCAGTGAAAATGGGAACTCAGTAGCCATCTGTGTTGGGAGAATTTTTATCCTTGAATAATGCATCTGGGGAGAAACTTGTTATGACCATGTGTTTCAGATGGGTGACCTCTAAAAAGCTAATAACAATAACATACACACACTATCTATAATTTCATGGCTTAGTGTGGAGCTTGGATTCAGGAAGTCCCGAGTTCAAATCTTGCTTCAGTTGCTAATAAGCTGTGTGACCATGAACAAGTCGTTTAATATTCCTGAGGCTCAGTTTTCTAATTTTTAAAAGATATTTCTAAGGGGTGCAGTAGATAGAACACTAGACTTGGAGTCAGAAAATACTGAGTTCAAATCTTGCCTCAAATAATTATCAGTGTGTGACCTTTTCAAGTTACTTCACCTTTATCTGCTTCAGTTTCATCCACTGTTGTGTGACGATCAAATAAGATAATATTTGTAAAGTGCTTTGTAAACCTTAAAGTACTATATAAATGCCATATTATTATTGTTATTGTTATTATTATACCCATAGAGCCTTTCTCACAAAGATATTATACAGTCTAAAGAGATAACAATTGTACCATTCTCAATATTATTAAATACACAATGTACAAGGGTTGTCATCAAGAATCAAATGAGGAAATGCATGTAAAGTCTACAATAGTATAGGAATGGATTGTTTTTATAAATATAGCATACTATATGTATACATTAGGTATGTAATATAACAATGTACAAGAGTTGTCATCAGAATCAAATGAGGAAATGCACGTAAAGTCTTTTGGAAACATACAATAGTATAGGAATGGATTCTTGTTATAAATATCACAGCACACTATGTTATATTATGTTATGTTATGCTATGCTATGTTATGTTATGTTATGTTATGTTATGTTATGTTATGTTATGTATTATTATATATTATTATATATTGCATTATATTATGAGAGACAGCATGGAAGAAGATAAGAACTGTCCTCAAAACCAAAAAGACCTGCGTTCAAATCTCACCTCTGCCACATACTGGCTCTATGAATCTAAACATATCACTAAACCTCCCAGCATTCTAGGCACCTTTAAGACTATAGATCACAGAGGAAGTGCCAACCTGAATTGGCAGAAGGAATTTCTTCACTCAGTAGTTCTCTGTCTCTACCAGTGAAATCGCAGGTCCCATCCCTATGTCTTCTTATCCTATTATGTCTGAAAACATTAGAGGGAAAATTAAAAGTCCCAAAGGTATTCCCCCCTCTTCCCTTCAATGCAGCACCCCATGCACACCAGTCCTATATGAGAAATGTTTCATTCTCCAATTCTACTCCTCTCTCCTTCACCAGCAAAACTCCCATTCCTTTGGTGATATGCTATCAGTCACTTGTCACAGAGCAGCGGTTCTCAGCATGTAGGCTGTTTACCCCTAGGAGGCTGCAACATTATGGAAAAGAGATTCCCAAATCCATATATTCCCCCAAGAATTGACACACTGATCTTTATTTAGCTCTAACAAAATATGCAATATGACTTAACATGTTAAAGAAGCAAACATCTCCTGTAGAAGGAATAAAATGTGCCTGCCCTAATGCATTTATTAATTTGTTTCAATTATGTAGATGTTATTGTGATTAATAAAATATTAATTTATTTAAAATCATTACCCAATTCATATTCACTTTCTGATTTGTATTTTCTCAAACTTTAGCAATAATGCTTGCATTTTGTAATTCTCTAGAGTTTGTAAAATACCTCATATGCATTCTCTCATTTGAGCTCAAAACAATCTTGTGAAAGAGGTAATGTTATTCCAGGTACCATTTCACCCATAATTAGGAAACTGACATTCAAAGGGCTTAATTGACTTGTCCAGGATCACAGAGCTAGGAAATATCTGAGTCAGTCAGGTCTTCTTGACACAAGTTCAGGTCTCTGCCCACTACATCATGCTACCCCTTAGGTTAACTAAGAGGTGTCAATGGTACAACTACTATTACTGGAATTCACAAATTTCTTGACATTTAAAAAGGGGTCTTCATACTCCAAAAGGCTAGAAATCTCTGTCATAAAAGATAAGCTTATAAATGGAACTGGCCCACATAAGCAGTCCAATCAAAGGGATAGTACATTGAGTTAAATCAATTAATAAATATTTGTTGAACTTACCATGTGATAAGGTGTGAAAGAGGCAGCTAGATGGCTGTTGTGGCTAGAGTGCTGGGCCTAGAGTCAAGAAGACTCAAATTCAAATTTGACTTCAGACACTTAGTAGCTGTGTGACCCTGGGCAAGTCATTTAACTTCTGTTTGCCTTAATCCACTAGAGAAGAAAATGGCAAACCACTCTAGTATCTTTGCCAAGAAAACTCCATGGGTAGCATTGGTGTGCTATGGTCCATGAGTCACAAAGAGTTGTAGATGACTATACAACATCAGCAACAAAGGCAAACAAGTAATGAGCAGTTTAATGGGTTACCCTTTGGATGGGACACTTGTTCCTTGAGAAGCTTTTTTAATGTACCCTTTAAACTCAAAGCAACGAATCTCTAATAGATTAATTTCACTAGCCTGTGAAAATAATTAATGATAATAATAATAACAATAATATTTACAGCATACTTTAAGGTTTGCAAAGCACTTTGTATACATTAGCTCATTTGAGCCTCAACAAAACCTTGTGGGGTAGGTGCTATTATCATCCCATTTTAAAGACTAGGAAACTGAGACTGAGAAGTTGTGATTTACCCATGATCACATAGCTAGTAAGTTTTGGTGGCAGAATTTGAGCTCACATGTTCCTGACTACAAAACCTGGCTACCATATGAGAGCAGGTGCTCCCTTTCTCTAGGGCTCTAAAAGGAGATTGAATGCTCATTTATCAGGGATTGTTTCTGTTTTAGCCATAAACTCTAAGTCCCTCCCAGACTGATGTTTTTTGACTACCTAAAGAGGCCATTCTCAGCCTCATTTCTACATATCCTTAATCACTGAAAGGGTGTTGCCTCAGTCAAACTGAGACCCAGGAAAGATCTTAGCTTAAAAAGACCAAGGTCTCCCACTGCATCTGCAGCCATCTCCAGTTGTCCGGATCTATGTCTTGCCACTGGACCCAGATGGCTCCATAGGAGACAGTGAGGCTGGTGACTTTGCATAGCTCTCCCTCACTTAAATCCAATTCACTTGCATGTCATAGCATCACCTCCCTGATGTCATGGTCCTCTTCAAGAATGAAGGACAAACAATAACAACAGCATGAGAGATATTATAGAGAGGATTGCTGATTAGTTAGGATTTGAACCAGATGAATTTTGAAATAACTTTCTGCTCTGAGATTCTATAATATCATTGTAGAATAAAAGGGGAACTTTCTAGTGGCTGTTCCATTGTAACTTGTGAGTAACTATTCTGCTCACCTTCTCCAAGATGTTGTCAGTCAGCTGATTAGATATGAAGGCCATAGCTACCTTTGGCTTTTGCTTCTATAGGCCAATCAAGACAGTGCCAGATGTGAGAACAGAGATGGTGATGCTATGGTCAGAGTGGCCCTCAGGGCAAACAGTTTTCTGCCTAGGAATGTGGGGTAAGGGGAGAGCACCACCCTGCCATAAAAAGTATTCCCCGTTATCACATTGGCAGATGATAATAGACTTTAGGAAACACACCTTCCTAAAATCAAAGAAAAAAGAAAATAATTCTATTCAAATCACCAAGGATTTAATGAGTGTCTATTTTATGTCCAGCTGCAATGAGGACACAGAGTATACTCTCTCCATAATACTACAAATTACTCAGTCACATGTGATAACTGTTTTCAAGAATATAAGTAAGAATTTAAATTCAATTATTATACCTAGGCAATGTTATTGATTCCCTGCTCCTACTTTTTGGTAGAACTGCTATTGTAATAAAAATTAATAATATGTAAATTATGCAAGTGTAAGCATGGGGATCAATTAGTTATCTCTACCCTACTAATGAGGCTTGTGAGTTAACCCTTTCCCATATGTGCTTTAATTCCCTTGTGCAGTATTCAAGAAGTTTTCCTGAGGTGTATTTAGCTTTCTGCTGGGCTCTTTGAAGAATTCTGAAGCTGCCCTTCCCTAATTAGTCTAGTTTCTCTGTCTCAGAATTCTAGGGTTGTTTATTCGACCACTGGTATTCTGAGAACACAGCTAGGACATCTATGGGAAGTCCAAAATTTTCTGGTCTTTGAGGTTAACAACGTCATCCTCTGGTCAAAGAGGTATGGTGAAGACACGCTTTCTCCTCTCTGCTTCTCCACCCCACCCTAACTGATTGTCATACAGGAGTTTTCAGAGGAAACTATAGACCTCTGTGAACTAATGTGAACAGAGTGAAGTGACCAGAACCAATTTACACAATGGTAACAGCATAATAGATCAAAAAATAACCTTGAAAGACTTTAAAATTCTTTGTAAATGCAATGATAAACCTTCAGTCCAGAGGATGGATAGTGAGTCATGTTACCCACTTCCTGACAGATAAGTAATGGCTTAAAATCCAGACACGTATTTTCGAACATAGCCAATGTGGGAATTTGTTTTCCTGTGCTTTGTGTTTGTTGTGAGGTTATAGGTTTGGGTTTTTGTTGCTGTTGTTGTTGTTATTATTGAAGTTTGAGTGGGGGTGGACAATGGAAGAGAAGAAATCTTAAAAAAAAAATTTTAACTGGGCATCATCCCATATGGAAGATGCAAAATCAGACAAGGTATTCAACAAAACACTAAAGATATACATAAAGTGGCTAAAATTTTTAAATACAAAAAAATTAATATGCACAATTATTCCCCCATGACATCCCTCATGCTGAACAAATTAAGATATTTCTCTCTATGCTGTTTACTGTTGGCAAACTAAGCCTAGGTGCTAGAAATAAATTTTCATATAATTTACAGAAATTGATCATTGTGAGTGATATTGTGCTCCCATAATAATAACAATAATGATAAATGGGGTAGGACACTGTTGAGGGGTCATGAGCAATAATACTACAGGAATTCTCCCCAATCTCTCACTTAGAACCCTAAAAAGAAAAACAAACACCTATGCTAAGGGAATCTGACCTTCCAGTGCAAAGAGAGAGACAGAGACAGAGAAAGACAGACAGACAGACAGACAGATAGAGAGCTCTAGAATTAATAGTAGACAAAAAAAGAAAAGAAAAAATTATGCAATACATCCACAAGGATGAGGAAATTTCAGGTCTTCCAAATACCTCGCAAGACATGATCTGGAGGCTAGAATAAGAAGCTTTCTATTTTTCATGGATTGACAAATGACAAGTCCCCATATTGGAAATACAGACTCCAAGATATCAAAGAACTCAACTAATAAATTGTATTGAAACCAGATCATTATCACAGTCCAAACCTTGGTTTGGCCATTAAAACTTAAGGACATTTTAATAGGTGTCACCATTCCAGATATTCAAAAC
The DNA here is from genome assembly GCF_003287225.1 of Phascolarctos cinereus. NCBI lineage: Eukaryota > Metazoa > Chordata > Mammalia > Diprotodontia > Phascolarctidae > Phascolarctos > Phascolarctos cinereus. Next base: position 423,202,725 of record NW_027555958.1, on the reverse strand, counting down.
CCCAAGCTCCAGGGAACTAAAAGCTTCAAAATGTAGAGACCTAGCAGAGGAAATAAAAATTACATGCAAACAGGATGAGGTTTGTATCATTCTGGTTGTCCTGACTACTATCAAAAATACTCTCAGTAAGGCTAGAGGATGAGCTTACACCCTGATATTTTCATTCAACCCTAACCCTAATTCATGTAACATTAATATAAAAGAATAATAGCAAAGAAGCAACTTGTTCAGGTAGCATGTTTAGGGGAGCCTCATCAAAGTGGATGAGAAGAACTGGATAAAAATAATAATAATCTGAAGATCAAATTGAGCCATCAAATAAAGAATGATGAAATCTAACAACTGGAGGAATAGGAAAGATTTGTGTAGGAAGTGACACATGCTGAAATTTGAAGGCAGCTAGGGAGTCCAAGAGGCAGCAGAGATGAGGAGGGAAAGGATAAGCAATAGCTTGAGCCAAAGCACAAAGGCAGGTTCATATATAAAAGGAATGACAAGGAAGCAGTTCTGCTAGAAAATAGAGAATGGACAGGAGAGTAATATGAAATCATTCTGGAAAGGTAGCCAGGAAAGGTAATTTTCCAATTGGGCTAACATGGAAGACTTCATGGAAGTGATGGTATTTGGTCTGGATGCTGAAGGATTTCACTAGATAAAGATTGATGAGAAAGTAGTCTAGGGGCAGCTAGGTGGCACAGTGGATAGAGCACCGACCCTGGATTCAGGAGGACCTGGGTTCAAATCTGGCCTCAGACACATAACACTTACTAGCTGTGTGACCCTGGGCAAGTCACTGAACCCCATTGCCTAAAAAAAAAAAAGAAAGAAAGAAAAGAAAAGAAAAAGAAAAAAAAGTAGCCTAGGCTTAGGACACTAAGTTATATTTGTATGTGAAGACAGAGATGAAAGGAATGGGTGTTTTAGTGTGTGTGTGTGTGTGTGTGTGTGTGTGTGTGTGTGTGCATGCATATTTGTGTGTGTGAGTTAGAAAGGTGGAGCAGGGACCCAGTACTTGAGTTTATTTTTTTTCTGGAGGGAATAGAGTTAAGCAACTTGCCTAGAGTCACACAGCTAGTAAGTGTCTGAGGCTGCATTTGAACTCAAGTCCTTCTGACTCCAGGGCCAGTGCTCTATCCACTGTACCACCTAGCTGCCCCGAGTAGTTCAGTTCAGCAGAGGCCTAGAGTGCACAGGGGAAAGGAAGATGAAGTGACACTACAAAGTTCAGATGATGCCAAATTATAAAAGGCCTTAAGGCCTGGCTAAGGTTAAGAGAATTATATGCTAAGAGCTAGGAAGGATTTCAGGGACCATCAAGATTGAGACCCTTGGACAGGTAAGTGGTGTAGTGTATAGAGCTCCAGCTTTGGAATCAGGGGGACCTGAGTTCTAATCTGGCCTCAGACACATGATGTGTGACCCTGGGCAAGTCACTTAACCCCGACTGCCTCACAAAAAAAAAAAAAGACTGAGACTCTCATTTTGCTAATGAGGATCCTAGTGAGGTTTAGTGAAAGAAAGTGACTTCCCCAAGGTCACCCAGATAGCATGTATCAAAGACGGTATTTGAACTCAAGTCATCCAAGAATAAGACTCCCTCCCCTATACCAAACCATACACCCTATCTGGGCATTATTTGTTTGGTAGGCATTAGGAATTCATCAGGAAATTTAGAGCAGAAGAGTGGCATGATGGTTTCAATGCGTATGAAAGATTAGCCTGACAGTCATGTGCAGGATGGAAAGAGGGCAGTGAATCTGGACTCAATTGAGTCTTTCCTTCAATGACCACCAATCAAATCAGTAAGCCTCTCTGAACCTCAGATTCCTCATCTTGTCAAATGGGATAAGAGGAGTCTGGCTCACTGGGATGTGAGAGCTTACTAATAAAGAGATTGTCTTAATAATGCCAGGTTCCTGGGTACCATGGCAACGGGCATTACATGAACCTGAGAAGAGGATTCTCTGGCTTTGATGAGAATAAAAAGCCTGCAGACAGGAACAGAGAAAGAGGAGGGGGTGTGGGGAACAGAAGCTAAGAGAGAGGGAAACCAAAAAAGCAACAGAGACAGAAGAAATGGACAAGTAGTGATCACTGTCCCTGCCATTTTCTTCTTCAATTGTTGGATTGTAACTCTAGACAAGGCTAAGAGTTTTTGAATTATTTTTCCACAGGAACAGGGGTGTGTACATCAGACTTCCCATCCTGGTTCAACATTTACACACACACACACACACACACACACACACACACACACACACACGCACGCACACACCCCTTCCCCCACATATAAAGCTGAAGATGGGGGTGGGGAAGGCAAAAGGGAAGACAGAGAGCTTTCTTAAAGCTACAAGTACATATTCCTTAAAAAACTGAAACATTTAGTTAGTTTTTTGGGTTTTTTTCCCAAGCAGCACCCTGAACTGCAATTTCCATTCAGCAACATGTAATTCATAAAGACAAAACCAAAAAGCAAAAAAATAAAATAAAATGCCCTGTCTTCAAGTACTCTCCTACTGGTCTACTACTCCTAGACAGAAAAGTAAACCATGTCTTTAACAAAGAGTTCCAAATATGTTCCCTTAAACAGTTTGAAGAGTTTGAAGAGACCTTATCTTAAGGATTGTTGTTTAGTCATTCAATCACGTCTGAATCTTTCTGACTCCTTTTGGGGTCTTCTTGGCAAAGATACCAGAGTGTTTTGCCATTTCCTTCTCTAGCTCATTTTACAGATAAGAAAACTGAGGCAAACAGAGTTAAGTGACTTGACCAGGATCACATAGTTGATAAGTTTCTGAGACTACAATTGAACTCAGGTCCTCCTGACTCCAGGCCCGACACTATACTGTGCCACCTAGCTACCGCCATGGTCAGGAACCTACTGTGATTCCTATCAGCACCTTTGATAGAGGGACAGCAATTGTCATGGCAATAGTGTAGAGTGAGGTGGTTCAAACTGGAGTGGAATGGAATTACCATGCCAGCTCCCTCCTGGCCAAACTTCATTATAGCAGTCTCAGAATGTGCTATCAAGTACACAGTACAATTCATGGATCACAATGAGTTGGGATTTAGAAGACAGGACAATTCATTTCTCCTCCCTGGTCTCAATTTTCTCATCTGTAAAATAAAGGGGATGAATTAGATGATCTTCAAGAACCTTTCCCATTCTAATACGTGGGCATAAAACTGTAAGCTTTGGTTTCCTTGTATGTAAAACAGATCTTAGATGGCTAGGATAGAAAGGTGTTTTAGAGACTGAGTCCAGCCTTCTCATTTTAAAAATAAGGAAACAAGGTCAAAAGAGTGAAGGTCAAGGTATGCTTCCTATTTACAATATCTCAGGGGATTCATGATCTACCCTAATTTCTCTGCAAAAATAAAATAAGAATTTGGACAGCTCTTTCTGCCTGAAATAATTCCAAACACTGCTGAGCCTGTAAGGCATGGAATAGTTAAAGGTTTCACATTTGTATGTCTTGCCTTGATTCACAATTTACACAATAGCTGTGTTCCTAGACTGAAAAACAGAAGACTAAAACTGTATTTCTAACTACACCGTCCTTGCTGTGTGACCTTGAACACATGATTTTATCTCTCTTAGATTTAATTTTCTCAAGAATAAATTGATGGATTTGGACAGGATGTGAATAATAATAACAATAATAACTGATTTTATATTGTGCTTTTAAGTTTACAAAGAGCTTTACATACATTATCTCATTTGATGACTCCTAAGATCTTTTCCAGATTTAAGGTGCTATTACTTTCAGAAAAGATGTGAGGGGTTTTTTTTAATCAATAGATATATAAAATCCACCTTGTTGTTTAAGTGAGCTTGTTATTTAAAATAACCTCCAAGTGAATCCTCTTGTATTAAAATGAACATTCCCAATTTATCTGTTTTTTGAGATTGGATCTTGTATGACAGGGTTGTTATTTTTAAGTGAGTCACATATGTGTATAAATACCCCTTTCAAAAATGCTTCTAAAGAATGTACTTATCTCCAGTCCCCACAGTCTTTGTTCTATGAGTTTTGATTTTTATTATATAACTATTGTTTATTAGGTCTTTTCCCATAGCTACAACCTATATCCTATCTAGGCTGACAGTGAGGGCTTAAAAAGAATTCAATTCTCTTCTGGATGTCACTTCCACTATGAGTGAAAATGACCACCCTTCTTTTGTATCCCTTCATTCTCCCATTCGTAAGATGATTGTTGGATGTCATTGAACATGTTCAAACACTTGGAGCACCCCAAAAAAGTGGACTCGGTTCACCATACTGGAGGTAATTAGGTAAAGGCTGGATGACAACCTGGTGGTCAGTGTATTATAAAAGAGATCCCTTTTCTGGAACGAGTTGGATAAGACAGCAGCTGAGGTCACTTCCAACTCTTAAATCATCGGATTCTGGAAGCTGGCTCCAATTCCACCTCTGCCTTTCACTAGCTGTGAGTCTTTGGCCACATTGCTTTACTCTTTGGGGCCCCATTTTCCTAATCTGTAAAAGTCAGCTGTCGATCTAGACAATTGCTGAGTTCCCTTCCTGCTCTAGCATTCTATAATACTTTTAGAGATGTTTTGTTACAGATGTTTCCAATGATTATACAACAAGGGAAAATGATAAATAATAAAAGGGAATTTAGATCAACCAAGTGGCCAGTCAACAAGCATTTACTCAAGGATGTGTTAGGCACTGGGGATATACATTCAAAAGGAAGATAGTCCCTGTCCTCAAGGAACTTCCATTTGATGCCCTCATTTCACAGCTGAAGAATCTGAGGCCCTAAGAAATGAACAAGGGCAGCGAGGTGGCACAGTGGATAGAGCACCGGCCCTGAAGTTGGGAAGAACTGAGTTCAAATCCAGCCTCAGACCAAACACTTGACACTTACTAGCTGTGTGGCCCTGGGCAAGTCATTTAACCCCAATTGCCTAAAAAGAAAAAAAAAAGAAATGAACAACATGCAGGTCATGAGGTAGTAAAGAGCAGAACTAGGGTTTGGACCAGGAATTCTGGCTCCAAATCCAGAGACTGCTCTTGGCACTGTATTGTGGCTACTTCCCTTTGAAGCCATGAAAGACCAGGCTGGAATCCTCCTCATCCATAATGAAGTCATAACTGTGATGATGCCAGGGTCAAAAGAAATTGTTTCAGATCATTCTTTGGCCAAGCCTTTAAAAGCCTACTTACCTAAACTAAAGTAGGAGATTAGCATCGACAGCATCCTAATAAAATGATCCCCTTAGAACCACCAGATAATTCCATTACTAGATTCTGTTTGTGAAAGTAGGGCAAAGGCAACCTACTTAGGTTAATGCCTGTGTGCTCACACACACACACACACACCACACACACACACACGCACCCATAGGATCTTAGACTTAGCAGTTGAGGGGACCTTAGATGTCATATAATACAGACCTCTCATTTTATAGCATTAACATTTTTGGAACATGATCCCATTCTGCTATTTTTAAAAAGTCCTTGGCAAAGGATGAAAAGGCTTCCTCTTTGGGTCCCCAGAAGTTACCTTCATCTTTTCATCAGAAGGCTATATGTTTAATTATTGAAAGATCTAATGTTCAAAAATACTTCTTTATGCTTTATATAAGCAGGAATCTGTCTCTCTATAATTTCCACTCATAATTACCTGTTCTACTCTTGGGGGCCCAGCAACATGAGTCTATCCCCTCTTCCACATGATGATTCTCCTGGGACAAAGGCTAAAGGAAACATTTCAGTTCTGCAAAGATCCAGAGACAATGCCTAATTCTTAGACACTGTGCCTCTGCTAAAAGGCAGAGGCATGATGGGAAAGGCAGAAAATTTTAAGTCTGTTTTTATCTTGAGAAGATACTTTCAGTTTAACATTGGAAACAGGCCAAAAAGCACAATCAGCTGATCACCAAATCCTCTTATGTGGCCCTAAGTAGCTCCCTTCAAGCAGCTTGACCTACCATGGCCTAAGCTGACAGGGCCACACAATCTGCCAACAGTGCAGAGTTAGACAGGAATGGTTTCAATGAGAGTAATGATATTGAAAAGCTGAGAGCAGAGCTGGCATTAACTATAGGCAGAATTAGCAGCAACCTTCGTAGTATTCAGTCAGTCGGTATTTAAGTGCCTACTGTTCTAAGCACTGTGCTAAGTATTGGGTATAATTTAAGAGTTATCACACACACACACACACACACACACACACACACACACACACACACACACACACACACACATACACACATGCCCTAAAATGTTCCTCCAGAATACCTCAAGGCTACTACTGATAGAAAGCCTGCAGCAGTGGAAGGAAGCAGGGCAGGAAAAGGGAGGCAACAAGTATTTATTTTATTTTTACTTTATGGAATAAAACAAGCATTGCCATAACATAGTACAATTAAAAAGATGATTGTGCATGAAACTGCAAAGCTACTCTGCAGAACTAGCTATTCCTTTCAAATATAAAACAAAATTATCATGTAAATTTTTTTCTTCCCTTTCTCCACTCCTACCGTTCCCACCCCCTCCTAATCCCAGCCATAGAGGTGGCTACTATTAGACACAAATAGATATGTATATGTACATATATATATATATGTATATATATATATGTATATATATACATATATATATACATATACATATATACATGTATGCATATATATATAATTATTCTATACATATTTCTATTTATCAGTTCCTTCTCTGGATACAGATAGCATTTCTTCATGTGTCCTCTATAGTTAATTTGAGTATTTATAATATATAAAATAACTTATTCATGCAAAATCATTCTTAAAACAATATTGCTGTTACTATACACAATGTTCTCTTGATTCTGCTCATTTCACTCCATTATTTGGTGCAAGTCTTCCCACGTTTTTAAAATCACTGAGCTCATCATTTCTTATGGCACAGTAGTATTCTATCACCATCATATACCACAACCTGTTCAGTCTTTCCCCAATTGATAGGCATCCCTGCAACGTCCAGTTCTTTGCCACCACAAACAGAACTGCTACAAACATTTTAGAACATTTAGATTCTTTTCCTTTTCCCCTAATCATCTTTGGAAATAGACCACCTATTTTTTAACCATGTGCTATGTGCCAGGCACTGCACTGAGCTGGTGACAATCTTTGCCCTCTAGAAGGTTACCTTCTAATCAGGGGCAAGACAACACACACAAAAGGAAACGTGAGAACATTCTGAAGCACAGCCAGGAAGGAATGAAGGATGGCCAGCCTGGGCCCCACTCCAAAATGGAGGCTCTAGGGTAAACTCATTAAAAGAAAAGGGGATCAATAGGAATGAGGAATGATTCAGAGAAAGATGATCACAGACAAGAATGACAGTGCCATGGTGAGACTGCAGCTGAGGTATGGTGTTGATATCCAGAAAGTCAGAAGCATAGCTGGGAGGGGAATGAGGAGGAGCCCACTGAGTATGCAGCTGGTTTTAATCAATATTTATTATGCACCTACTACGTACCAGGCATTATGCTAAGCACCAACAATACAAAAAGAGGCGAAGACAGCCCCTACCCTCAAGGAGCTTACAGTCTAACAAGGGGGCAAGATGCAAACAAATAGGTACAAAACAAGCTAAATACAGGATAACTGGGAAATAACTGACAGAGGGAAGGCCTTAAGGATTAAGAGGAGTTAAGAAGACTTCTAGGACAAGATGGGATTTTTAGTCCCTAGTTAAAGAAAGACAGGGAGGTCAGTTGTCAGGGTGCAGGAGGAGAGCATTCTAGACATTAAAATGTAGTTTTAACTAATTATCTTTGCTACCTAGGGTGCTAAAATCAGTTGCTTCTGAAGGAGTACAAATGCTGTCAGAACCCTCTAAATGTTCCAGGGGAACATATCCTTCTAACGTAATTACAGCACTGATATTGCCTCCACTTCAGTACACCAAAATAACTGAAATGGAATCGTTAGAGACATTGTATTGGATGAAACGTGTGTCTCTGGATGCCCTCATTTAAATATAAACACCTATTTATGAGTGTGATAGAATTATTACTGCACTCAAAAAAAAGGATGCTATGAAGAAGACAAGGAGACATGGGAAGATGTAGGAACTGACACAGTGAGATTAGTAGAGCCAGGAAACCAATAAAATAACTTCAATAATGTCAAAATTAATTTCGCCCCCCAAAAGATGTGTACATTGACTTTAATGGTGGTACCCACATGATCTTTGTTTTCCAGATCTTCGACCTTCTTTATTATGTGCGCAGAATGAGTTTGTTGCTGCGCTTGTCTTTAATGACGTCATTATAGCAAGTATTACCTTCACTTTCTTCCTTCACTCCGTGCCATTTCGTATTGCTCGTAGATCTAGAGGTCTGGACCTTAGAGGTTGACCAGCCCAAATCCCTCATTTTACAAATGAGAAAACTAAGGCCCAAAGAGGGTAAGTGAACTTGCTCAAGGTGACTCAGGTAAGTGGCACACCCAGCTCTAGTCAGAGCACATGGGTCCAGTTCTGGTTACCACATTTTTGGAAGGGAAATGACAAACTGAAGGGCGTCCGGAAGGGAGCGACCAGGATGGTAAAGAGACTTGAGGCCATGTCACAGGAGAAGCAGTGGAAAGAAATGGAAATGTTTTAACCTTGGAGAAGACTTGGGAGTAGAGGAACATGATTACATCTTCAAGTATTTGCAGGGTTATTACTTTAAACATGAATTAGACTTCTTTGTTGGGCTCTAGATGGAAGAATCAAAAGCAATAGGGGAAGTTAAAAAGAGGATAATTTAAGCTTGATGTCACTTGAGGCAGCAAAAAAGTTTCCTGACAAATAGAAGCATTAGTGAGTGGAATGGACTGCCTTGGAAAGGTTCCCCCCATCGGAGGTTTTCAGACAGAGTCTTGATTCCCTTTGGGGATTCATTTGGGCATGTGGGCTGCTCAAGTCCTTCCAACTCTAAAATTCTGTCATTGCACAATCTTCCTACCTTTCTTTGAATTCTTCACATTCATCTTTCTGATCTGGTAGTAATGCATGTATTACATTAAGTGTATTCTATACTTGCAAAGTATTCCGTTAAATTTACATAGCATCATTTGTTTAGCCTTTCCTCAGTGGATGTATGGATTGTATGATCTCAAAAGTTCCTTCCAGAACTGGTGGCCAGACAGAAGAGCTGCTAAACAATACCTACATAATGTAGTGGAAAGAACCCTGGATTGAAATGCAAAGGTCCTGGCTTTGAAGCCTGGTTTTACTACTTATTAGCTATATGATACTGGGTGAGATTAAAAACTGTGAAAAAACAGAAGGTATAGACACTTGTCCAATCATTTCCAAAGTTTTAGTTTTTCTTGGTCACTTACTTGCTTATTTTTCTTAATTCTTTTCTTATGCACTTATTTGCATATATATATATATATATATATGTATATATGTATGTATGTATGTATGTATGTATGTATGTATGTATGTATTTATGTATCCATACATATCACATACACATATTGACATACATATATCAGCTGTTTCAATTATATCTGACTCTTTGTGACCCCATTTGGGATTTTCTTAGCAAAGATACTGGAGTGGTTTGCCATTTCCTTCTCTAGCTCATTTTATAGATGAGGAAATTGATGCAAACAGGGTTAAACAGGCCCAGGGTTCCAGATCTGGGACTCTATTCACTGCACCGCCTAGCTGCTATATATATGTGTGTATGTATGTATATGTATATATATACACACACATACACATAAACACACATATACATATATGTGTATATATATTACATGTGTTTATATATACACATATACAGAGACAACATAGTGTAATGGATAAAGGGACAACCTTGGAGTCAGGAAGACCTGAGTTCAAGTCCTGATACTGATTCATACTGGTGACCAGGAGCAACTATTAATGCATAAGGTATTTCTTTAAGACCATACATTATAGATGGTGTGTGCTGATAAAAGGTGTTTCCATACCAGGTGTTCCCTAAACTAATGAAATGATAGGTCTAGAGATATATTCACATATACACATCCCTATACATGTTAGTAGAAATAAAAATACATTTTACATATATAATATATGTGTATACATACATATATGTATCATATGTTACAGAGGATAGGTAGGTAGATATATAGATAGATATTTAACAGATCTAGTACAGCTTCTTCATTTTACAGATGAGGAAACTGAGCCAAAAGCCTGGAGAAATGTCTGACAGAGCCCAAGAATGATTAAAGGAGTCTCTTGGTATCCCTTTCTAAATGTCCACCTGCCTAGGTGTTGCGAGAACCAAAGTAGTATGTATACATAGGGGAAAAGAGGGAATATAGAAGTGTGCCAAAATGTGAAAATTTTCCCCAAATTAGCAAGCCATTATTTTATTCCTGCTTTTGCTGGAGTGACCTTGGGCAAATTACAACCCTGTTGGCCCTCAGTTTCCTCCTCTGGGTTGCACAGAGGGTGGAATTTTGGGCTTGGAGTCAGAAAGACCTTAATTCAAATCTTGCCTCAGACACTTACTAGCTGTGTTATCTTAGCAAGTCACTTAATTGGGAGAAGGTTGAACTCGGTGGCCTCCAAGGTCCCTTCTAGCTTGAAATCTCTGATTCTTTGATTCCTAAAATGAGGTCTTTCATATGGATGGCCTTTGCTGTCTCTTCCCACTCTTTATCTGTGTCTATGACTGTTATTATGAGTTACAAAATATTGTTGAATCTATGAAAGAATTTACTGCTGAGTTATTTTAAATATGGAATTCCCTTACATTGCAAAATTGTTCCTACTTTTTGAAAAACTTCATTTTGCAAAAGAAGACAATGATTGTATATAGCAAATTGCACCTGATCATCAACTCTTAATTATTCAGGTGCTGATTAATGAATTAATCAGTTTACAATTTACCCCTTTATAGTCTTTCTTTTCTCTCTTCCACTGCCCACATTTTGCACCTGCAACTTCCACAGAAGGGGAAAGAAATAGAAGAAACTCGTATTTCTCTATCTTGCTGCTACTTAGCCATCTTAGGAAGAAAAACCTGTTGGTGGTGGAGACTGAGTAATTGAGAGATGGTCTTTGTGACTGCACAACATGGTATATTAACATTGTGTGGCTATAGAATGGAATTGGAAAAACTGTGAGATCATTTAAACTTATCTTCCAGATGAAGAAACTGAAACAATACACTTATAAAGGAAGAAAGTAATTTAGTAACATACCCATAATCTCTTAGCTGGTTAGTGATAGAAACTGGCCTTGTGTTTCTTGATACAAAATGGAGAAGAGCTAGTTACTTCATATGTATTGAACAGTATACAATGTGTCATGAAGACTATAGTTACTCAAATAGTACACCCACAATCTATGTATGATACGCATACATATGCTGAATATTGAGCTGCATAGAACATAAACCAAGTATGTCTACTTATTGACATGACTAATTCAGAATTTACACATTCAAATGAGTGTGATCCCCTTCAACATTTATTTCTCAAGAGACTGTACATCTATTCTAATGAAGCTATCCTTGCTCAAATCCATTTAAAAACTTCTCTTTGGGAATAGAAATCTTCTTTCAAGGGGCAGCTAGATGGCACAGTGGATAGAGCACCAGCCTGGATTCAGGAGAACCTGAGTTCAAATCTGGCCTCAGACACATAACGCTAGCTGTATGACCCTGGGCAAGTCACTTAACCCCATTGCCTACCCCCCCAAAAAAAAAAGGAAAAAAAAAGAAATCTTCTTTCACAACTGACTTTGCCTTCCTTTTTTTTTTCTTTTGTGAGGTAATTGGGGTTAAGAAACTTGCCCAGGGTCACACAGCTAGTAAGTGTTATGTGTCTAAGGCAGATTTTGAACTCAGATCCTCCTGACTCCAGGACCAGTGCTCTATCCACTGTGCCACCTAGCTGCCCCCCTTTTCCTTTTTAATATAAAAGGGGGTAACAAATTTTCATCCCATGACAGTAGATTTGACCTCTGGCAACTGCCAAAGACAGTGTTCTAATAGCTATTTATTACTAAGATGAGAGTAGTAGTGGGGCAAATTTAACAGCGATCAAAATCACAATCAGAATCAGTGCAAAGTTTTATATTTAGGTTCAAAAAATCAATTACACAAATATGATGTTAGAGACCTGCCTTAATTAACAGTTAATATGGAAAGGAACTTGAAGGTTTTAATTAACTACAGGTCAGTATGAGCTAATGTGAGGCTTCTAAAAGAGCTCATGGAACATTAATATATCCAGGTAAAAGGAGTTAATAGATACACTATACATTGCATTGGGCAGACAAACACCTCTGCTATTTTATCGAATTACAGAAGCCACTTTTTTTAAGGAGGCTTTTGATAAACTAGAGTTCATCCAGCAAAGGAGGATCAGGATGACAAAAGGTCTGGAAATTATGTCATCTAAGGAATATTGACAAGAATTACGGAGATTTAGCTCAGAGAAGAGAAGCCAAAGGAGAGAGGGGAATGTGATGGCACTTTTCAAGTATTGAAAGTATTATTATGAGGAAGAAAAGGGAAATTTGTTCTATGCATGTGAAGGGGCAGAACTGAGAGTAGTGGGTCAAAGTTAAAGGGAGGTAGACTAAATGCCAACATCAGGAAAAACTAAGAGCCAAAGTTGCATAATAATGGAATGAACTACCCCAGAGCTAATAGTCATAGCTAAGAGCAACAATAAGAATAGCCTTTGCCATTCTTTTACTGGGTGTTTTGTAAAGAAAGTGGTTTGTGAACCATAAACCACTCTATCAGTGTGAGCTCAGACACTTACTAGCTGTGTGATCCTGGACAAGCTATTTAACCTCCACCTACCTCTGTTTCCTCATCCACAAAATGAGGATAATAATAACACCAACCTCCCAGGGTTGCTGCAAGGACAAAATAGATATTTGAAAAGTATTTTGCAAATTTTAAAATGCTATATAAATGGTAGTAGTAGTAGTGGTGGTGGTGGTAGTAGTAGTGGTGGTGGTAGTAGTAGTAGTAGTAGTAGTAGTAGTAGTAGTCTCTAAGCATAGAGAGTTGACTTCCTTTCATCTCATCAACTGGTTACAGAAGCAGATCCTAAAAGGGGGAGTTCCCAAAATGTTTTTTGAGCAAGAGCAGCATTGTGAGAATAAATTCTAGACCCTGGACATCAACTTTTCTAAAGGATAAGGCTCATTTAGAGATATAAGTTCTGGTGCACTTGTTTAAAGAGTAGTATAATTACCTTATCGCAATACCTCATAATAGCATCAAACCACAGTGAAGTGAGAGAGCTCCGGTAACACTGAAATCCACAGACAAGGCTAATCATCATTGCCAACATTTCTATTCCACTTGGCGGTTTACAAGGGACTTCACATACATTATTCTATTTAATCCTTCTCCAAACCCTTGGAAGTAGACAGTACAAGCACTCTCATCAGCCACAGTTTGCAGATGAGGTAGCTAAGATCCAAAGATGCTAATTTACTTGTCCAAGATCACACATTAACATAGGAATAAGATTTTGTCCTCTGTATAAATTCCTGGAATAATAAGGTGCTTTGAAAAAAATTATGTTGTGATGGTTATTAACATAGCACTCTAAACTGAAAATTTCACAGGGCATAGTTCAAAAACAGCTGGGGTTGTCCTTATGATGACTAGGGTGGGGTAGCCAGGGCCATGGAGCCCCTTCTAGTCTAAACATGCCTTAGAGGTCTGGCACCTCCGTTCTTCCTAGTTGAATCATCTTCTATTTCTCCTGTCCCTCTCCACTATCTCCTCACCTTTCTCCACACATGAACATATATATTGCATACATTTTTTTTCCAGAGAGCCAGTTGTTAAACATTTACCAGCACAACCCTATGCATCCAATCAGTTACCAGACCTAGTCAATTCTCTTTCACAATCTCTATTGCATCCATTTCCTCAAGGGCAGGGACTGTGCCTGATAAGTTATCTTTGCCCACACTCTGCCCCAAGCATCTACAATAGTACTAGATACACAGTAGGTTCCCAGTAGCTATTTCATAGAATTATAGTATGTCGGAGCTAGAAGAGACCTTGGAGATCGTCCCATCCAACCCCTTCATTTTACATATGAGGAAATCGTGGCCCTGAAGTACTCTGGCCAAGGTCACTTAGCTCATTAGTGGCAGAGCTGGGACTAAAATTCAGATCTCCTGAGTTCCATCCCAGGATGCTGCCTCTCTTTGCTGTATGTCAGTTAACTGACTGACTGATTGACTGATTGATTGATTGGTGGGACTATTTCCAATCTGGTCCCATTTTTAGAGCCTCCCAGATTTGAGGTCTGCTCTAGGCTGGTCCTAGGAAATTTTAGACCAAGTTTTTAATTTCTAACCTTTATAGTCATAGCTAGAGCTCCCTGGAGAGATCCTACTATATTCAGAGAAGGCCTCAGCAGTGACCAAGGGGCCAGGTATTTGTCTGATGGGCTGTGTGCATTGCCCCTGAAAAGCTCGTGTATGTTCCAAAAGTTCCAGTGCACATTTATGTGTCACACCTCATTATTTTAGACTCAAACTACACCCCCCCCCCGTCCTGACCTGACCCTCTTCCTTTCTTCCTCCTGGGACTTCCCTGATCTTTACCACTCCCCCCACCCCCAACACATCTTCATTCCTGCTTAACACTTGAGCACAGACTCAGGCTTCCTTTTTCTTAGTTTTAGAATAGTCTGTAGGTGGGAAGAAATTTAACAGCTAATAATAATGCCTTCTATATTTAGAGCTCCTGTCTTCTAAGTATATCAGAGTATCAGAGAATCAGTTAAAGGGTTGAAAGGGTCTTCTAGAAGTCATCTAGGGAATGCTTCTGTGCCTAGGCAGAACTTTTCTGAAACCAGCCCAGGCAGATACAGTAATTCTGCTAGGGAAAGGGTCTTATAAGGTCCCTTACGCTGGCCTTGACATATATAATCCTAGCATTCAGACATTCAACAAATTGAATCAATATTCCTTTGTTCTATTGTCTGTGAAGTTAGGGAGGAGCTAATGATAACCAGGGCCTGCATAGATGCAGTAACTCAAGGGTTCTTAAATTTTTAAATCATGGTCCTTTGGAATAGTCTGATAAAGCCTATGGAACCCTTTTCAAATTACATTTTTGAAATATAATATATATGTATATATATATATATATATATATATATATATATATATATCTCAAAGAATGAAATCAAATAATATAAAATACATAAAATAAAATCCAAAGAATGGAATAAATTATACTGATATGCAGTTATTAAAATATTTTCTAAATAAAGGTCCTGGCCCCAAAATTAAGAATTTTTATTGGGTAGCTAGTCACTAATAAGATGCACTTTGGAAGACACCTAAGTATCAGAGGCTCGAAAAGTACCTTCTTGCTGGACCACCGGTGATGATGGGATTCCTTCATTCATTCAGACAAGACAGTTCCTAGGCCTGAAAAGGCTTAAAATACAGGGGAGTTTCCCAAGGAGGGCAAACCTAGATGGGTTTTACAATGGGGAAGAGGAAGGCAATGGTTAAAGGGAGGCACCCAGTTAGATAAGACCAATTTGACTTACTTTCCCTACTTAGCCTACTGCCAACCCATGCTGCACTTGAAAATGGTCGTAAGGTTAATAATAATAATAACAACAAGATTTATGTAGCACTTTAAGGTTTGCAAAGTGCATTACACATAAAATCTCACTTGTTCTTCACAATAACCCTATGAGATAGTAGTTAACATTATTCTCATTTACACAGGGAGACTAAAACTGAGAAAGCTTAAATGACTATCTAGTATCTGAGGCAAGATTCAGATGCAGATCTTCCTCACCAAAAGTCCAGCACTCTCTTCATTACCCCATTAAGCTGCCTTAGGTTACACTAAGAGCTTCTCTCCTTTAGGCTAAATGAGTGAAAAGACCACCAGTTTTGGAGTCAGATGACCTGGGTTCAAATCCTTTCTCTTTCACTTACTACCTATGTGACCTTGGGCAAAACACTTGACCTTCTCTTGGCCTCCACCTATTTTGTGTAAAATGAGGGAAGATCAAACAAAGTTGTCTCTAACATCTTCCAGTACTCAATCTATGGTCCTCTGGTTGCAATTAATTTCTCCACCCTTTGCAGGTCACCTGTTTCTAATCTTTTTCTGTTTTGCAGCGCTCTCTTCAGTACCTTCTTCACGGTACCTAAATCTCTCAGGCTTCAGAGCCCCCAGATGTCTCAATTCCAGTCTGGAGAGACTTGGACCCAGGTAAGCAGTGGGTATTTACAGGCATTAACTAATGGCCACTCTAGGACTCACTGCCCTCATCTCTCAATGGATGACAGGCAGCACCTCTTTCAAGAAACAGATCCTTGGGAAGGATGCTGGTGGCTAAGTATGACAGGAAATTGGCGGGGGGGGGGTGGAGGGCATGGAAAGGGAAGGGAATACTGAAGTGTGACTTCTCCTGGTGCAGGGGCCCTGCTATAAGAGACAAGGTGGTTTAATAAACTGAGTGGCACATTCAGAGTCAGAAAAACAGGATTTGAGCGCTTCTTCAGACACTATTATTTTGCTATTGAGCATTCATTTTTCAGTTGTGTCCAACTCTTTGTGACCCCATTTGGTGTTCTCTTGGCAGAGATACTGGAGTGCTTGCCATTTCCTTCTCCAGCTCATTTTACAGATGAGGAAACTGAGGCAAACAAGGTGAAGTGACTTGCCCAGGTCTCACAGTGTCACTAGTAAGTGTCTGAGGCCAGAGTTGAACACAGAAAGTGGAGTCTTCCTGAATCCAGGCTGGTCACTCTATCCACTGCACCATCTACCTTCCCCACTTAGAGTAGAGAAGAGCACTAGATTTGGAATCAAAGGACCTAGGTTCAAATCCACTGCTGTCCACCCCACCTCAACACTTATTACCTAGATGACAAGTCATTTCATTTACTACCTAGACAAGTATTCTAATTTCTCTCGGCCTCAGCATCCTCATACATAAAATGAGGAGACTGAACTAGAAGGCCTCCAATTAGATAGAAGGCTATCTAATTCTCAACCTGTGAAACTATGACTCTGTGCAAGTTCCCTAACTCACTCTAGGCCTCAGCTTCCTCATCTGGAAAATGGGTGTAACAATTAATATCTACTTCAGAGTTGTTGTGAGGAACAAATGAGATCATTATACATTCAGCTTTTTGTGAACCTAAAAACACTATGTAAATGTTAGCTCTTATTGTTAGAGGGGGCTATGCAAAGGGATTTGAAGATTTCAATTTCTATCAAAAGAGTAATCAGGATATTGTCTGGCAAAAAGAATGACAGAGAAGGAGAGAGGATGTTGAGAGGCAAGAGGACAGGCACCACGGTCTCTCATCATCAAGCCCAGGCTTTAGTGATACATCTGCTGGATCTGAAATCAAAGGAGGCAGTACAGTTCAATGGAAAGAGCGCTCCCTGGCTTTAGCCTCAGAGGCCCTGGGTTCAAATCCCGCCTCCGATATTTAGTACCTGTATGACCTTGGGCAAGTCACAATCTCCATGGGCCTCAGCTTCCTCATCTATAAAATGAAGAGAATCCATTAGAAGGTCTCTGATGTTTCTTCTAGATCTCTGGTCCCATGACCTGGGTTCAAATCCACTACTTTTATAACCTTGGACAAGTAACTCATAACTCTTTGGACATGGGTTTCCCATTTGTAAAATGAAGGAGTAGGACTAAGATGACCTCTTTTATATCATGCAGTTCTAAATTCTGTACTCCTGTGACTCTTAACCCAGCCTGAACACTGGATATTAGTCAATAAATGTTAATTAAGCATCTATTATGTTCCAGGCATTGTGCTAAGCCCTGTGAATACAGACAAGAGTCAAAAGACAGTCTCTGCCCTAAAGGAGCTCACAATCTAATGAGGGAGATGATATTAGCCAAAGAAAGCAGAGAATTAGATGAAGAGACCACTTTTGCCTAATGGAAACTCATACTCAGACAACAGGCCAGGGTGGGATTCTTTCAGCTGCATACAACCTCTCTGCAGAATGGGAGAAGGGAGGGTTTGGGTGGGCAGTCATTCCACCATCATAAAGCCAGGCACAGCTAGCTGTTTTTGGTGACTCTTCCTGAAGGCCAACTCTCTGACTGCGTGCTTTTCTGTGACATCACTCTTGGTGACCTTTTGGGTCTAACAAGGGCGGAGTCAGAGGGGAAGCTCACAGGCCATGATTCTTTGGTCATCACAAAGGTCTGGATTGTCAGTAGGCCCAAGCTGGAGAAAGTGCCTCACTGAGGACAATGTCTCTTGCTGGGTCTGAATGATTTCTCTGCCCTAGGATATCTCTGGACATAGTGGTCCTGTTGTTTGGCCCCCCTTCACTATGTAAAAAAGCACATTGTTGAACAGAGAGGCTTTGTGTGTGTGAGTATGTGTGCGTATGTGTGGTGTGTATGTGTGTTTGAGATTGTGTGATATGAGTCAGAACCCAAGTAGAAAGAGTCACTCTACGATTATATTTTGCTTCTAGAGCCAAGGCTGCTGTGGAAAGGGAAATTAAGAAGCCAGCAAGTGGCCAGAAACACCTTTCTGCCCTTTGGGAGGATGGGCTAGGGATGGTGGGAAGACCTCTGAGAAAGTTTCAAGGAGAAAACGGAGTGATCTTTGGGTGGATCGATGCTATGAATGATTCCAAAGCTGATTACCAGTGCAGGAAGCAAGCCCAATAGTCTCATCCACTTAAAATAACATAAAGGAAATCATTCAATTATCTTATTGATTTTGAGCTTTAAACACACACACAAATACACACTACAGGCTAGAATATATTTGATATTCTGCTAGTACAGAATTATACTAGCAAGAGATCTCAGATTGTCTAGTCCAGAGGTTCTAAACTCCCAGCAGCCTGCGATACTTTCAACTACAGTTTCAACCAAATTAAAATGTAATTGAGAAATATTTAATATGATAATGGGACACAGGTAATGTTGATTTGTGGTTTTATTTATCAATATATAGTGAGTAAGGATATGTTTCAATTTGAGCTTGGCACCACTGGTCTAGTCCATTGGTGGCTAGAGTATTCAGGGGATCCTACTTTAGCAGATCTCTTAGTATGTGATTTAGGAACCAGAATTAGAATATTCCTTAAATCTGACAATAACTCTTCACCAGAAAGTACAACAAACATTGGGGTGGGGGTGGGGGAGGAAGGGAGAAGAAGGATAGAACCAGATCTGAGATTTGTGATTTCGTTGGTGTAGGGACTTCCCAGTGAGCAAACTCTCTGAAGAGGTCAATGCAGGCTCTTCAATTTATGGTCCTAGAGTTACCTGAGGCACTAAGAAGTTAAGTGACTTATCCAAGGACAAACAGACCTTATGTATCAGAGGCAAGACTTGAAAGCAGGTATTTCTGACTCTAGACCTACTCTCTATCCACTATGACACACTAACTCTCTGGGGGAGAAATGAGCGTCCCAGTTTTTCAGATCAGTAAAATAATGGTTCATATTTATACAGTGTTTTCCTCCTCTCCTCTGCCCCAACCTCAAATCCTATGACATCATTACACAGCTAGGATCAAAGATCTACGTGGGATCCCAGAGGCCACATAGTTCTATCCTCTTATTTTGTAGATGAGGTAGCTGAAGCTATCTGGGTTTAATTAACTTGCCCGAGGTCACAGAGTGTTAAACTTAAGAGATGGGATTTGAATTCAGCGCTTCTGACCTCAGTATTCTTTTCCCTGTGCTACATGTAGCCTGTTTGAGTGAACTGAGGCCAAGACAAGTTAGGTGGCTTGTTGAAGGTCACACACCGAATTCAGAGAATGACACTGTGAGCTGGATGGTTTTCTCAACACTACAGTACACTTCTTTGGCAATTATCAGGAGTTGTGTGAGTGAGAATGACCTGATCAGTACCTCTGAAGAATTCTCATGTCTTCTCCTACAGCAGAGAGCTGTCCATGGTCATCCTCTGGACACAAAGCAGTGTCCACAATACTCAGAAGGCATCTGGTTCTGGCCTTCTGACCAGAAGATATCTGGCCTTCTGCCACAGGTTTTGTGAACCTGAGTATGTTGGGAGGAGAAAATTTTTCGGGTTAGACATCCCAACTAACTCCAGCTGACCAGTGAAGAGAATATTGTCCCTGAAGAAAGAGGATCTGGATTTGACTCCCAGCTCTTATGTTTAACATCTTCGTGACCTTAAACCCCCTGTGTTTCAGTTTTCCTCTTCCTTAAAACAATAGGGTTGAATTATATGGCCTCCTAAGTCCCATTTAGATCTTTGATTCCAGCTGTGTGATGATGGATATGTCACTTAGATATGTCTTTGAACCTCAGTTTCCTCATTTGTAAAACACAAGGTGCAAAAGCCTTTGTTATGAAAAGAGTATAATTTGGAGGAGAGAGAAAGAGAACTTCAAAGTAGATGAAAACAGAAAACACAGTTTATCTGCTCCACAAACTTCCTTTTAGAAGGTCCTAGGGTTTACCAGGAGTTTAGTCAAGAGAGAAGTCCAAGGCAGGCAACCTCCACATCTAGATAGGACAATGTGAAGTGGGAGCAGATAGGGCAAGTGAGTGGTTTCCTAATATCCTGTAGCGCTTTTCAGAGTATGACAGCAGGGACAGAGGAGAGAGTGTGGTTTGGAGACTTGCCTTGGGAATTTGTCCACCCTACATTTCCCTCTTAACGGTGCTCCCAGGAAGCCATAAAAGATTCCAAATGGAATTTGAATTTGAGGATTTCTTCCCATCCTATTTTCCTAGATACATGAAAGAATTTGTTAGCTTGGGCTAAGGCCTCCTCCTTCCCTATTTTAGTGGGAATGACAGGGTGGGCTCCTTTGATATTACTCATTGTCTTATGCAGTTGATCCATCTGCCCAGATGTAACCATGGCTCTTCCTCTATAACATGCCAATTACTCATTATTGACCCAGGTTGAGTTGAAAGGGTCAATAAAACTCAGAAGTCTAAGGTGACTGTGGAGTTATGCAATGAAAGAATTCCCTTGGTTACAATGTGAAATGCTTTCGTTTAGCTCGTCATTCCACTCCACACTCCATCATCCATCCAGGAAAGAAACCAGCATTTATTAAGTGTCTATTATGTGCCAGGCACTGTCCTAAGTGCTTTACAAATATTCTCATTTGATCTTCAAATAACATCCAGCCATTCAATGCAGACATCTCACCATTTTCCCCACCACTGCGTTACTTCTCTCCACCTAAATAACACACTCACTATTAGACCTCCAGACACCATGCCCACAGTCCTTGGGAAAGCTAACCTATTTAACTTTAGGATTCCTGAGGTGAGGATAAGCTATACTAATTGGTAAGTGAGTGACTATCAAACTTATTCACCAAAGTCCATTAAATCTGGCCAGTCCTAGACCAGACCATGTTTCACAGCTAATTTATACATCTACCTGGTCCACGTTATCATCTGCCTCCTATTTTCCATACCCCTGCCAAACATCATTCCATTCTGGACTGTGCTTCTGATTGTACAAGTTTCTCACTATGACTCAGTTATCTTCTCACCCTGGAACAACCCCATTCCATGCTAACCCCTTTCTCCACTGGTGAGTTCCCTCCAGGGTTTCCATTTTAGGAACAGGTCCAGGGCAGTGACACTTCATTTCCTTCCTGGCTGTGCTTCTGATTTTGTGGACTTGCCTTCATGATTACCTATGGGTACCTTCACACACACCCCCACCAGTTTTCAGCTCCTTTTTATGTGTTGTCTTCTTTCATTAAAATAAATTCTCATTGAGGGCAAGGACTACCTTTCTTTTTGCTTATATTTCTATCCACAGCACAGTGCCTGGAATATAGTAAGCACTTGATAAAAGTTTGTTATCTTTCATCCGTCTCACCACCATCTCTTTCTTATACCTTTCTTCCATCTCTTCCACCTTTCAATCTTGGCATAGAGTAAATAATTGGAATGGCCATTGAACCAACACTACCATGACTTCAGGAAAGAATATGTCACAATCAGCTGCCTTGCATGTCAACTCACCATTCCTGTGATCATTCAGACTAAAATTCTTCTTTGGTCACCACTCCTCTAATGTGTTGTCTCTCTATATTAAAGTGCAATTTCCTTGAGGACTTGTCTCATTCCTTGTATTTTCCTCCCCAGTACTTAATACAGTGACTGGCCCATAGTAAGCACTTAATACATACTTTTTCATTCTTCCATTCACCACCACCCTGATTCTAATAGAGAACATCCCAGAAAAAAATGCAGCTCATAAATGGTATAGTGGTTCTCAGATGCAAAAAGCTATTCAATAAGACATTCATTGCTGGGAATGTTCCATCCCTGCCTTTCTCTCTATTTCCCATCTTCATCTTTATCTCTTTAACACACACACACACACACACACACACACACAAAATTACTCCTGAACATTCATGTTCATAGCCTTTTTGAAGAGTATTTGGTAAGAAAGGTCAGTAGTTGAAATCAATAGATGAGTGGCAATGTGCTGGACCATGACAGGGATGGAAGCAGGTGTAGAAAAAATTTCTACTAAGCATGGAGGGAGGGAGGTTGTTATTGGCAGAAATGCCAGTGCCACTGGAGAAAGACCCCTCCATCGCACAGGCAGAGAAAGCCTCATATTTTAGAATCTGACAATTCTCCGTAGTTAGAATCCTTCACACTTGGGAAATACCAGGTGGCCCCACAGAACTGCAAATGGGGCATGTGAGCAAGCAACATGAAGAGAAACCTCATTGAATTGGAAGAGGTCCTGGGACACTGCCCTATGGGGGGTGTGGAACAGAGACCCCCAAACCCTGAGACATTGAGTGAGGGTTCTGTGTATGGTGGAAGGGATGGGGGGGTGTAGGGTGGAAAACAGATAGTAGAGCAGGTCAAGGCAAGGGAAAAGTTCACCTCAGCCCGATGTCTGATATCTTTCTGTTTTAACTAATCATTCTTGCTAATGAGATGCTACGTTCTACACTGCTGAAGTATCAAAAATACTATCAGTATTCTCTAAATCCAGTTCCTAGGACAAAGCCCCAATCAACCCAAATTGGTTACGAATCTATGGCTCATTTGCAAAGGCAAGAAGATGCATGAACCCAGTAAGCCATTGTAATGGACCACAGGAATTGAAATTCTTCAGGGATATGTAGGAACAGACTGGGATTGGAAATGAACCCTGGTTCATCTACCAAAATGCCCAAAACTCCTGTACTTTTGAACAACACATGTCCCCATTTCAATGCTAACAGGACCAATGAATGATCAGCTCAGAAAAGATGAAGCATCCTTTTTTGTTTGTTTTTTTGAGACTGGGTCCCTCCATCTTGCCTAGGCTGGAAGTACAATACGGATCTATACAAGAGATCTGACGTGCCCCATTTCTAACCTAAGTGGGTTTGCCCTGCCTCACTTTAGACAACCTAGTGGCCCTCATCATTGATGCTGGACCTAATGTAGACATCCAATCAGCAGAGTCCACTGCAGCTCAGATCTTCAAAGCTCAAGGATGTGCCAGCCTCTGTTTCCATACTGCCCATCCCTCAAAACTGTGATGACAGACACATGCCACTATACCTAATGAAACATCATTTTCATGTGATAGATGATTAATTGGATTTCTATGTAATAGACTCCTTAATTCCAATCAGAATCAATCAGTTTGATTTAATTCCATAGAGGTGGTGATTATAAGTTCTGATAGTAGGCCTTAGAGTTGTGAACTGCAGATTGTAAGTTCACTTACTTAACCATAGGAAGCTAACTAGAGGACCTCTACTTTTGTTTTTCCTTATTATAGTGACCAAGACCAGTGAAGTGGAAGGTGAAATCCATACTTTAGGACTAGAATTGCAGAGTGAAGCACGCATTCCCAGACATGGATGATGTGTTCATTTGTGTTTGAATACATAGTTGTTAAAAAGGGAGAGGAGTCCTATCCGAAAGGGGATATTATTGGATAAGGATAGACACGCAAAAAAGATTATCAGTAAAACATTTTAGTGCATAAAAATTGTAGAGAAGTTCATAAGGGGTCACAAATGGGACAATTTTGTGACAATATTGTAAAACTGTACAAACATTCTTTGTATCTTAAAATATTTGTTTGTTGACGGTTGTTAGGCTCACAATAAGAAAAAAATTCAAATAAAAGAAAATCACTTTGGCAGCTCCTTGATGAGCATTTTTAATACTTAATTAGTAAAGAGTACAGCTGAAACTAATAATTTTGGCTTCTCTGATTGGCAAAGAGGCACTAGGGAGCTTCTCAGACCCAAGGGAAGAGCAGCTTTTTATTTCAATACCTCTCAAACAAAGTCAGAGCCAATTAAGGATTAGTCAAGCAATCAGTCATTCTGCAAGTACTAAATATTTCTTTTGTGCATGCAAACCATGAAAAGCATTGTGGGTGATGCACACACACACAGAAGAAAAGTTCATCATCCTTGTCCTCAAGGACTTTATAGTCTATCCAAGAGATATGGAAATAACTGGAATGCAAGTTAGAATGTTGTAAGCATGTAAGTGAAGGTTGAAAAATTGGAGAAGGAAGGACCATTTCTACTTGAGGATGGGGGAAGCAAAGAAGTCTTCTTGGAGGATAGAGCTCAGTGTTGAGAATCAGTGGGAGATGATATCAATAGTTGGAGATGTGGAGGGTGTGTATCAAATGAATTTATGTGTGTAAAATGCCTTGCAAATCTTAAAATATTATATAAATTCCAGATATTGCTGCTGTTGTTATCATCATTGTATATTCCAAGTTCATGGGCTCAGAGCTTCAGGGGACTTTAGAGTTCAACTAAGCAACATCTTCACTTTACACATGAGGAAATAGACGTCCCAAAAGGTTATGTAACTAACTCAAGGCCATAAAAGTAGAAAATAGCACAGCCAGGATCCAAACTCTGGTCCCCTGACTCCTAATCTAGCACTCTTTTCATTGCACCATAAAACTATGGGGAAGAAAAATAATGTATTCACACATACACGCACACACGTACATATACACACACATATATATGCATGCATATATGCACAGATACGGACATATATCTACATCTGTGTATGTGTGTATATATATATATACAAATGTATAGAGAAGGTAAGGACAGGATTGGGATTGGATCTGCATGTTAGGAGGATGATGTTAGCAACAGTGGGGAAGACAGATTGATAAGAGGAAAGACTGGAGAGAGAGCAACCATTAAGAAGCCATTAAAGCGGTCTAGCTGAAAGTCCCTTGGTGCCCTTGCCAATGGAAAAGAGAAGACAAATGAGAGATAGTGGCAGGAAAGGTAACTGATTGGATGGGAGGGTGAAGAAGAACAAACAGTCAAAGTTCACTCAATGTTTCAAGTCTGGGTTTCTGGAAGAACAGTGGCACCATGAGCTAAATGAAATGCGGAAATCAGGGGGAAAGAATATGACTTTAGTTTTCATAGAGTCATATAAACTAATCAAGACCTGGAAGGAGTCTCAAGTACTGTCTATCTAACCTTCTCATTTTACAGATGAGGAAACCAAGACCTAAGAAGTTTAAATGACTTGAGAACCATCATGGTGGTAGTAAATATCAATATGGAGAAATTAACCTAGGTCCTTTGCTTCCATAAGCGATGTTTTGTTTTGTTTTGTTTTTCCACTGTGACACACTACCTCCTGGTATGGCAGTTGGCAAGCATTTGAAAATGCAACTTGAAGGGCTGGTTAGAGCTGTTTACCACTGATCAGTAATAACAATAACAATGATGATAACAATAGTAATAACTGACATTTATATAGATCTTTAAGATTTGCTAAGTGTCTACCTCATTTGATCTTTGCAACAATCCCATTGGGAATGGTACAGATATTATTATTTTCTATATTTTATGGGTAAGGAAACTAAGATTTATTAGGTTATTTTCCCAAAGTCCCACAGATAATAAGTTTCAGAGACAGAATTCCAATTCCAATTCTCTTCCACCTTCAAGTCCAACATACTTTGTACTACACTCTAGAACATGAGCTCCTAAAGAGAAGGGGCTGCTTAATTCTTGTCTTTGATTCCCTGGGACTTAGTAGGTTAGTGGCATCAAGTATATACTTTGTCAAGTAAAGCCAAATCAAAAAGTGCTTCTTAAGTATTATGTGCCAGGCACTATACAAAGTACTGAGGAAACAAAAAAAAAAGCAAGAACAGTCCCTGCCCTCAAGGAGTTCACAGTCTAATGGGGGAGACAACTCCCAAACAACTATTTACAAATGAGAGAGAGAGAGAGAGAGAGAGAGAGAGAGGTGGTAAATTGGAGATAATCTCAGAAGAAAAGCACCAGCACTAAGAGGGCTGGGGAAGGCATTTTACAGGTGAGATTTTAACTGAGACTTGAAGAAAACCAGTAGGTAGAAGTGAAGAGAGACCATTCCAGGCATGGGAGGAAGACAGCGAAAAAGACCATAGTCAATCAGGAGATGGTGTTATGTTTGAGGAGCATGAAGGAGACCAGTATCATTGATTTGGAGAGTATGTGGGGGTAAGTAGAATGTAAGAAGACTGAAAAGGTAGAAATGGACCAGACACACAATGGTTTTAAAAGCCAGACTGAGGATTTTCTATTTGATCCTCAAGTTAACAGGGAGTCATTGGAGTTTATTGAACGTGGTAAGGGTGGTGATATGGTCATACCTGTGCTTAAGGAAGATAGCTAAATGGAAGACGAACTGGAGTAGGGAGAATTGAGACCCAGAAACCAACCAGAAGGCTATTGCAATAGTCCAGGAGTGACGTGGTGAGGACCTGCATCAGAGTAGGGGCACTGTGAGAGCAGAGAAAGGGAGGGGAAAGGATTATGCAAGAAATGGTGCAAAGATAGAATCAATATGACTTCGAAATAGATTGGACAGTGAGGAGTGACAATCTGGGTGACTAGAACAATGGTAATGTCCTTGACAATTACAGGGAAGTTAGGAGAAGGGGAGGATTTCGGGGAAAAGATTATGAATTCAGTTTTGGATACGTTGAGTTTAAGATATCTATAAGACATCCAGTTCAAGATGTCCAATAGGCAGTTGGAGATGTCATACTCACAGTCAGGTGAGAGGTTAGGAATGGATAAACATATCTGAGAATCATCTGCATGGAGATTGCAATTGTAGCCATGAGAGCTGATAAACTCGCCAAGCAAAATTAACAGATGCTTGTTGGTTGATGTGTGCACTGTTAGATGTTTCTGGTAGAAGAGTTGAAGCTTCTTGAGCAGTATTTCAGAAATTACTTGAATAATTGAAGCTCTGAATTATTCAAAGAATTTACCAAACCCTGCCTTCAGCCTTAACTGTGAAAACCTAGTGATAAATTTTATTGTCAACTTCCATAAACATTGATAGGACTTTCAGTGAGGACAAACCATCATATTAAGTTGCATTAGACTATGCTAGGCTGGTTGGTACTTATCCAATCAGGGCATTTCCCATCTGAGAACAAGCCACTTTAGAGAAAGAACAGCTAAGCTGCAGAAAGATGAGTTATTCACAAAGTGACATAAGCAAAGGTTTAGCTCTTGGGGTGATTGTCCCACTTTTGAAAACAGACAAAGAAGCAGGTCCTGAACAAAAACTGATCAGAGCTCCTTATTGGGGGAAAAAATCACTCCTTGTCTTGGATTTCCTTTATTTGGAATTTTGGTAATACTTTATAGTTTTACCTCCCCGCAAAAAAAGTTAAGCAGGTTATACTTCTGAATGTCTGAATAAAAATTCGTTTTATCCTCTCAACAGTCTTCTGAGGTAAATTGGGATGCTATTACTATCTCCATTTGACAAAGGAAAAACCTGAGGGACAGAGTGCTCAAGGGACTTGTCTTAGTTTGATTATATACACCTAGGCCTTCTGACTGCCAGTACAATGCTATTTTTGCCCTGTTTCATTGAATTTGGACTCAAGCCCTGAAAACAACCCTTGATTCTGAACACTCTTTCTTCTGATTGAGCTCCCTACCTGAAGTCTTTCCTCTCACCAATTCCTTCTCCAAACTTATTTCATAGATGAGAGAAACGTGATTTCTTGCTTCCAAATTTCCCTGTTATTGTCAAAGGGCATCACAATCCTCCCAGACTTATAACACAGTTTTATTCCTTGACTCCTCCCTCTCTTTCATCCACCATATCTAATTTGTTCTCAGGGCCATAATATCTCTTGTATCATCCCCCTCTCTCCTCTGACACAGCCACCACCCTAGTATGGACCTTCATCTTCTTATACCTGGGCTACTGCAATAGCTTGCTGGTTGGTCTGCCTGCCACAAGTCTCTCCCCACTGCAGTTCATCTTCCACTCAACTACCAAAGTGATTTTCTTAAAGCACAGGTCTCATTGTGCCATCCCTCATTACTCAATAAGTGGTTCCCTGTTACCTTTAAGATAAAATGTAAGCTCATCTGTTTGGCATTTAAAGTCCTTTACAACCTGGCCCCATGCCACCTTTCCAGTATTATAACATATTACTCTCCATCACATATTCCCCAGGACAGCCAAACTGGCCTTGTTATTGTTCCTCTTGACTCCTCTTTTTTTGCTTTTGCACTGCCTATTCCCTTCCTTTAGAATGTACTCCTCCTTATCTCTGCCTCTTATAGTCTCTAGTTTCCTTTCAGATTCAGCAAAAGTGCCACTTTCTACATGAGGCCTTTTCCTGATTCCCCCAGCTACTAATGTCTTCTGTCACCCAAAATTATCATATATATACATATATATATGCATATGTGTGTATATATATATATGTGATATTTTCCCATTTATATATATAAAATATAGTCTATCAGGGGAGACAGCACATGGATATATATATACACACACATACATACATATACATACAATATACACATGCATATATATACATATGTGTGTGTATATGTGTGTATGTATATATGTATGTATGTATGTATGTATGTATGTATGTATGTATGTATGTGTGTGTGTGTGTATGTATATCCACGTGCTATCTCCCCTGATAGACTATAAGCTACTTAAGTACAGGGACAATTCCACTTTTGTCTTTGCAATTCTAGCACCTAGAACAGTGCTAAGCACATAGTAACTACATACAAGATATAAACAGACTGGGTGGAAGATAGTTTCAGTAAAGACAGCACTACCAGCTGGGGGTGGGGGAAGGGAAGAGAGAAAAGATACCTACAGAAGGTGAGATTTGAGCTGAATTTTGAAGTAAGCTGGGAAGCCAAGTAGGCAGAGGCAAAGAGGGAGACAGTTCCAGGTATGAGGAACAACTAGTGAAAAAGCGTGGAGTGAGGCAACAAGAAATATTAAAGCAAAGTCAAAATGTTGAAAAATAGAAGAAAATGTAAGGTAACTCATAGCAAAAAAACAACTGACCTGGAAAACAGATTGAGGGGAAAAAATTTAATAATCATTGGGATACCTGAATTCTATGACCCAATAAAGAACCTAGACATCAAATTTCAAGAAATCTTAAAATAAAACTGCTCATGCATCTTAGGCCAGAGGGCAAAGAAAGAATCCACTGGTCACCTCATGAAAGAAACTCCAAAATGAAAATTCCCAGGAACATTATAGTCTAATTCCCAAAGCTTCCAGGTGAAAGGAAAAAAAAATAATGTAAGCAGCCAAAAAGAAATATCAAATACAGAGGAGCCATAGTCAGGATCGCATGCAATTTAGCAGCCACCACTACAAAGAAGCAGAGAATTTGGAATATTATACTGCAGGAGATAAAGGATATGGACTTACAGCCAAAAATAACTTATCCAGAAAAACTTTTTTTTAAGTGCCTTCAACAAAATAGAGGACTTCCAAGCATTCCTAATGAAAAGACCAGAGCTGTGGAGAAAATTTGAAGTTCAAACACAAGAGTGGAGAAAACCATAAGACTGAGGATTAGGGGAATTCCTCAATCAAACTTGGACTTTGTTCTCTGGTTATTACTGTAAGTTGTCTGTCTAGTGTAGGTACAGTGAGAAGAGGATTAACCATGAGACTTTTGCATTTTCTGAATTTTCTGTAGAGTAAAATTTAAAAAAGTCCTGTAATGAAAGAAATGGAATAAGTAGAATAAGGGAGGGAGGAAGGAAGGAAAGAAGGGAAGGAAGGAAGGAAGGAAGGAAGGAAGGAAGGAAGGAAGGAAGGAAGGAAGGAAGGAAGGAAGGAGGAAGGGAGGGAGGAAGGAAGAAGGGAGGGAGGGAGGAAGAAGGGAGGGAGGGAGGAAGAAGGGAGGGAGGGAGGGAGGGAGGGAGGAAGGAAAAGAAAAAGGAAAGGAAAGGATGAATTAATGAAAAATGAAAAGAAAAAATAAAATCAGGAGATGGAGTATGAGGAACAGCAAAAACAACATGACTAAATCATAGAGTACGTGGAGTAGGATATGGTGTAAAAAGATGGAAAAGTAGGAATTGTCAAGGTTGTAAAGGGCTTTAAAAGCAAAACAGAATTTTCTGATTCTGAAATTCATAAGGACCCACTGGAGATTATTGAGTGTGTTTGTGTATTGGTGGCAAGAGGAATGAATAACTTGGTCAGATTCACATTGTAGAAAGATCACTTCAGCAGCTGAATGGAGACTAGATTGAAGAGGGGAAAAATTTGAGGCAGGGAGAGACACCAACCAGAAAGTTATTGCAGTAGTCCTGGCATGAGGTGGTGAGGGACTCTGTCAAAGTAGTGGCTATGTGAATGAAGAGAACATGTACAAGAAATGTTGAGAAGGTAGAAACAGTAAGTTTCCCTTATTCTAGATCATATGCCTCTCTTAAGGGTACCTAAGATCACATTACCTTTTTTGTTTCTCATGTCACACAGTTTGACTCATTGCAGGGGAGCCTCCCCCACCTCAAAATCACTTGCAGTAATTCTACTTGGACCCAGAACTCAATTTGAAATTTCATCACACATACACGCTAAGCCTTCAATTTCACTAAGTACCATCCACTTGCTACCTACAGTGGTTTTAACTATTCAAGCTCTAGTATATACAATACCTGCAAAGTTTGGAAATAAGCTTTATAATTAGTATACTCTGCAATTTTAGGAACCTAAACTCATTCAAAAGAAAGCCTTTCTCTGTCATGTATAATTAGCTTAAATGAAGTAATTGATAAAAATGAAACATCAAGGTCAATTCTCCTTCCAGCTTTTAACCTCCAAATCAAGTCAATTTATTCTACTTATTCTTAAGACTCCTAATCATCTGTCTGTAAATTACAGAAAATTGGTACATTTAATTTCAAACCATTTTCTCTTTCAAAACAAGACTCTTGCAATTAGCTCTTTACAAATCTATGGTAATGAATTATCGAAAGCATTCAAAAGGCATTGGTCTAAAGTTGTTTGGATAGGGAATAAACTATGCTAGCCAATCAAGAGCAAGCCTTTTCCTCTCCCTCTCTCTTCCTTTTGCATCCTTTAAGATTTCGGCTAACAAACCAGTTTCTCTCAGAACATCTTGCCAACTTACCCACAGCAGGCTAGATGTAGGGCAGCAAGTGCTCTGAGCTTGGATTGTCTATTCATTCTGGACTCTCTTTTAGCACTAATTGATAGACAATATTGCCTTTGTTCTATCTCTTCTTTGCTTCATGGTTAGTTTAATCTTTCAGCAAACAGTTAAAATTATGCACTTGAACAGAAGGGGATGATTGTTCATGGAGGATGGAACAGAAGTCCTCAGATTGCAAGTGTATCATTCAGCTAAGAAATCTTCTGTATTAATCACAGAATCAATTAAAAAATGTAGAATCTCAAAGTTGGAGAGTACATGAGAGGTCACATATTCTAACAATCTGCTCATGCATGGATCCCCCATATAGCATCCCCTGGGAGGCAATTTGACCAATGAGGTACCACCCTGAGAATGACTGTAATGGAGAGGTCCAATATGGGGTCTGGAAATCACTGA
This sequence comes from Phascolarctos cinereus, assembly GCF_003287225.1. Taxonomy (NCBI): domain Eukaryota; kingdom Metazoa; phylum Chordata; class Mammalia; order Diprotodontia; family Phascolarctidae; genus Phascolarctos; species Phascolarctos cinereus. The sequence continues at coordinate 423,170,831 of NW_027555958.1, read as the reverse complement.
GTGACTTCCTGCCATGAACAGACTGCTATATCACTCTGATTAGGAGGAGTGGGGAGGAAGTTGGATCTTTGATTTCATTGTTCTAGGAAACTGCCAAAAATAAAACTCCAACGAAGACCAGAACCTGCCTAGCAACTTGAGTCTTAGAAATTAAGTGAATTTTAGATGGTCACAAAGCCAGAATGTGGCTTTACTGAACCTGAGGTCAGACCACTATATTCTAGATCATGCTCTGTCTTGTTGCAATTACATGTGCTATATTTTAATCCCTTTATGCACATATTGCTGTGATTAAATGACTCTAAGTCAAATTTTAACTCTGTTTAAAAAACATTATTTTAATAAGTAATTTCTTCCAGAAAGGAACATTGTAGCTTTAGCTCAGGAATTTTGTCAAAGTTGCAGGTTCCTAAAAATGACCCTTTATGACCCCATTGGGGTTTTCTTACAAGGATGCTGGAGTGGTTTGCCATTTCCTTCTGGAGCTAATTTCACAGATGAGGAACTGAGGCAAACTGGATGAAGTGACTTGCCCAGGGTCACAAAGCTAGTAAGTGTCTGAGGCCAGATTTTAACTCAGGTCTTCCTGACTCCAGGGCCTGCATTCTATCCATGCATCACCCAGCTGCCCCTAAGTACTTTTTACAAATATCTTATTTGATTCTCATAACAGCCTTACAAGGTAGGTGTTATTATTGTCTCCATTTTACAGTTGAAGAAACTGAATCAAATAGAAGGTAAGTGACTTGCTCCAAGCTAAACAGCTAATTAATGATGTTTTCAATAGGTCTACAAAAGATAAGCTTACATCTTAATACCTTTATACAATTGAAAAAAAACCAGTCATTTTATCCAACTGGTAGCAGTCTACAGAACACTAAACATGAAAGAATAATATTAGGATAGTGAACTGGCTTTGAACCACTTCTGTCTTGCACATGACATACCATTTCTCAATTCCATTCATTTTCACTAGCTAGCCCTCATGCCTGGAATTCTCTCCCTACTATTTTCCATCTTCTGGCTTCTTTTTTCAGATCCCAGATAAAATTCCACCTTTTGCAAGAAGTTTTCCCAGTTCTCCTTACTTCCAGTGCTATCCCTCTATGATTATCTCTAATTTATCCTGTATATAGCTTGTTTGTACATGTCTCCCCCATTAGTCTATAAGTTCCTTGAAAGCAAGAATTGGAATTTTTTGTTTGTTTGTGGATTTGTTTGTGTTGGGTTTTTTTTTTTTTGCCTTTCTTTGTAGCCTTGCACTCAGCACAGTGCCTAGAACATAGTACTTGTAGACTTGACTTTTCTTGGCTCTCTCTGAACCCCATCAAAGAAGATAAGCAGAATGAGATACTGGTAATAATGCTGCTGCTGCTGCTGCTGCTGCTGCTGCTGATGATGATGATGATAATGATAATGATAATGATAACACTGACTTGTCATAGGAATGTTACCAGCTGAATTCTAAAGAAATGCAAGCTGGCTAAAACAAAAAGAATAATCACTTACACACTTTAAGGTTTTCAAATTGCTTTACGTAAACTATCTCACTTAAGCCTCACAAAAACCCTGTCAAGTAAATACTATTATTATCCCAATTTTGCCAATAAGGTACTTTAAGCTCAGAGAGATTGTGTTTATAAGCGTCTGAAGTAGGATTTCAACCAAGTTTTTCCTTACTCCAATTCTAGTGATCTATCCTACTAAGAAGGTTGGACCTGAAGTCAATAAAGATGTGAATTTGAATCACACATTTTACCATGACTAGTTGAGTAAGTGTCATAAACATTTAAACTCTCTAAGCCTCAGTGTCTTTATCAGTAAATTGGGAATGATGATACCTGTAGTCATTACCTCAGGAAGCTGGAGATCAAATGAGAAATATATAAATTGATTTGCTATTTTAAAGTGTTTTATAAATACCAGTCACCATTATGCTTAGCCTGCAGAAGAGAAGGTTATAAGTAGAAATAGTTGCATAGCTGTATTCAAATATTTGAAAGATTATTATGCAAAAGAGGTATTTGACTTGACTGATTCAGTTCCAGAAGGCAGAACTATGAGCAATGGAAGAATGTCATAAGGAAGTAGATTTCAGCTAAATGTAAGGAAAAGTTTCTTACAAATCAGGGCTATGAAAGAGGGCTATGCGGCCTTGGTATATAGTAAGTTCTCTGTCCCCAGAATCCTTTAGGCAAAAGTTGAACAATCACCTTGGGGGATTGCTGTAGATGGGATTCATACTTGATGGACTAGGTGACTGCTAGGTCCCTCTCAAATCCAAAATTCTATGAGATAACCCAGAAGAAAAGTTAGAGAAAGAAAACTATGGAGGTTAATCTAAGGTGGAGGCTTGGAAAGAGATTAGTTCAAAAGTTCACGGAATCATTAATGACATAAAAAATTAAATTGAGATTCATTCCTTCCATGTATGAATTCTCATGCTATAACTGGTGTTTTGAGGTCATTGAGATGACTCATTATAGAGGAGAGACATTGAGTAAAACTAAGGGAAAGAGCTGCTGTATTGCCAAGGTTACAATTTAAAGAGGAGAGTGACTCCCTTCCCCTTAACTCCTGATTAGTGGCACTAGAAGTGATGAAAAGCCAACCAAGAGAGCCTCTGGTGATCTCTCAGCTGTGAGAATCAAATAAAATAATATCTATAAAGGAAAGGGATTGGAGTTGTAATTTCATTTGTACAGGAAACTCCCTCTGCTAATGCAGGTAGGTACTTTCTCTGCAACCTATGATTTTAGAGCTTTGCCTAGGGTACAGAGGGATTAAGAAGATTGTCTAGGGTCTCAAAACTGGTATGTGTCAGAGGCAGGATTTGAATCCAGGTCAGCTCTCTATCCAGTCACCACAATGAAACTCAATGTATGTAAAGCACTACATGAATGTCAATTACATAGTCTTTTGGTGGGTGTTCTCAAAGGCCTAATGAAAAGGACAATGCTTACATCAGTGCTACAAACCGCCGTAATTTCATCTATGTGGGAACATGCCTAATCAAAGCAGATCACAAGCAGTGTGGGACATGTAGGGATCACCCAGATGGCAAAGGCTCTTGTATGAAAGCCCAAATCACTAGTAACCATATGAACTTAGCTCAACGCCCTTTGGCTCATGGTAGAAGTGGTTTCTTACCTAAAAGCCTCCCCTGGGCCTCATGCAAGTTTCTATGTATATACTTTCATATGCCCATCTTTAGCATATAAGGTACCTTGGGCAGATTCTAGAATCCAGAAGCTCTTTTCAATAGGAATTGGGGTTTTTTCTTACCAATTTGATGCCAGTGTCTTTTTTGTCTTTATCTAGTCCCAGTCTCACTCATGCATTACAGTACAGTCCAGGGAGATCTTCTAAAAATTAGCACATCCTAAGCACTTCAGTTGATTCTTTCTTGTGAAAGTCAGCCCAAGTGTCTCTGAAGCACTCATCCTTTACATAGCATTGGCACCTGATCTACATACCAAACCACTAGACCTCTGTCCAAAAGCTTCATGAACTTTACTCAGAAGAGTTCTTGATCAAATCTTTCTCTGACCCTACCTTCTATTAATAGCTATACAAGGAACAAATATTATAAGTGTTTAGCAAGATACCTGGTACGTAGCAGAACTAACATAGTTTATTGACTGACAGAATATACGTTGAGAAGCAAAATTCTTGAAATTTAAGAAACTGATCATTTCTGACTGCACAGGACATGCCTTTGTCTTATCCAGGAACCCAGTTCACAAAAGCATATTCCTCCCTGAAACTTGTTGTCAACAGCTTTTTGTAAAGAGAATTCATTTATAGCATCCTCATCATAGGCATTCATATTTCTATTCAATGATCTCAGGGCCATTTAAATAATGTTTTGTATCATCAAAGAACTGATGTGGAAAAAGCTGAGAGTGTTTGTCTAAGCTCTGAGCTCACAAGTGTTGAGGATAGGAGGAAGGTCAGAATCCTACAAGTGAATCTTAACCTTGAGGCAACATTATAAAAGCTAGAATTATCTGGAGGTAGGGGAAGAGAGATGTTCATATTTTTTCTTGCATTATTCATCTCTGCTTGCTTCTGCATCTTTTACCAGCACCATCCCCCACCTCCAAAAAAGAAATAACACTGAGTGTAGGTCCACTGAGGCACATGAGTCCAATGTTAAAGTGTCTGCTGGTCTATGGTCCTCCGTGCTTGTGACCAAAGGGCAGAACATCCATCACTCAATAATCTGCATCTTCAGCTTTTGTTCCCCTTTGGTAGCTGACCTGCCCTCTAGACCCAATAACTGTTGCTCTGTTCAGAATGAATCTTCACAGCTGTCAAATACAAGAGCGACAGCACCTTAAATCGCAGCTAAAGGTCACCCACTAAAAGTCAAGACCAAAAGGACGAGTGCATTATTGACAGAGACAAAGGAGAAAGTATTAACCTGGAAGGACTATAGATCTGTTCTTGGACTTCTGCCTCACCCCCGGTTTTGCTTTAACTCTCTGTATTCACATGGCTTCTCAATAAAAAAAAAATGATCTTTGGACTGGGAAGGACAGAACCACAAAATGTCTACTAAGGAACTGAGAAACAATGCCTGGCATATAGTAAGTACTTTATAAAAATAGCTAATTTTTATATAGCACTTACTATGTGCCAGTCACTGTGCTAATTACTTTAAAATCATTTTCTCATTTGACACTCACAACAACCTTGTTGGGGTAGGTGCCATTATTGTCCATTTAACAGATGAGGAAATTGAGGTAAACAGGGGTTAAGTAACATGTCCAGGGTCACACAGCTAAGATGTGTTAGAAACCAAATTTGAACTCAGCTCTTCATGACTTCAGGCTCAGAACTCTATCCACTGCACTGCCTAACTGATTAATTGATACCCACCTAGCTAACCTTAATGAATTCAGATCACTTGGCCAAGAAGAACTAAAAACCAAGCTACAGAAAGAAGAGTCAGATGTGAAAACTGAGCCACTCTCAGTGGTCTTTGAAAAATCATGGAGAAATCAAGTCAATAAGCATTTATTGAGCACCTACTATTATGCTAAGCACTAGGGATACAAAGAAAACTGAAAAAGTACCTGTTCTCAAGGCTGAAGAAAAGCAAATATTGTCCCAAATTCTAAAAGAGGGAAGAGTGAGTCTTTAAACTAGGTCAACAGGCTAGACTTTAATCCCTGGCAAAATTGTAGAATGTATTCCAAGATAAATAATTAATGAACATCTAGAAAATCGTCACAAAGAGCCAACTTTTCTTCATCAAGAATGGGTCTTGCAAGACTCATTTCATTTCTTTTTTTAAAGCTAAATTGGTAATAAAATATTAAACAATAATAAAAGCTTAAATTGGTAGATGATAGAGAAATGCTACTAATACTGTTAACCTAGATTTATCAGTGCATTTAACAAAGTATCTTATGCTATTCTTGTTGACAAGATGAAGAAGTGTAGTACAGGCAAGTAAACTTGGTAATCATTGAATGGCCAGAAATAATAAATATACATTAATGGTTCAGTGTCAACTTGTTTTGTCATGTATCTAGTAGAGCATCTCAGAAGCTTATTCTTGGCACTGTGTTGAATTCAGTGGCTCCCTATTGCTTTCGAATATGACAGTCACTCCCCTGTTTGGCATTTAAAGTCCTTCCCAGCTTGTGTCCAGCCTCCTTCTCACATTTTTAAGTTGCAGATATGTTTGTCTACTTGCTGTTCCCTGTAACAAATTGAATGATAAAATTTATTAAGGATATCTTAGGTTCAAACATTCTATTTCAAAATACAAGATGGGAGAGACACAGTTACCCAGCTGTCCCTCTGAAAGCTATCTAAGGGGTTTACTAGTTGATTAACTTGAGGAGTCAATCATATAATACTGTAGCCAAAAAACTGATGGGGTTTGAGTCAACACTGATAGGGATGGTGTCCAGGGCTAGAGAGGTCACAGTCCTGCTGTGTTATCATGCCCTGGTTAGATTTATCTGGAGTTTTACATTAGGTTCTGGTCACCAAGTTTTAGAAAGAACATTGATAATCTACAGTGTCTAGAACAGAGTTAAATGCCTGAACAATAAAGAGTCATATCATAACATGTGAAAATCTTTAGAAGGAACCAGAAATGTTTAACCTAGAGAAGAGAAGAACTGGACAATGGAAAAGAAAACTTTGTTAATAATTAGAATTATCCAAAAAGAAAATAAATGGTTCAAGATGCACTGCATTCCTCCTCTCTTAAGGTCTTCAAGCAACCCTTATTCAGCAAAGGCAAAGGATACTAAAATGAAGCTAGTTCAATAAAAAGGCTCAGATGAAAAATTCTTTCATATACAACTCCTACAAAGAGTTTTTAACTTGAGTTTCAAGGAAAAGGTATTCCTTGTTCATGATATTAGCATGAAATGGTGAATAGAAAACTGGCTTTAGAGTCAGAAAGATCTGGGATCAAGTCCTGCTTTTGATATATAGTAGTTCAGAGACCCAGAGAAAGTCACAATTTCTTAGTGCTTTAGATAACTTTCTAAGACTACATTTTGCAGCAAATGTGTGGATGTGCATTGGTAGAGGGATTTTATTTTTCTCATCCAGAGCACCTTACACTAGTGAAATAACAGATCCAGTGCCAGGCCATCCATGGTGTCATAAAATTTAATTCACTTCACTAAACTCCCTCAAACCTATCTCAGCAGCATCACTTGGAGTTCAACCAGCTTCTTGAACTTTGTCTTTCTTTTTCCTTGTGGATTTTCAAGTTCCTGAGCCATACAAATTATAAGACAAAGGGCTTTATTTGTTTTGTCCATGATTCACTCACTGATGTATTCTTGCCTACACAAGAAATGGAACTCACTCATCCAAATTACTTTAGGACTATGAATAATTCTTGTTTCACCCACCACCACCACCACCTCTTACAACAGCTGAGACACTTTTAAAATAGTTTTTAAAAGAATAACTCCATGACCTCTTCAGTAGAATTCTTTCACCAGCCTCTCCATTTCCTTCATTCAAAACCTTCTTAAGATTTCCCTTATCCACTCCACTTCATGGTCTTCCTTTTCCCAGTCCACTCTCTGGTGATGCCCTTCTATTCAATAGCACCCAGTCACAAAACAAAAATCAAAATTCCAAACTAGCATCAACCGCAACAGATCATAATCAGCCATTACCATAGTATAATTGAGAAATAAGCAACATTGACCCAGAATCATTGCTCAGTGGCTCTAAAGAGGAACTTGGAAAGCCAGGGACCTATGATGTGTATTTGATCTATATTTCTGTTATGAGAATTGTTGCTATTAAGGTTTGCTGAACACTTTACAAACATGATCTTATTTGAACCTCTTACAATCCCTGTGAGGTAGGTATTACAGGCATGGAGGAAGGGAGGAGAAGAGAATAGACCTACGATATTATTGGTGTATAGAACTTTTAATGGCAATACAGATCAGTACCTGCTCTACCACTTAGAGTCTTAGAGAGCTGTCCAAGGTACCAAGGATTGGGGGACTTGCTTTGAATCACACAACCAGTATGTTAGAGGAAATATTAGAACCCAAGTCTTCTTGATTCCAAAGTAGGCCCTCAATTCACTATGCCATGCTGTCTCTAGTACTACCTCCATTTTACAGATGAACAAACTTGAGGTCAGAAAAAGTAAGTGATTTACCCGTAGTCCTACAACACGTAAGTAAGGGAGGAGGAATTTTAACCCAGGTTTCAATGACCCCAAGTTCAATGTACTATCAATCCACTGTCACAACTATGCCAGCTCAAAAGAAAAAACACTATCTTAAGTCTTCATCCTTAAAAAAAAAATTCCTCACATGGAATTGGACCCAATGACCAGAACAGTATGTGCATAGTAAGTGCTTAATAAATATTTGTTGAATTTAATTACCTTGATGCTTAGCTTGAAAATAGAAGACTTAGATGGGTATATGATAACTCTCTTTAAATACATGAAAAAGAGAAATTGGATATTTCTACTTGTCCAGAGAAGAGCGGGCACTGGGAACAATGATTGGAAGTTGAAGAGAGCTGTCCAAAAACTGATTTGACTTCGTCATCACTAGAGCTCTTCAAAGTCTGGGTGACAACTAGTTAAAGACATTATAGAGAGAATTCCTTAGCGATAAGTTCAACTAGATCATCTCTGAGATCCATTCCACGGAAATTTTGAGACCTGACCCACTCTATTGGATAAACATGTATTTTCCCCAAAGTCTAAGGAAACTTGCACCATCCCTGTTTTTTTAGGAAGAACGCAACTGTACCTTGCCTGAAACTCTGTCTATTCCCCTGGCGTTGTGGGATTTTCCTGGCTTTCTTTGTGAAAATCTGCCTGCCCACTTGATCTTCCATCCTTTTCTCTCTAATCTACAAAAAAAATTACTTAGTTTCCAGGTGGTTTCTTGTCCAATTTGTGACCCAAAAGGCTAAACTATAACAACGATGTTAAAGCTAGAATGGAATTTAGAGATTATTGAGTTTGGTTTCTTCATTGTAAAGATGAGGAAACTGAAACCCAGAGACATGAAGTGAAAGATGCAAAATCACCCAGTCAGCTAGTGACCATGACAAGGTCTCCTGAGCTGATGCTATAAGGATTCAAAATAACCACCAAATTTCCAAACACAAACCAAAGTATTGATGTGCCTTCCTTGATGTTCCACGGTTAGAATAAATTGTTGGGAAATACAAGGTCTGGGAATTCTTCCGCAGTGTTGCAGCAATATGGAATGTTCATCAGGTGGTAGGTAGCTAGCCAGCACAGCAAATAGTTAGACATAATGTTTAGGGGCAGCTAGGTGGCACAATGCATAGAGCTCTGGCCTTGGAGTCAGGAGGACCTGAGTTCAAATATGACCTCAGACCCATGACACTTACTAGCTGTGTGACCTTGGGCAAGTCACTTAACCCAATTGCCTAGCCAAAAAAAAAAAGACATAATGTTTAGAAGACATTCTTTTTTTAAAATAGTATTTTATTCCCCCCTCCAATTACATACTAAAACAATTCTTAACATTTGTTGTTTTTAAAAAGTTTTGAGTTCCAAATTCTTTTTCTCTCTCCCTCCCTTCCCCTCCCTAAGATGACAAGCAATCTGATATAGGTTATATATGTGTAGAACATTTCCATATTAGTCATTTTGTACAAGAAGACTCAAAACAAAAAATGAAAGAAAGAAAGTGATAAATAGTATGCTTCAGTCTGTATTCAGATATCAGGTTTTTTTCTGGAGGCGAATAGCATGAATCATCTTGAGTCCTTTGGAATTGTCTTAGATCATTGTATCTCTGAGAATAGCTAAGTCGTTCATAGTTATTCATCATACACTATTGCTGTCACTGTGTACAACATTCTCCTGTTTCTGCTCATTTCACTTTGCATCAGTTTATGTAAGTCTTTCCAGGTTTTTTCTGAAATCATCCTGCTCCTCATTTCTTATAGCACAATAATGTTCCATCACAATCATATACCACAACTTGTTCATCCATTCATCAATTGATGGGCATCCTCTCAAATCTCAATTCTTTGACACCACAAAAAGAGCTGCTATAAATATTTTTGTACATACAGATTCTTTTCCTTTTCCTTTGATCTCTTTAGGATACAGACCTAGTAGTGATATTTCTGAGTCAAAGGGAATGCGCATTTATAGCCCTTTGGGCATAGTTATAAATTGCTTTCAAGAATGGTTGAATCAGTTCACAACTACACCAACAATGCATTAGTGTCCCAGTTTTCCCACATCCCCTCTGTCATTTATCATTTTCCTTTTTTATCTTGTTAGCCAATCTGACAGATTTGAGGTGGTACCTCAAAGTTGTTTTAATTTGCATTTCTCTAATCAATAGTGATTTAAAGCATTTTTATATGACTATAGATAGCTTTGACTTCTTTGTCTGAAAACTACTTGTTCATATCCTTTGACCATTTTGGAACTGAGGAATGACATGTATTCTTATACATTTGACTCAGTTTTCTATATATTTGGGAAATGAAGCCTTTTCAGAGATGCTTGCTGCAAAAAAAAAAAAAAAAATCCCATTTTTCTGCTTTCCTTCTAATTTTGGTTGTATTGGTTTTGTTTGTACAAGAAGTTTTCAATTTTATATAATCAAAATGATTTATTTTACATTTTGTAATGCTCTCTATATCTTGTTTGGCCCTAAGTTCTTCCCTTATTCATAGATTTGACAGGTAAACTATTCTATGATATCCTAATTTGCTTATGGTACCACCTTTTACGTGTAAATCATGTACTCATTTTGACCTTATCTTAATATATGGTATAAGATGTTGGTCTATACCTATTTTCTGCCATAATGTGTTCTAGTTTTCCCAGCAATTTGTCCCCAAATCTTAGATCTTTGGGTTTATCATATACTAGATTACTATGGTCATTTACTACAATGCATTGTGTACCTCATCTATTCCACTGATCCACCACTCTATTTCTTAGTCAGTAGATCTGGTACAGCTAGACTACCTTCCTTCACATTTTTTTTATTAATTCTCTTGATATTCTTGACCTTTTGTCTAAAAGACATTCTTAATGATCTTAATGATAAAGAATTCAAGTTAGAAGAGATAAAGTCACTTGCCCAAGGTCACACAGCTAGTATGTAGCAGAGCCCACACATGAACCCAGGCATTCAAACTTCAAATCCAGTACTTTTTACATTTACATTTTTTTGCTACCTCTCATAAGTCTGAAAGACATCCCTTTGCTTCTTTCAAAGCAGGGTTCTTACCTTAAATCCAATTTATAGATCTTTTGATGAACTAGCTATCAATGAACTGTGGGACTAGGTCTTCAGTATAAAAATAACGTGCAGCACCAAGGCTATTATCTACACAAGTTGGTTGGGAAATCTCAGACTTTTTTGATGTAACTAACCAGTTAATTGCTTCAACCCTGCACTTTCTTTTAAATATGAGTCACATCTTCTTTATGTTAAAGCTCATAATCAGTTGCTTTCCCATCTAGGTGTTGAAACATCAAAATGAGATCACATCTGGCATGAATTTTGGTCTCTAAGTGATAACATAAGCTTTAGAGGCTCACGTGAAACATGGTTCAAATTGCTCCAACTTTTGAAAGCTCTGGCTTCCACTTAGGGATTTATAAGAGTCCATTACCTTTATTTTATAGGAGAAAAAATGGAGACTCAAGAAAGGGAAATGACTTGCTCAATAAGCAGTGAGCAGGACTTAAACCCAAATCCTCAGATTCCAAAACTGGTGTTCTTTCTTCTATACAAGTTAGGAAGGCTACAATTACTTGGCATATGATTATTGTTTGTTCATATATAACAACCTATTCCCTGTTAATTTTCAGGATAAAACTTCATGTTTATTGTCATTTTTTACTTATCTCTCCCTTTATCATTGTTATTTATAATTGACCCAGGTCTTGTGTCCCAGATGTATATAGAAAAGAAGAAGACAGATATCAGGGGAAAGTAATGGACAAGTTTGAGTTAAATCTACCATGGAAGTCAGCCAGTTTTCATTATGTCAGACTACTAGGCCTCTGCTCCTATATTTTCTTCAACACCCTGTTTCCTGTTTCCTAAATACTTAAAGTAAAAATTACCTTTCAAGCTACTGAGCAAATACCCAATTGCCCTTAATACACACCCATCCACTCTGATGAGATGGAACATGGAGGGCCACTATAGAAATACCTCCCAGCCTGTGAATCACTGTGGAACCTGGGTTTGATTATTTAATAACAAATAAAAGCCCTAATTTCCAATAGAAAGTACACTAGCTTAGAAGTCATAAGAGCTTTGTTCAAATCCTGGCTCTACTTGGGGAAATTGTTTCACTTTTATAGGCTTTAGTTTCCTCATCTGTAAAAGGAGGATAATATTCTTTGTATTACTACCATCAAAGGTTATTGTGAGGACAGCCCCTTGAAAAGCTCAAAACACCCTACAAATGTGAGTGGCATTGTACATTTGAACTCATGGGGAAGACTAAGATAGATTTGTTACTGAAATATTCTTAAATATTACTAAGGAATACTTTTAAGGAAGAAAGGCAGTCTTGCATAGTGGTTAAAGAACTAGACTCCCAGTTGGAAAAAGCTAGTCCTACCTATGACACAAACTAGCAAATCATTTAACCTCTCAATGCCCCACTCTACTCTCTAAAATCATAAATGACAAAGAAGATACTAACCTACATTGATACATTTCTTCACTGAGAGTTCTCTCCACAGAGGAAATCACAGGTTCTGTAATATACATACATACATACATACATACATACATACATATATACATATGTGTGTACATATATATACATATATACACACATACATATATTTGTTGTTCAGTTGTTTCACATCCAACTCTTTGTGACCTCATCTGGAGCTTTCTTGTCAAAAATACTAGAGTGTTTTGCCATTTCCTTCTCCAGATCATTTTATAGCTGAGTAACTGCAGCAAACAGGGTTAAGTGACTTGCCCAGGGTCACACAGCTAGTAAGTGTGTCTGAGGCCAGATCTGAGCTCAGGAAGATGAGTCTTCCTGCCTCCAAGTCCAGTGTTTTATCCACTGAGCCACCTAGCTACCACTGTCAAATATCTATATATATTTTTTTAAATAAATAAAGCTCTATGACTTTAAAGCATGAATAGGAACTAATGGTAATTAAATCTAAAGGTTAGTTAATATAGGTTCTTCAGGAAATAGTTTTAATGATTAAATCAAAAGATGTGTAATTAGCCAAGTAGCCATTAATGGATATTTCTAAAATGTTTATTGATATTTGAAACCAATTTATTCTTTTCAACGGTTTTCACATTTTCCTTGGAATTTTGTCTACAGTATCAATGTGGTTCAAGGGAACAAAACAAGCATCTATTGAGTACCTACTATGTATAAGGTAGGAATCATCTTCATGTAGTAGATAGAAAACTGGCCTCGAAACTCCAACTGCTGGTTTTAAGCCCCCCACCCCCACCCTGACACATACTTTCTGTGTGACCCTGGAAAAGTAACTTAACTTTTCTGTGCTTTAGGTAACTCTTTAAGACTTACCCTCCTAATCAGTACAATACTCATCTCTATGTACCCTTGCCTTCTGGCTCCACAATAAATCTTCAAGAGTCATAGAATTTAAAAAGAAATCTTTAGAGTGTGGTGAAAAAAGAGAAAGTTTTCCAACCCATGAAGTCCCCTCTATAGATTTATGACTGCATGACCTTTGACTCACAAGTGGAGAATGATGGATCTTTATTGTGTCAGCAAACAATTCAGCATATGAGGAAAGAAAAAGATTTCAAGGATTTTCATTGGACTTCCAAACCCTCCCAGCATAAGATGGACCTTAAAACTCTGCAAGGTGTCTGAGGGGTTTTTTTAAACTTCATTATTTTTGTTCTTGTTTTTTTCTTTCTTCTGCAAGTTTGAAAAGTGAAAAGGTTATGAGAAGGGAGAGGTTCTAAGAGAGAAATACCATAGGCGTGTGAAGTAGGTCCATTCCTTAAACATCCTTTGGGAGAAAACATAATGTTATGGACATGGGAAAGTAAATGCAAATCTGTCTCTTACCCAACTGCAGGCCATTTATCTTGGGGAGAAAAACATATTACTCAAAAGCTAGACATTCATCTGTGTATTACATGAGTGGCCCATCTTTTATTCCACATCTATGAAATGGAACTGAGTGAGCATTTCTCTGACTGCAACCACATCTTGCGTGATCTTTTGAACATTTCCACATTCTGACTAGTCCAGACACACTTCATTTTCATTGAGTGGACTCAAGTGGCAATCCCACTGGAGCAAGCCCCCCCCCTACCAAATGCTCCCTCCCTGCTTAATTTCAGACTGATAAACACAAATCATGACACAATCAGAAAGCTTAATCTGTTCCCATCTTCCCTGTGGAAAATCTACAGTTTTTAAAGCCTTAAAAGGAGGATATCACAGGGTAAATTAAAAGGTCAAATAAGCTGTGCAGCTCCATGGAAAATTATTACCCATCATCCTTTCCAAGTGTAAAGCCATCAAATTCTAGTTGGACTCAGTTCCTGAAATTCATTCAGCAATTTGACTGAAAAGTAAGTTTGCCTTCTCTTCAATCAATCATCAATCAACAAACATTTATTAAGCACATGCTATGTGCCAGGCACCATGCTAGGCGCTGAGGATACCAGCACAATAACAAAGAAACATACCCTACTTTCAGGGAATTTATATTCTATCAGGAATATAATTTATATTCTATCAGGAATATATCAGGAAAAACAATGTGTTTGTATGTATGTGCTTATGTGTATATATATATATATATATGTGTGTGTATATATATATATGCATATACATGTACATGGTATGCAAATACACACAACATAAAATGAAATAAATGCAAGGCAGTTAAACCTAAGGTAGTTAGAAGGAGGGCACCAGCAATTGGGGCATAAGGGGGATCAAGAAAGGCTTCCTGTGGAAGGTGGTAGTTGAGCTGCATCTTGGAAGAAGTTAGAGATTATATGAGGTGAGACCCTCCAGGCCTGTGGGATGAGCAAAGTCACAGACACAAAAGATGGAGTGTCACATATGAGGACAGAGGCAAGACCAACCTTTCTGGACAATAGATTACAGGAAGGGCAGTAATGTATAAAAAGGCTGGAAAATAGAAGTATGCATAGAATAATTTTGCATATTTGTGTGTGTGTATGTGTGTGTGTGTCTAATGGTAGACATCTCTGGGGGGAGAAGGAAAAAAAAGAAAATTTACATAATAATTTTGTTGTGTATTTGAAAGGAATAGCAAGTTGTGCATAGCAGATTTGCAGTTACATGTACAATCATGTGTTAGTTGTACTGCTATAAAAATGCTTGTTTTATATCATAAATTAAAAACAAGTAATAGCATCCTAAACAAAAAGATTGGAAAAACCTGTTGAGGCCAGGTTGTAAAGGGCTTTACATGCGAAATAGAATTAATATTTTATTCTGCAGGCAATAGAAAGACACTGTAATTTATTGAGGACAGGAATGGCATAATTAGATCTATACTTAAGGACAATTGCTTTGGTAGCTGTGTGGAAGACAGATTGGAGTGAAGAGACACTTAAATCAGGAAGACCAATTAAGAGGCTATTGCAATAATCCAGGTGAGAAGTGACCAGGGCCTGAGCCAAGGTGGGGGCTATGTGAGTAGAGAGAAGGAGACAGGTGTGAAATATATTGTGGAGGTTGAAACAGCAAGATTTGGGAAATGATTCTACCATGGATTAAGGGAGAATGAGTTGAGAATAATGCCAAGGTTACAAAACTGGGAAACCAGAAAAACGGTGAGACATCCAAGAGAGAAAGGTTGGGTTTGTTTGCTTGGTTTTGGGTTTGGTTGTTTTTTGTTTGGTTGGTTGGTTGGGGAAGAAGAAAAGATAATGAGCTCTATTTTCTACATATGGAGCTTGAGATGTCTCCAGAACATCCAGTAGGAAATATCCCTTAGATGATTAGTCATGCTGGACTGGAAATCAGGTGAGAGATTGGTTCTGGACATATAAATCTGTGAATCATCTGCCTAGAGGTACAGACAATAACTAAACCAGATAGAGTCTTAAGGTACACCTACAGTCAAGGAGTGAGATATGGATAATGAGTCAGCAAAAACATTGAAACAGGGTGGTCAGACTAGTAGGAGGAGAACCAAAAGAGAGCAGTGTCATTAAAACCCCAAAATGAGAGAGGATCCAGGAGTACTCAATAGTGTAAAATGCAGCAGAGAGGTAAAGAAAAATGAGAACAGATAAAAGATCTCCCATTGGCCACCAGGCCCTTATCCCAAAACCTGTAAACCTGTAAACTCAGCAGAACACCTCACTTGGAATTTTCAAGGGAAGAGAGAGCTGGGGGTAAGGGAAAGAGTATGGGATGGACTTATCGAAATGAGAAAAGCAGTCACTCCTCATCACTGGGATGCTGAACTATATCTCCAAATTCTCTCTCATTCTCTCTCTCTCATTTTTCTCTCTCTCTCTCTGTCTCTTGCGGTCTCTCTCTCTCTCTCTCTCTCTCTCTCTCTCTCTCTCTCTCTCTCTCTCTCTCTCTCTCTCTCTCTCTCTCTCTCTCTCTCTCTCTCTCTCTCTCTCCCTACCTCCTCCCCAACCTCCAACAGACAAGCCTAAAATTGAACTTTGGAATTTGGTTTCCCCACCTTAGAGGGCAGTTGAAGGCAGACAGTGAAATAGGTAAGGGAGAGCATACCATAAGAATGTCAATCCAAAGTTAGAAATTTACTTTAAAGACTTTGACCTAAGTTCATCTTACTTTGTTTGTTTTAGGATTTAAGAATGGCTTATTGAGGAGAAAAGCAGAACGGTTCTGCAGGTCCAGAAACATAATAAAACCCCCAAACCTATGAGTTTTAAACTCAATTCTGCCTGGCACAAACATTTTTCCATCAAATCAGAATTTGGGAAGGAGTCAAGAAGATTAATTGGAAGAGAACGTTGTGATCTTGCAATGTATCTTTGTTCAGTTAAGAGTTTCAACAGTAAATTGAATTTGGTTGTGGCAGGCAGGGCAGCCAAAAATACCAAATTCATTGTTTTTCTACCTAGTGCTTTTCATACAATTGGTTGAGTTGTCTTGGACAAAGGATGTATCCTAGATGTTATCTTAATAGTAATGAACCTCACTGTACTTATTTAAAATGATCCTTGGAAAACAGGTGCTGGGACAATACCTAAAGCCTTTTCAGCCTGGTTAGATGTGCCAGGATTTGTTCTGCTGGTATAGCCTTCGAGAACCTAGAGTCACTTCCACAACACAATGAAGCATTGGAAATCAGGTGATGTGGTGGGGGAAAAAAACAAATTTCTATGCCTTGGTTTTCTTGATAAAAGGACACAATGTTAGTTGAAGTCAAAGCAATGCCAGATTTTATGGTAATGAACATGCCTGGAAATCTTTAGGGAGAAGTTATAGATATATAAATATAGTTATAGGTATAGATATGGGTATCTAGTTGGCAAAAGAGATAATAGAGATAGAGGAAACAGGAATAGAAAGATAAACAGATAAATACAGATTCAACAAGGATCTATAGGTATGAGTATCTATATAAACATGATAGAGAGAGCTATATATATGCATATATGCATATAAAGAGATGCAGATCTCTTTATAGAAATAGAGATAGATATAGATGAAATAGAGACGTAGATTAAAATGTGTGTGAGAGGGGAGAGAGAGGAGAGAATGGAGAGACAGAGAAAAAGAAAAAGAGAGAGAGACAAAGAGACAGAGAGAAGGGAGAGAGAGACAGAGAGACACAGAAAGAGAGAATGGTGAAAACTAGTTGTATCTAATCAAATTCTTGCTCACAGACGCACTCAAGAAAATTATTTGCTCAACTTCTCTTTGCTTAAGTTCTGTAGAGGTTATGATATGCATCTCTTCCCAGCTCACAAATCCTCCTCAGACCAGCCATCACCTCACTTTTGATAGGTTCAGTGTCACTACCTCAAAGCTGTTCCACTCATGGCCAGAGTACCCCCAAGTGTAAATGAACAGTCATAGGGATTACTCAGGACATTTTTGTTAGCCTTCATCTCTCTCTTGAGGGCAGCCTGCCTTAAAGGAGCAGAAGGGCACCAGACACACTAGACTAGCCGATGATCACTTATTTAGGTGATCCCGCCTTTTCTTTTCAATCCTATAGTGCTAGCCAAGGTGAAAGGAGAGGAATCCATTCAACTCACTCTGCAATTCTGCAGCACTGGCCAGAGTTCTTCAGGCCTGGCCAAGTGACTAAAAGGGATCAGCTGTGAAGCCTCCTTTAAGCTAGGCACCACGTTTCCTTACTCTTTCTTTCCCGCTTAGTCTCTCTTTTTTATCACCTGCCCTTGGCTTTTTCTATCATCATCTGGCTTCAAAACTTTGGTATGCAGAGCCTATGGAGAATACTTTCTGCCCAGGTAAGTTATGCTTAAAAGTTAAATCAAGGAGCAGAGCCAAGATGGCACGGTAAAATCAGTGACTTGCTTGAGCTCTCCCCCAAACACCTTCAAATAACCTGTAAAAAATGGCTCTAAATAAATTCTAGAGCAGCAGAACCCACAAAAAGACAGAGTGAAACAAATTTCCTGCCCAGGACAATGGGAAAGATCTGTTGTGCTGGGTTAGGAGAAGGGTGCAATTCAGTGTGGGCCCTGCAGGCAAAGACCAGGCCTCAGAAAACCTGCAGCAGGCCTCAGGGGACTGAATCATGGGCAACTGTGGCAGTTTCCAGACTTCTCAACCCACAAGACAACTTAGAAGTTCAGTAGGAAAGGTGTGTTGGACTTTGGTGAGAGAGGAGCATGTTCCTGGCACAGCCCCAGGGGGGCAGCTGCTTCCAGAGCTCTCAGCCCACAGATGGTGTAGGGAATCAAGGGGCTGATCAGAGACGGATTGCAGGGATCTGTTTGCTGGTGCTGAGGCAGGATTCTCTTGCTTTGCCCATGCTTGGATCTGGGTCGCAATTCTGGGTAGTGGTCCTGGGGCAAGGCTAAGTGCTAGTGTGGTGGAGCTTGTAGTGGTGGTGAAGAGAAAATCCTCCTTACAGTTCCAAGGCAGAAAAGAGTGCTTATGGTCACTCATATACCAGAGCACAGGCCAGGAAAGGAGTAAATACCTCGCTTTTGATCATACCACCTTGGAAGAATTGAAAATTTACAGATCCCTAGAAGTATCTCTGAAAACAGCTGCACAAAACTTCTGAAGCTTGGGACAGTACATTCTCCACACTGGAAGCAGACCCCTACCTTAACAAAAAGTTTAAAACTCAAGTAATTGGCTGGGAACATGATCAAACAGCACACAAAAAAAAATCAGACCATACGGATTTTAGATTCTAACATATTAGATAATTGTATTTATTTCTAATGTTTCTTATATGGCAGAATCAGAAGAACTAGCTCAAATTAGGTAAAGGGGGAGGGATGGTGGGGAGCAGAGAATGTCTACATGTGTCTTGCAGTCTCCTAAATGAAGGGACACTACTGAACACCAGATTTACATGTCTGGAATTGGAGTGGGAGATCTTGGTTAGATGTATGACTCAACCTAGCTAGATGAGAGTCATATACTGTATTATGGCCTAGTGTCTCAGATGATGCCTTGAAGCTTAGGGTGATGTGTTCCCAAAAGGGTAATTCCAGATACTTTAAGCATGGGGGGGGGGGAGAAATAGGGCAGACCAATCTCTTGGCTGAGAAAGAACAATAAGTAATCATCACCCAACACAATAGAACCCAATTTTAGCAACTAAGGGACAGAGAAGAAAGTGAACAACTGTCTAAACATGGAAGTGGTAATCTAAGGCTGAGGAGTGATTAGCTGGGAGCTGTACCATTTCAGAAAGTATATAATTAGGGATTAACCCAGTGTGTCAAGCACACAATAATCAGTATTTCTTGATAGTAAGAAGGGAAATGTGAGTGAGGGTTACTTTTCTAATAAAGTGAGGGAGGGTAAGTATAGGAAGTCCATGAAGAACCACCACAGTATTGGCGTGTGTTATTGAATGAGTTCCAAGGCTTTACAGTAATTTAGCACCATAGTACTTCCTCATTTATGATTTTGCAAGGTGAAGCACTTTTCCAATTGTTTCTATTTGAAAGCCACAGGATTTCAGTTGTGTGTTGAAATCCATAAACTTGTTTTCCAAGGTATAATCAAAATATTTTTTCTGATTTAAAATAAAATGTATGAATAAATATTATATTAAACATATACAGAGAAACACATAATTTGTAATTAAAGATAATTGTTATGCTTCCAAAAAAAAAGTCAGACCATAGAATCTTACTTTGGTGACAAAGAAGATTAAAACATACAACCAGAAGAACACACACACACACACACACAAAAGAACACAACAAAGTAAAAGCTCCTACATCCAAAGCCTCCAAGAAAAAAATGAATCAGTTCCAGGCTGTGGAAAAGCTCAAAAAGGATTTTGAAAAGCAAGTTAAGAGAAGTAGAGGAAAAACTAGGAAGAGAAATACAAGTGATGCAAAAAAAAAATCATGAAAAACAAGTCAACAGCTTGCTAAAGGAGACCTAAAAAAATACTGAAGAAAATAATGGCTTAAAAAATAGCCTAACCTAAATGGCAAAAGAGGTCCAAAAAGCCAATGAGGAGAAGAATGCCTTAAAAAGCAGAATTAGCCAAATGGAAAAGGAAGTTCAAAAGCTCACTGAAGAAAATACATCCTTAAAAATTAGAATGGAGCAAATGGAAGCTAGTGACTTTATGAGAAATCAAGAAATTATAAAACAAAACCAAAAAGAATGAAAAAATAGAAGACAGGGTGAGAAGATATCTCATTGGAAAAACAACTGACCTGGAAAATAGATCCAGGAGAGAGAATTATTGGACTATCTGAAAGCCATGATCAAAAAAAGAACCTAGACATCATCTCTCAAGAAATTATCAGGAAAACTGCCCTGCTATTCTGGAACCAGAGGGTAAAATAGAAATTGGAAGAACCCACTGATCACCTCCTGAAAGAGATCCCCAAAGGAAAACTCCTAGGAATTCTAGTTCCCATGTCAAGGAGAAAGTATGGCAAGCAGCCAGAAAAAAAGCAATTCAAGTATTGTGAAAACATGATCAGGATAACACAAGACTTAACAGCTTCTACATTAAGAGACCAGAGGGCTTGGAATATAATATTCTGTAGGTCAAAGGAGATAGGATTAAAACCAAGAATTACCTACCCAGCAAAACTGAGTATAATCCTTTAGGGGGAAAAAATGGACATTCAGTGAAATAGAGGAGTTTCAAACATTCTTGATGAAAAGACTAGAGCTGAATAGAAAATCTGACTTTCAAAAAACAAGACTCAAGAGAAGCATGAGAAGGTTAAACAGGAAAGAGAAATTATAAGGGACTTATTAAAGTTGAACTATTTATATTACTACATAGAAAAATGATATTTGTAACTCATGAGATCTTTCTCAATATTAGGGTAGTTGGAGGGAAAAATATAAATATATGTATGTATGTAGATAGATACAAAGAGACAGAGAGACAGAGAGAGAGAGCACACAGGGTGAGCTGAAGATGAAGGGGTGATACCTAAAAAATAAAATTAAGGGTGATATCTAAAAAATAAAATTATACTGGAGGAAGGAGAAACAGAAAGGTGGAATGAGATAAATTATCTCACAGAAAACAGACAAGAAAAAATTTTTATAGTGAAGGGAAAGTGGGGGAAGGTGTAATGGAATGAATGAATCTTACTCTCATTGGATTTGGCTTAAAGAGAGAATAACATACACATTCATTTGGGTATGGAAATCTATCTTACCCTATAGGAAAATAGGGGGGAAAGGGAGAAGAGAGGGAGAGTTGATAGAAGGGAGGGCAGATTGGGGGAGGGGGGTAATGAGAAGCAAACACTTTTGAGGAGGGACAGGATTGAAGGAGAGACTAGAATAAACAGGGGTGGGATAGGGTGAAGGGAAATATAGTTAGTTTTTCACAACATGACTATTATGAAAGTGTTTTGCACAACTACACACATATAACCTGTATTGAGTTGCTTGACTTCTCAATGAGGGTGGGTGGGGAGGGAGGAAGGGAGAGAATTTGGAACCCAAAGTTTTAAAAACAAATGTTAAAAATTGTTTTTACATGCAACTTGGAAATAAGATATACAGGCAGTGGGGTATAGAAATCTATCCTGCCCTACAGGAAAATACAAGGGGAAGGGGATGGGGGGGTAATAGAAGGGAGGGCAGATTAAGGGAAAGGGTATTCAGAATGCATGCTGTCTTGGGGTAGGGGAGGGGAGAGATGAGGAGAAAAATTTGAAACTCAAAATCTTGTGGAAGTGAATGTTGGAAACTAAAAATTAATTAATACTTTAAGAAAGTTAAATCAGCATTTGTCTATATTCTGTTAGATAACAATACCAGAGTTTCCATTATTTGGGTTGATTTGACAAATAGTTGTCATGTGCCAGACACCAGAGACATAAAAATGCAATTCTTGCCCTAAAAGCTTTCAATACAAAAGGGAGATATAACATGCACGTGTAGAATCTACAGGGGAAATTATTTTCCTACACATAGCAATTAGAATCGGCCTTTGTGAAACATGAGATTTAAACTCACTACTGAAAACTGGCGGAAGAATCAAGAGTTTGCCCCTTTGTTTTCAGCTGAGGTTCCTTTAGGTTTAGCCTAAGATTTTAAAATATAAAATTTTGTTGTCATTGTTCTTGTTGTTCAGTCAATTCAGTCCTGTCTGACTCTTAGTGACCCCATTTGGGGTTTTCTTGGCAAAGATACTGGAGTGGTTTGCCGTTTCCTTCTCTAGCTCATTTTACAGATGAGGAAACTAAGGCAAGCAGGGTTAGGTGACTTGTCCAGGGTCACACAGCTAGGAAGTGTCTGAGGACAGATTTGAACTCGAGAAGAGGAGTCTTCCTAACTTCAGGCCTGGTACTCTATCTACTGCACCACCTAGCTGCCCTAAAATATACAATAATCATTTGCATATGAAATGTCATTAATCTATCAAAGATTTACATTATACCTTGTCCCCACCTGGAAATAGATATAGATTTATATATAGATATAGATGTAGATGTATATCTTAAAGTATAACTAATTGCCCCTTTTAAGGCTTTTAATTTCAGCATAGGTTTGCCTGATCCAAAGGGAAAATACACATTATGGTTTAGGTACACTTACTTCAAGACGTCAAAAGGTAATACAATGCAGTACTGAGACTCCCAAACAGCTGCCTGCTTCATGCTCAGTAAATCAGGTCAGCCACCTGCCAGCCAAACCCTGGCTTTTCTGACTGAGTTCACATATTTACTCTGCTTAAGTGAACTTCCCAAAGGTAGTTAGATATGGACTTCTCCCCAAATAACCAGCACTCTCCAGAAACCATTGACAAAGGAGAGCTGTCATTCATTTTGTTCTTGTGCGTCCCCAACCTCACCCTAATATCACCATCACAGTGATTGGGGGAGGAAGGGGAGTGTTCTTGTCTTATGAGAGGCAATATCACTGTGACTCTTACGGATATAATTTTCATGAAACTCTGGAATCCACCAGGGTTTGGCCAACTCCAGGTCCACAAAGAAGAATAAAAAACTAGCCTTCAAGAAACTTAAAGTCTAGCAGGAGAAATAAAACAAATACATGAATAATATGGTACAATAGATAATCATATAAGTTCCATAAGAGGGGGACAATATGATAGAGAGATTCTAAGAAAACAGATTATTTCAACTTTAAGGATAAAGAAAAATTTCATGGAGGAGATGGCATTGAACCCAGCTTTGGAGGGCAATTTCCACAGGCTGAAGCAACTTCAATAAAGCATCCATTTGAGGTGAAGAAGGAAACTAGGGCGGCTAACATATGGCGATGAGAAGGAAGTACATATGGGGCATGCAAATACAAAAGAGATGGACCATGATGGGTGATATGTGAAGCATAGCAAGATAATTAAGCTGGATTGTAGAACATATGAAAGGGAGTAGTATGTCAGGTTGTGAAGAGAATGCCAGAAGAGTTTCTAGTAGGGAACCAGAGGTAGTAGGGAACCATTATAGTTTAATGAGCAGAGAAGAGATGTGGTCAAACCTGTGCTTTAGGAAAATCACTTGGACATTTGTGTAGAGGAAGAATTGGAGTGGGGAGAAACTTGAGGTGGGAGGAATCAACTGAGAAACTATTACAATAGTCCAAGTGATAGTTTATGAGGGACTGAAATCAGGCGATGGAGAAAGAAGCAGAGAAAAGGGAACAGATTCAAGAAATGTCATAGAAGTAGAACAGACAAGACTTTACAGCTAATTAGATATATAGAATGAGTGAGGGTTAGGGGCTGAGGATGACTTCAAGTTGTGAACCTGAGCAGTGGAAAGATGACTTTGCCCTTGATAGAAATAGCAAAGTTCAGAAGTGGGTGAATGTTGGAGAAAAGACAATGAGTTCTGTTTGGGACCTAGTGAGATCAAGATATTTACTGGACATCTAGTTCAAATTATTCCTGTCTAGGCAAGGGCTCAAACTGTCTTAGTTTGGGCCCAAGTCCTAGGACTATCAGTCACTTTCTTTTGGAAATTTTTCTTTAAATTTATTTTCTCCAATCATTAATGTGTAGAGAAATACAAACTAAACTCTGAGGGTCTAACCCATACCCATAAGGTTGGCAATGTTGACAATGAAAGAAAATGACAAATCATTGGAGGGAGTGAGGGAAAACACATACACAGATGCACTATTGGTGGAGCTGTGAATCAGTCCAGTAATTACAGGAAGAAATTTGGAACCACACCTACAGTGTTACTAACTTGTATATATTCTCTAACCCAGTGATACCACTACTAGACCCACACCCCAAAGAGATCAAAGAAAAATAAGATTCTATATGTACACACAAATATATTTCTAGTGGATCTTTTTGTAGTTTTAAAGAACCAGGAACTATGGAACTGCCCATCAAATGGGGATGGCTAAAAATTCTAGTATATGAATGTGATGGAATACTATTGTGTCATAAGAAATGATAAGGGCAATAGTTTCAGAGTAGGCAGCTAAGTGGCTGGGTGGATCCAGTGCCAGACCTGAAGTCAGGAAGACTCATCTTCCTGAGTTCAAATCTGGCCTTGGATACCTCCTAACTGTGTGACCCTGGGCAAGTCACTGTTTGACTTAATTTCTTCATCCATAAAAGGAGCTGGAGAGGGAAATGGCAAACTGCTCCAGTATCTTTACCAAGAAAACCCTAAATAGTGTCATGAAGAATCAGACATGGCTGAAACAATTGAACAGCATAGTTTCAGAGAAACTTGGGAAAACTTGTGCAAACCGAATCAGAGTGAAATGAGAAAGTCCAGAAAAACAGTTTATATGATAACAACATTGTAAACAACAATGACTTTTTAAAGATTTTAAATCTATGATCAATATAAGGAAACCAACCATAATTTCAGAGTACTGATAATGAAGCATGCTACTCCTAATGGAAAGATAATGGACTCAGGGTGCCAAAGAAGAAATTTTTTGGACATGGTCAATGTGGTTATTTGTTCTGATTAACTATACATATTTGTTATAGGGATTTTCCTCTTTCAAGTTGAAAAAAAAAGATGGGACTGAGAGAAAATAGATTTTTGTTAATTAGAAAGTTTTAATTCTTTTAAATGGAAAAAGTAAATATGATGTGCTCAACTAGAGGAGAGAAGCTTCCCTTTAGTCCTGAGTTTCTGTTTCCATAGGTATGTCATGACTGACTGGATAGCAAGATCCAAAGAATAGTCATTAATGGTTCAAAGATGGTCCAATTCCAGTAGGATGCCCCTAGGAGTCTGTGTTTGGCCTTGTACTATTGAACATTTCTATCAATGAATTAGATGAAGGCATAGATGGGTATCCCTATCATATTTGCAGTGCACACAGCTAGAGATGACAGCTAAGACATTTGATGATAGAATTATCCATTTGAAATTCAGCTGGCCAAGGTCAAAGTGACTCTATGTTTATTAAATCAAGTAGACCAAGTTGGCCCACATGAAAAGCAAGTCTATAATCTTTGCCTACTTAGTAGAGGGATTTATCCCAATTGGCTAACAGGGACTGGAATTTAACCTGGAAAAGGATATAGAAAAGGAGAAGATACCTGTCTTCAAATATCTGAAAGTCTGTTACATGAAAGATGGATGGGTTGTCCTCAGGACAGAAGTAAGAACACTGGTTGAAAGACACAGAAAGGCAGGTTTTAGCTCAATATGAAGGAGACTCTGCTAACAATTACAGCTGCCTGAAAATGCAATTGGCTATCTGGGAAGACAAAGAACCCGCAAGCAAGGAGTAGATAATCATTTCCCGAAGGGGGTGCTGAGAGATTCAAACTTTAAGTTATATTTGGGATAGAAGGTCTCAAAAGTCCCTTATAATTCTGAGTCTAAAAATCATAGAATCAAAGAATTTCAGAATTTAAAAGTGGAATCAAGATCCATCATTTACTTTAAATGCAGTCCAACATTTACTTTAAAAAGAATTCCCTTCATAACAGATCTAACAAATGGCCATACAGTCTTTGAGGGTTGCTCAGGGAGGACTAGCTCCTCTGGTGTGAGGGCTCACTGAGCCCTTTTCAAGGCTACTCATCCACCTTTGGTGTCCTCCTTTCACACAATTCTCACTGGTGGCT
The DNA here is from genome assembly GCF_003287225.1 of Phascolarctos cinereus. Classification (NCBI taxonomy): domain Eukaryota; kingdom Metazoa; phylum Chordata; class Mammalia; order Diprotodontia; family Phascolarctidae; genus Phascolarctos; species Phascolarctos cinereus. The sequence continues at coordinate 423,144,628 of NW_027555958.1, read as the reverse complement.
TCAAAAATCTGTAGCAGTGGCCACACCCTGGCCAAACCATCTCAGCAGCTGAGCTGAACCAGAATGAGGATAATTGACAAGCCTCAAACCCGTCAGGGGATATCTACCCCTAGCATGTGAAGAATTCCCCCAGCATAATAGGTAGATGAGAACAATCTGTTCCAGTGGCCATGAAGAAAGCAGAAGCAGGTACTGGCAGAACTTGGTCAGACATCAAAGATTCCAAGGCTACCCAATACATCCCGGGCCATTGCCAGTCATCTTGACTTTTGTCTTGCCACTGGACTTCAGTGACTCTGGAAGAGAGGGTGAAGCTGACGACTTCATGCAGCTCTGTCTCACTGAAATCCATTTCACATGCAAGTCACTACGTTACCCTGTGATGTCATTGGTCCTCTTTGAGAATGAGGGACCAACAGCAGCAGCAGTCTTTGAACACCTTCGATGAGGGGGAGCTCACTACCTCTGGAGGCAACCTGATTGGATAATTCTGATCTTTAGGAAGTTCTTCCTTATAGCAAGCCTAAATTTGCTTCTTTATGACTTCGACCCATTGCTTCTAGCTCTGGTTTTGGAAACAAGCAGAACAAGGCTAATCCTTCTTCCATGTACTGACTTGTCAAATATTTGAAGATAGTTATCACACCCCAGCTAAGCTCCCTCCCCACCCTGTTCCTGACTTTTGGACTTCAAAACCATGTCTCATTCTGGAATATCACATCTAGGCACATGCCAGTAAATAGTTTTGTCTCCTTTACTAAATCAGAGGATATGTGCTAATTCCCTCTAAGAGCAAAGGGGAAGAATTAATTAGCACCTGGCTGCTTAGCCATCAGCAAATGAACAAACTTGCAGCTTCTCTACTACAAATCTTACTTTATAATACAGGAAATTTTCATTAATTAACATTCCACAAATCGGAAGGTTTTGACACAGATAATTCCAACAAATATCAGAATGAAGAAAATCTTTTCTTTGTGCTTCCCTTTGCAAAAGGTTTTTTGGGGGGCAGGATTGAGAAAATGACTAATGTAAATAAGAATGCATGGGTGGAAGGTAGTGTATGTGAATTATGAGAACTAATTATTCTCTCTTAAATCACATACTTAAAGTTTACCTTTTAACAACTGATATGCCAAATATAAATAATTATTAATGGTACAATAACATGACCATTGTCCAATAAACAAACACTGCCAGAGTTGCTGAATTATATCTATCTTTGATTTTCTTGCTACAAATTTAACTATTCAAAAATAAAACCAGAAAAAAAGAAGGAAGTTGTGGCTAAAAGTAAGGATGGGTCAGAGGTACTCTTTGGAAAGGCCAAGAAAGGAATTGGAAGAGTTGGGGTTTTTTTATATCCAAAGGCAACAAGAAATACCATTTCATGGGATATCTTGTCATCTTACATGTCCATACTAATGATAAATATTCACAAAGAGGCCATCATAAAAATAATTTTACCTTTCAGACCCTTTACTTTACACCAATACTGGTTGCTGTGAAGGAAGAGATTAAGAAACTCTACTTAGAACTCAATAAAACTCTTCAAATTAAATCAACATACACTCTTATATTCAGTGACTTTAATGTAAAAGTGATAGAAGGTTGATTTTTTTTTTTAATCTGGAAAAGCATAGTTCAAGAAAAAAGAATGAAAGAGGCCAAAGACATGTAGGCCACTCATTATTTTATATTATGAAGAATTTCTTGAGAAGGGAAGTAGTAGTCACTGGATACAGTGAGCACTAAGTGATATTGGAAAGAAAAACAATAAATGATATTCTAACAGACAGAAAAAGACTTGTAATTGATGTTGGTGTTAACCATACATAGGCAATCTGTATATAGTAAGACCAACAATTTATCAAGGCAAATATTAGCATAAAGAAGGAGGTGGAGGAAGAGGAGGAGGAGAAGAAGAAATAATAACAATGAGAAAAAGATAAAACATAAAATGGAATTAACTTAATCTTGAAATATTTAAGTAAGCATCAATTTAAAATAGGAACACCCACACTAATTATAACTCTATACAGAAGTTTAACTGCTATAAATCTCTTGTCACAGAAAAAAAAGTGCCCAGAAAGCACCTTAGTCAACAAAATGTGCCAAGCAGAAAGAGATGACAAAGACAAAGGTGGTTTAGAAATCAAACGCATTTGCAAAATCTTACAAAGAGGAGTAATGGATGATTATAAATAGTATAGTCCAGGGGTGGGGAACCTGTGGCCTTAAGGCCATGTGTGGCCCTCTAGGTCATCAAGTGTGGCCCTTTGACTGAATCCAAACTTCACAGAACAAATAACGATTTGTTCTGTAAAACTTGGACTCAGTCAAAGGGTTGTGCCCAAGGACCTAAAAGGCCACATGTGGCCTCGAGGTCACAGGTATCCCACCCCTGGTATAGTCTCATACAACAGACAGAAGCAGTGGAAAGTAAAAAGAATATGAAGCTTGAAATGGATCCAAATAAGCAATATTATCCCAAGGACAAAAATGGAAGGAAAGCAAAACTAGAAGAAAAATGAGAAAAAAAACTATAATGATCGCTTTTTTTCATAGGACAGGTCTCTAAATACTTAAAGATAGCCATAAGTAAAATGGAACTACTGTACTTGGACCCTAACATCACAGTCTCAGATTAGTTTATATTAGAAGTGAAAGTAGCACTGAAGAGAACAAAGATGGAAAAGCAGTGGGATTGGGCCAAGTCTATGCAGAGAAGGTCTATACTTAGGAGACATCAATGAGAGAGTAAAGAGGGATTCTCATACAAGAAGAACAAAAGATTTAGGAAATAAACTCAGATATTATTCATTATAAAAAAGACAACCAAGGAAATGTCAGCAATTAAAAACTGATATTCCTACTTTCTACCTATACAAAATTTGTATGTGTCACCTATATATAACCAAGAGGATACTCAGAGAAAGTATTTTTACCTTCAGGGGGGATCAATCAGGTTTGCACATGTAATATCCAATGATACACTATTGCTTTCTCATTATGCAATTGACTGAAAGATATGGAGCATGTAATATCCCTTTGTACTTAGTGTTTATCAGTTATTAAATAGGCTTTCACTAGTAGAGCAAAATGCTGCCTTAAAGATTCAAGTTGTCTCTCATTCCTACATAAATATCATTCAGGATTCCTACAAAGGCATAAGAATAGAAATAACTGTTCAATGACAACAAATATCAGATGAAGTACACAACAGGGACATGTATGCTTGTCAAAGGTATTCATTACCGTGATGGAGAAGATCCAGCAGAGTCTCGATTGATGGGGGCTTTTTCTGTGGATGGCGAAATATTCCAAATGCTCCTATTTGCAGGCAACTTTGTACTATTTGCATCAAGTCCTGGAAAACAGGCATCAAACATGTGGCCTGTGAGCTGCATGTGGCCAACAACACTCTCGAGTACAGGTCAAACCAGATTAAAATGTAATTGGGAAATATTTAGAAAAATAAATAAAAACACAATAAAACATAGATGTGGTTAATATACTGTTTTCTAAGTCAATATATGGCCCACAGGGATCCTTATGTGAGGTTTCATAGCCCCCATTTCTATTTGAGTTTGTTACCATTGCCCTAGAGTACTACAGTCTCCTAAAAGAGATCTAAATCCATTAAAAAGAGATTGGCCTGACCATCCATGCAGGAAAGATCAAGTGGATGAATACCATTACCCAAATTATGATATACATTTAGATGCAAAACCTATAGTTTCTCCATCAGTATATATCTGACAGGTGCAGCTAGATGACTCAGTGGATAAAGCACTCGGCCTGGAATCAGAAAGACCTGAGTTCAAATCTGGCCTCAGACACTCACTAGCTGTCTGACCCTAGGCAAGTCACTTAATCTCTGTTTGCCTTGATCAACTGTGGAAGGAAATAAACCAATATGGTATCTTTACCAAGAAAATCCCATGGACAGAATGGTCCACAGGGTCATGAAGAGTCAGACATGACTGAACAGCAACAACAATAAGAAGAAATATATCTGAGACAGATAGTTCAAATAGATGAGTTAGGCCCAGAGTTGAAAAGGAAAAAGAGAATGGGCTAGATTACCTTCAGGGAACTGCTGAGATTATTTAATGAACCGAAGCTTCTCATGGAAATAAAGACCCACCTTTCCACATTAGTGTTCTACTAGAAAGCAATGTGGTAGCCAGACATGACATATAACTGTCTCAGAATATTTGAAGATGAATATCATCCAGAAGACAGTGGGGAAGCATATGGCAACTGCTATCATTCTGCAACATACAATCAATGAAGAATTTTGAAAAAAAAAAGGAATAACAAACGTTATCAAGGACATGTAGGATGGGAAGAGGAGTTGGACTCATCAAGGCAAGAGAAGGGATAATGAAAGTTGGACAGAGAGTTCCACTGATCCCCTGGCAACATCGAGACTGCATCACAGAAGGGAACTCCCAAACTTGTGAGATCACAAATTGATCTGAGTATTTGGGAGATGGAATGCTAAATAGAAATAACTGTTAATGATTCATGAGAGTCAACCTGGAAGGGAGAATAGGAAGCTGACCTGAAAGTCAACAAGTTTGGATTCTGGTCCACCTCTGACACAGACTTTATTTCTTACCTAGCTGCACTCCTTTGGACTTCCCCATCATGACCCCATTCCTTTGCCCCTCCTTTTCAGTTTCAGTTTGTGTGTTGTCTTCCCCCATTATAATATAATTGTTGAGAGGACAGACTGGCTTTTGACTTTGTTTGTATCACCAGTGTTTGGCACAGGGCCTAGCACACAGTAGGTGCTTAATGTATATTGACTGACTTGTATTTAATGGCTTGGATAAGTCATTTAACCTATTGGTACTCAGTTAGTTCTCTTAAGAATAAGAGTTGCAAAACAGTTGCCAGTCTACATTTAATAGAGTTTCCTCATCAGGAGTTAGCTATATCAATGAAATCACAGGTATGGTTCAAAAAAAAAAGTTCATTAGAGTAGGCTCCCAAGAATCACATCTGTTTGACCAGGCCATTATTTATATCACCAAAATAATAGTCACACTCTGAAAATCACCATTAGGTTCAGTCACTGTAAAAGTAAATAAATGAAATTTAAAATCACAGGACTTTCCCTCTGTCCTTTGCTCCTGGATTTGGTAAAAGGGCCAGACTTGCTACCTTTACTCAGTGGTTGTTGTGTGTGGTTTGTCCTTCTTTCTTGAAGAGGACCATGACATCAGAGAGATGATGACATGACTTGCAATTGAATTTGATTTGAGTGAGGGAGAGCTGTGAACAGTCACCAGCCTCACCTTCTCCTCCAGAGCCATCTGGGTCCAGTGGCCAGATATCAATCAGGATGACTGGAGATGGCCCCGAATGCATCAGTGGTAGGTAGTCTGGAGAAAGCATATTATTTCAAATGGAGTATATTGTCAGGTAAGTGGCAGGAGAGGAGTCAAAGACCCTGTGACCAGCTCCTTCACTGACCTAGCAGAGACTCAGAAGCTTTAGCGAAAAGGAGGAAATGAAGTATTCTAAAGGAAGTTCAGAACTGACTTTGGACACTGTTTTTTAAGAAATAGCTTTGAACTATACTAACTGTCAGATTCCTGCTTTCACCGGGGATGAAGCTGACACATCCTAGTGATTGGGGTGATTAATAGTGCCCAAAGGAGATCATTTTCCAGGGTGGAAGAGTACTGCACTTCAAATTATGATCTGAGAGGGCAGACAGACTACTGTGCCAGGTCAATCCGGAGTTCACTGGGGAAGCAAGTTCAGAGAACTCAGCAGGAGACATGAAGAAGTTTGTTGCAGCAGTCTGAAGCCAGAGGAAGGTCAACATGAAGTAGGTCTGTATGAAGCAAACAGTGCTAGCTGCTGGTGAGATGATTTGTTTCAAGACTGCCTCTGGCCAAGACAGTATTCCCCCAAGGCAGCAGTAGACTAGACATGCTCCCACCTCCTCTATCTTTCCACTGTTCCTGAACACCTGTCCATATGCACAGACCATCTTAGGTCGTGTCTTCTGTGTTTCCTTTCCAATTTCTCTTAATGTCTAAGAGACAGTTGTTCTAATAGAAAAACTAATGAAATAAAATACAAAAAGAAAGACAATTTTTGTATGGTAGAATTATTTGTTAAAATGTTTTCTTCTTTTATTGGCTTATGGAAAGAAAACAGAATGAATATAAACCTAGAGGAAATCAAGAATATTTTCCTACTCTTTGAGGAAGTCAAGTCCCTTGGGACATGGCAAGAAGCATTGATGATTCCATCTCACAACCATGGTAATAAAACAATTAAATTCAAATGAAGCAAATAGACACGTAGCTGCCAATTTAATTCAGGATGCATTTATTAAGTTCCTACTATGTGCAACCCTGAGAAGTAGGTACTATTATTACCCTATTTTATAGATGAGGAAACTGAGGCAGGCAGAGGTCAAGTGACTTCCCCAGAGTCACACAGCTAGTAAGTAATTGTGATTGGATTTCAACTCCAGTCTATGCTGACTGCAGACTCAGTGCTCCATCCACTGTACAAACTAGTGAACCCAGTTGGCATGGTTACAAGACTTCCTCCAGGAGCATTCAACATTAATAGAAACAGAAACATCAGGTATTAGTGACTAACCTAGGCTTGGGATTTGTCAAAGTAAGACTGGTGATAGGACAAAAGTACAAATAATTGGCTTATTGGCGTCAAGCAGAAGACTAATTTCTCTTCAATGTGACTGTCCTTCAAACCCAAAAAGAGAGGTACAATTCCCCTGCCGCAGACTTCTCTTTAAGCTTAACATCCCTAGTTCCTTCAGTTGATGCTCCTATGGCATATTAAACTCCTTCACCAATAAAGTTGCCCTCCTCTTAACGTTAGCTGTCTTATCAATGACCTTCCTAAAATGTGTAGCCCAGAATTGAACGAAACACTCAGGATGTGATCTGACCCACACAAAGTACAATGGTATTGTCACATTCCTAATCCTGGACACCACTTCTCTATTAATGCACTCTAAGACATTCTTTGCTTTGGGGCTGCCATATCATACTGTTGACTCATATTGAACTTACAATTCAATAAAACCCCCATATCTTTTTCAAACTCCTGTCTAACCACACTTCCTCCATCTTGTATTGTCAAGTTGATTTTTACTTCATATTTATCCCTATTAAATTTCATCTTGTCTTATTTGACCCAATATTTCAGCCTGACAAGATTCATTTGGACACTGACTCATTCATTTTATTAGCTATCCCTCCCAAATTTTGTCATCTGCAAATTTGAAAAATATGTCTTCTATGCCTTTATCCAAGTCATTGATAAGAATGTCAAACAGCACAAGGACAAGCACAGATCCTTGGGGGACTCCAAATCCTTCAAAATTGACATAAAGCTTTTAATGACAACACTCCATACTCCAAGAAAGCAGCAACAGAAAGATCTTAGACCTATCCTCAAGAAGTGCACAGAGTACAATCATCAAATCTGAAGTCAAAAAGTAGGCTGGAAGAATGAGCAAACACAAAAGAATCCCACCATAAGAAACTATTTTGGTGACAGGGGTGCTCAAAACACAAACCCAAAATAAGACAATGTTTTTGAAACAACTACAAGCAAAGTCTCAAAGAAAAACACAACTTGGAGTACTTAAAGGAAATTTTATATCTCTAAATGCTTGCATCAATAAAATAGAGGAATAACTGAACAATGAATTGGTTAGGCAATTTTTAAAAAGCTAGAAAAAGAACAAATTTTCCAATGAAACACCAAACTAAAAACTCTGAAAATCAAAGGAGAGAGGAATAAAATTGAAAGAAAAATGTTGAACTAATAAATAAAACTAAGAGCTAGTTTTATGGAAAAATAAACAAAATGGGTAAATTTTTGGTTAATTAGGTTTTTAAAAAAAGAAAGAAGAAAACCAAATTAACAGTATTAAAAATGAAAGGGATGAATTCACCACCAATAAAGAGGAAATTAAAGCAATCATTAGGAGCTATTTTGCTCAAATGTATGCCAATAAATCTGATATCCTAAGTGAAATAGAAAAATATAAATGGCTCAGTTTAACAGAAGAGAAAATGAAATACTTGAATAACCCCATTTTAGAAAAAGGAATTGAATAAACCATCATTGAACTCCCTGAGAAAAAATCCCCAGGGGCATATGGATTTACAGGTGAATTTTACTAAATATTTAAAGAACAATAGTTATAATAGTATATAAGCTATTTGGGAAAATAAGCAAAAAAAAGGAGCCCTATCAGCACCAAACAAATATGGTGCTGATACCTGAACCAGGAAGAGCCAAAACAGAGAAAGAAAATTATAGGCCAATTAACTGAATATTGATGCAAAAATTTTAAACAAAATATTATCAAGGAGATTATACCAATTTATCAGCAGGATAACACACTATGACCAGGTGGGATTTATACCAGGAATGCAGGGCTGGTTCAATATTAGGAAAACTGCCAGCATAATTGACCATATCAATAACAAAACTAATAGAACTCATATGATTATCTCAATAAATGCAGAAAAAGCTTTTGAGAAAATACAGCATCCATTCCTATTAAAATAGAGAGCATAGAAATAAATGGAGTTTTCCTTAAAATGATAAGTAGCATCTATCTAAAACCATTAGTAAATATTATCTGTAATGAGGATAAGCTAGAAGTCTTCCCAATAAGAACAGGGGTGAAACAAGGATACCCATTATCACCACTATTATTCAATATTGTACTAGAAATGTTAGCTTTAGCAATAAGAGAAGAAAACCACAGCTTGGTACAGATTCAACTAGAATTCCTGGAAGAGATGCAGCAAGAGGTTCAAAAAATGTTCTTACAAATGAAATGAGAATGATAAAGGAAAAATGGAAAAGAAATGAAAGCTATGAGAGAAGTGGTTAGAAAGGAAATTAATGACTTGACACACAGGTATGAAACCTTGCCCAAGCAATACCTTGAAAATTAGAGTGGACTAAATAGGAGCCAGAGACTCTATGAGAAAATAAAAAATTTTAAAACAAAGTAAAAAAAAAAACAGAAAAAAAATGGAAGAAAATGTAAAATATTTCATGGGTAAAAACAACTGACCTAAAAAACAGATTAAGGAGAAAAAAATTAAGAATCACTGAACTACCTGAAAATCTTGAGGACAAAAAAAACAACAAGCTGATCTCTCAGAACCTGAGGACAAAGTGAAAATAGAAACTTGTGATCACTTCCTGAAGGAAACCTTAAAATGTCTCATTCGTGCGTGCGTGTGTGTGTGTGTGTGTATTTATATGCATGTGTGTATGTATGACATGGCCAATACACAAATGGTTCTGCTCAACTATACATGTTTATAATGATGATTTTGTTTTTCTTTCCTCTTTAGTGGAGTAAGGAAGGGAAAGGTGAATTTCTGGTGATTGAAAAAAAAAAGTAATTTAATTTAAAAAAAAGAAAAGAAAAGAAAATGAGGTTATGCTGGCTTGACATGTTCTTAATGAAGCCCTGATGGCTCTTTGTGATCTCTCTTTCCTTTTCTACATGTTTCCTCACCATTTCTTTAATAATGCCTTCTGAAATTTCTTCAGGAATTAAAGTCAAGCTCACTAGATGATCATTTGTAGGCCTGATTATCTTTTCTTTTTTGAAAATGTGGACAATTGTTCTTCTCCAGTCATCAAAAGTGGTTTTCCTCAACTGACTAGCTTAGACTAATTCCAAGTTTTCTTCTTTCTGCCTCCAAATAAAGCTCCTTTCAAAGTCTCCTCATTACGCAAGGAACACAAATACAAGATATGACTTCCTGGACTGATAACTGTATGATCATGTCTCAAAGGAAACTCACCCAGGATATGGGCCTTCTATAGGATAAAGTTTGTCTAACTCTAAATTACCTGTAAAATCTCTTTTAGCACCAAAGTTCAAGGAATCTATGGATAAATCAGGACTAAAAGTTAGAGTCCCAGACAAGTGGCAATGCCCTTTTAGACACTGCCACTGTGATCACTTAAATAACTTAATTCTGGGTATGAAAGAAAACCAACTACATGGTGATTTTTAATACTTAGAGTACTTACACATAAAGTAATTGATCCAGTTGCTTCTACTGTATGCATTTCTGTGCTGTGTGGGCTAATGGATTAGGGTTCTAAGCTTTGCCAGTGTTTCATCCCATGTTCCACCCTGTCAATAAGATCACAGCCAACCTAGAAAAGAACTCAAGTCAGCCTCATGTCCAGTTCACCCACATTGCTTAGACAGTGCCCAAATCTGCATCTCTTAGCCATTAATTTTAGAACCAGAGTGAATCAGAAGCATTACCAACAAGTCCCCTTGACCCAGGTTCCTGGAATTCATCCTAGCTCAGGAGGACCATTTTGTTGGGTCCCTGACCTGTTGTTCTGCCAACTAGAAGAACCAAAATTCACTAATCTGTTTGGTTCAGAGTCTAGGTTGGGTTCACCCACAGAATAAGGGCATGGCCACAGTCTTAACAGAGCTGTTCTTGAGAACAACTGGGATTCTAGAAGATTTGAAAGGGTTGAAGCCAAAAGATAAATAGCCTCTACCAATCCCAAGGCTGAGCTGGTTAGCTGAAGTGATCTAATTGTGAAGACTTGATTCTAGACAACATTGAAATGTGCCTAGTGGACACAACACTTAAAGGGAAACTAGAAAGCAAAATAGAGATAGGAATAAGGTTGCTTTTTAATCTAGGGACCTCAACCAATATTCCAGCATGATAGAGTAGAAAGGACACTGGATTTGGAGTCAGAGGTCTTATATTCAAAGCTTTACTTTGCTACTTACTACCTGTGTGACCTTAGGCAACTCACGTAATCTCTCCTAACTCTTCTTCTTCCCTCTCCCTCCTCCTTCTCCTTCCTCCTTTTTCTCTTCTTTCTACTTTTCTCTTTTTTCCTGCTCCAAATAGTTTGAAAGCAAGTCTTATGTAAAATAAAATAAAATAAAATATTGCTAGAGCTAGGGGATTACCATGAAGAAGTGAATAGAATTTTGGACTTGGAGTCACAAAAACCTGGGTTCAAATCCTGCCTCCAACACTTCCTAGTTATATGACCATAGGTAAGTCATTTAACGCTTCTGAGTCTGTTTCCTCAGCTATAAAATAAGGGTGCTGGACTTAGTAAGCTCCAATGTACCTTCTAGCTCTAAATATCAAATCATCATTCTCCCAGTCATCATTTCTTCCCTGTCTCCTATTTTCCTAGCATGCTTCTCTGCTTCCTCATGCATGAAATGAGGGAGTTGCACTACATGACCTCTAACAGTCCTTCCAGCTCAAAGTCTATGATTTTTAAGTGATATTCTATGCAAGAGGATGAACCCAGTTCTTTACTGCTGGCATCTAACTAGAGGAGATATTCAGAAAGGTTGGAGAAAAAGACTCAAGCCTGGATTGTAACAGTACACGCTCATTTTGTACATTTTCAGATGTAAATAGCTTACATTTTTACACAGTTTCAGCCACCAACACTCCAGCTTCCTTCTCTTTCTCCTCCTCCTACCAGACTTCCACTCCTGGGACTCTGGGCTAAGCATTGACCCTACATTCCCCAGTCTCAGGCCCACTTTACCACTTACCCCCCTCCAATCTACCCTCACAACTTTGGCAGTCCCCCACTATTCCCACTCCTACCTCTCCTTTTTAACTCTAGTTCTCCTATATCCATTGCCTTCCCCTATTAGAATATAAGTTCCTTGAAGGCACAAAATCTCTTGCTTTCTTGTACTCAAATCCCCAAAGCTTAATATAGTGCCAAGTATATAATAAGCACTTATTAAATTTTTTAATTTATTCGTAGTTTACAAAGACTTTTCCCTCAACTGCCACTTTTCTTTGTATCCCTGGTGTTTAATACATAGCACATGATATTCTGGTTGAGTTGTTATTTTACTTCCATTGTGCCATGTTGCCTTTCACTGACTTGAGGTCCTGCTTCTTGTAGAACAAAGGGGAATGCTAGTGTCCTGACTCACACCTCTACTGAAGTGAAATCCTCTTTTGTACTACTCCAGAAGAGTCAAACATGTGAACCTTCCCTCATACTCTTGAGACTACCTGCCAAATTGATTGTGAAGGCCAAGTCAAGGTCAGCTGAGTTAAGTCACATGGGAATTCAACCCCTTGTAACATTTCTGCTATACTACCTCAGGAAGGCTTAGACCATGTTTAAATGTCATGAAGCAAATGGCCAAGAAACCTGAAACCTGAACATTGGTTTATGTACTCTTCCCCAGGGTACCTTACATGCCAAACTGAAATCATCATTTGGTTTCATCCTCTTGTCAATTTCATACTGGTTGGCTGAATCATATTTAATTTTTCACTGATTCAAGTCAGTTAAGAAGGCTTAATTAATATAGTTGCTTCTACTATGTGCATTTGTGTGTTGAGTATGAGCTAGTGGATTAAGGTTCTAAACCTTTCCATTGTTTCATCCCATGTTCCACCTACTAGTTCCTTATTTCAGTGGTTCCCTCACTGTTTTATACTATCCCCCATTCCAAACCCTGGTCCATGATCCAGTGGCATTTACATCAAGTTAATTCTCATCCATCATATCCATAGTTCATTAGACTGTGAGGTCCTTGAAATCAGGGATGTCTTTTGCCTTTCTTTGTATCCACAAGACTTAGCACAGTGCCTGACACAGAGTAGGTATGCAATGCTTAATGACTGACTGATTGACCACCTCCAAGTTGCTGATAAAAATTTGTCTCCTTCTCCATGAAGCCTTCTCCAACCAGTTCTCCCTAATCCAATCCTTCTAATACTGCCTTGGCTTTTGGGTAGATATTCCCTCATAAATAAATGAATTGGCTGTCTTTCTTGAACCTTTCTCCTTCCATCACCTGTAAACTCTGCAAAGGCAAAAGCCTTGTCAATTCTTTCTCCTATGACACAGGACATGGGCTTTCAATTATGTTGACACCTGAGCTGGAGTTTTCTGGTCCCTTTCCCCTCCTCTCCAGCTTGCTCATACCCATCATGGTCCCAGTGGTTTTGGTAGAAAGGAAGGCTAGCTGGGGAGGAAGTAACGTTAGACAGCCTTCGTGTGTGAGGGCTGTGTCTCTCAAAAGGATCCTCATTTTCAGTATGGAAGAGGTTGGAAGTAGAGCTCTGGGAAAGGTCAGGAGAGGAAGCTTAGAGTTGGTCATACACGGGCTCTCATATGGTTGCTATGGTTACCAAAAAGCTTGGTGGTCTGGTTACCTCCTACTACTAAAACAATATGTCTCTTACTGTAAAGCACAGAGAGAAATTTGCAGGAACTCAAACCTCTTTCACCCCGAGAATGTAGGATGGGAGGAATTCAACCACCTCAACACCACCTGTCACACTGCTGTCAATCAAGCTACAGGGCAGCACATTCATATTGGAAATAAGCATCTGGAAAGGCCATTTGCAAATATTCATTTGGATTGGAATGAGATTAGACACCTAAGTAGGAGGCAGCTTCCAAGAGTTTGTTGGGTTTGTTTGGGGGGAATAGGAGTAATTTCACTTCCTGCTATTTCTCCTACCGTATCTAAGCACTATTCTCACATTCTCCATAGCCCAGAACCTAGACGAATACAGTGAGGTTAGTGGAAAGCATACTAGATGGGATCCCGTGTGAATTGGTCTCTTTACTTCCCTAGAGAGTCAATGAGACACATTAGACAGAATGATGGACCTAGCATCAGGACCTAGCATCACCTGGCTTGTGACTTATTTAACCCTTCAAAGCCTCAGTTCCCTCATCTGTAAAACAGGGAAAATAATACCCATAGTACTTAAGTTACAGAGCTGTGATCCTCAAATGGTATAATGAATAGAAAACACATTGCAAACCTTCAGTCATCCTATATCCTTCAATATTCCTAGTTCTTCAATCATCATTCAAATGTCTGTTGTTGTTATTGTTGTTGGCTAAGAGTGAAGCTATGGTTTTCATATTCCAGATCATGATTGTTTTATAGCCATTATCACTACGAATCATGTTAAGAAAAATAAGCCATTCTCTCATTCTTGCAATATACAGGATGTCCCAAAAATCTTAGTGCAGTTTTAAGCTAAAGCTTGGGACACCCTGTATAATTTCTTCAGCTACAGAAATATAGCTAAAGTGATGCACCATTTACCAAGAATCATAAATTAATAAGCCATTCCATATAAGGGAAATTTCTGGATTGCTGAATTTTATCCATTTAGGAGACAAACTATTTTTTTAAATGTCAATGATTTGTAATATATTGCTTATATAGTTCACACATCTGCCTGCCAAAAGACACTAAGCATACTTTTAACTTTCCAAAATGACAGGGTCAATTTCAGCAACAATGCCCTTGGGTACTGTTGATATGTATAGAACTGTTTGCTCCTACACTAAATAGCCCCAAACTGCTTTGCTTTTCTGAGTTCCTATACACGGGGTTTTTTTTAATTTCTTCTGAATTCTCATTCATTGTCAGCCTCTCAGGTGTCACTTCCCACTGCTATGAAGATGCCTGTTTCTAATAGCCTCTTCTTCCCCCTTCTAATTTTCTGTTTCTCATCTGCTAAGGTCTGGGGAACCAGTTAATCAAACTTGTTAGAACTATGCATAGAATAAAAATAAATATGTTTTGAGGACCTAGGGAAGCTCTCCAATTAGAAAAGTTTGTGCACTTTAGTGAGCAAAATTTTTGGTATCTCTTTTGGCTACTTTTTTTTGCTTACTTCCTCATTCTTGATTGTGCTGCTAATGTTAAGGTTTCTGGTTAAGTCACCTCTGGATACAGAAGATATTACTTATTATCACTTGCGTGTTGATCTTGAAATTATACACAGACTTACAAAAATACAAATGAGACGTTACAGAGAAAGGGGATGAGTGAGATGCAGGGAAAATAAGTCAAGAAACATTTTACCTTTCTGTGGTAAGGCTTAATGTTTGTCCAGCCATTTGGAAAAGGGAGAGAAAGAAGAAAGAGGAAAAGAAAGAAGAGGAAAAAGGTGACGAGGAGAAGAAGAGGAAGAAGAAGTTATAGGAGTAGAAGCAGCATCACCAGCCTTACTTGTCTTTTATGATCTCTAGAAATTTAAAGTGATCCTTCCTAGCTGAGAATCAAGTAAGCCAAAGTGGACCCACTCTAAGCAAAATGGATCTATGAGAAAACTTTGACTTAATTATCATTCATAATGCATTAGTAATGCCAAATGTTCTTCCCACTACCTTACCCCCTGCCACCTGTGCATACTCTCCCCAAATGCTATACCAACTTGTGGAACTGTCTTTTCATCCTCACCCATTTCTCATTCCCACCACACAAATCAATATATCAAGGATCTGTGGTTTCATCAGTGTGAGGATTCCCTCCCTACACCCAAATAGCAACTCATCTGAAACTCAGCAAATATGTATTGGAGAATTGTCTGACACTCAAAAGGGCTAAGTGACTTTCCTTCGGTCACACTTCTAGTCAGTGTCAGAGGTGGGCATTTGAACCCAAATCATCATGATTCTAAGTCCAATACTCTATCCACTATACCAAGCTTTATTCACTCTCAACACACATACCCCCATCAAAATGCACTTACCCTAGGGTCCATTCCTTTGAAGCCTTTCTAGTTAATATTTACTTGCTAGCAAATATTTGTGCTTTCACTTACCTATAAGGCCATTTAGAGCAGGGTAGATCACAACCTGTTTACGTCTTCTTTTTCTATGTAATTCTCTTCCACATTATTCTATAAATCTACATAGCCTGTTTACATAATAGTGGACTTTTCCTGGATCTTTTATTATTTAGTGGATACTTCATGCAATATGGTGGCTATCCAACTAGTTATCCCTTGTTCTCACTAAGTGAGTTCCCCCACTCCTTTTCTGGTCATTCATAGTCTTGATAACATCCTATTCCATTTCTTGAGTACAAGTCATCTCTGGTAATATGCCACAGCCTACTTACAAGTCTTTCAGCTGCACTTTAGGTGATTTTCAATTTTAATCCTTCTATGATTTTGATTTTCCAATGATATGCAAGAATATGGCATTACCAAGGTAGTATAAATGCCAAAATAATGTACTTTGGAGCCAGGATGCTGCTAGGGATAACTGAAAACATCACACAATATCTCTGCTGTAGTCTAACCTCCTCTTCCTGTGCCATTCTGGATCCAGTCCACAGAAGGATCCATCCTTCTGTAGTTCTTGTTCCAAATCTTGTATCTGTCATTATGAGGACAATTGTGTTCTTCATCCATTTTTTTACCTGAATGAATAACTAGGCTGATTTTCCTTTGATTGGCCACTGATTTCACTGAGGAGTCTGGGTAGCATTCCAAGGCTAGATAAAATCAGCACAATACATAACAAATAGGACTATTTGAAAAAGCTCATCATCAATATGGAATCCCCCTTCCTTGGACTTTACACATCCTCCACAGCATTAGGGAATACCTTTCTAGTTAATATTTATTGGCTAGCTAATATTTATGCTTTTGCTTACCTATAAGGCCACTGCCATGGATACTTCCTACATCAGGGTAGATCACAACCTGTTTACATCTTCTCTTTCTATGTAATTCTCTTTCATATCCTTCTATAAATCTACATAGTCTGTTTAAATAATAGTGGACTTTCCCTGGAGCTTTTATTATTTAGTGGATATCCCATGCAGTATAGTGACTGTCCAACTAGTTATTTCTTGTTCTTGCTACATGAGTTTCCCAACTCTTTTTCTGGTTATCCATAGCCTTGATAACATCTTATTCCATTTCTTGAGTGAAAATCATCTCTAGTAATATGCTGATTGGTCACTGATATCACTGAAGTGGCTGGTTAGTGTTCTAGAGCTGGTTACGACCAGCACAACATAGCAATAAGACAAACTAGAAAACCCCACTGTCCTTACGGAATCCCTCTTTCACTTTGATATCAGCTATTTCCATGGCACAGGGGAATACCTTTGGTACATATATATCTTACTGTTTAATTAATTTAATTTAATTAATTTTATAATTAAATAATATATAATTAAATAATTTTATATGATAAAACTTCTATAATATATTTAATAATTTAATATATAATATAATACATAATTAAATAATTTTATAATTTAGTTAGTTAAATTAGATTAAATTTCTTTAACTGACTCATTCAACGAACACTTATTAAGTATCCATTATGTGCAAGGCATAATACTAAGCACTGGGATTAAAAAAAAAAAGACTTAAAATGATCCTGGTCCTTTAAAAGCTTACATTCTTACACTCTGCTTTATATTGGCAATCAGAAGATGACTAAACAAAACCATTTCTGCCATTACATCTATCAAGGAATCTTGCATGATTTTAACCAATGTATGGGAGACACTTTGAGGTGAGTATTTAAGATCATAAATTGTTCTAATGAGTCTAGTGCTTTTAATAATAAAACAAAAAATTATTTTGGTGGGATGGGGAGTTATAATACTGTCTTATGTACCTTTTTCATACTTTATAATTTTCCTCTTTGAAAATCAATCCCTGATGGCCTTTACAGGAACATTACCTCCAGGAAGGATTCCCTCTCTTGGTACATGCTTGGTCTGGCTCAGCTTCTCTTGCTGATTTCATTTTCTTGAGTGCCATTTCCAATTCCTTACATAATATATCATAGGATCATAGATTGAAAGCTAGAAGAGGTCTTAAAGGTAATCTCTAACCCACACACTTTATAGAAGAGAAAATCGAGTACCAGAAAGGGTTAGTAACTTGACCAAGGTCACATAAGAGGTGAGTAATATGGACTATTTATGTCCAACCTGTGGTAGAGCCTTCCAAGTTTGTATTAGTCTGCTTAGCCACAGTGGAACATACTGTACCTTGACCCTAGCATAGTGATGTCATTTTAGTACTCTTCAAGAACAAAGGATAACAACCTAGGGTAAGTAATAGAGCCAGGATTATAAGTCAGGTCCTGCTACTCCAAGTTCAGTCTTATTTTCCCTACATTGTGATTAATGCTTCTGGCACAAAGCTAGGCCCAAATGTAGTAATTCTTCCGTTATTGAAATGGATTTCATTACAGAATGATTTCGTTATAGAAATGGATGGATAGGTTACAGCTAAGTGGTGCAGTGTATAGAGTACTAGCCCTGGAGTCCCAAGGATCTGAGTTCAAATCCAGCCTCAGACACGTGATACCCACTATCTGTGTGACCCTGGGCAAATCACTTAACCCCAATTGCCTCCCAAAAAAAAATAATAAAGGGATGGATAGATGAGTGAAAAGCTTTTGTTAAATATTTACTGTGTGCTAATCTCTAGGGATACAAATAGAAAAGCAAGACAGTTCTTGCCCTCAAGGGACTCCCATTATTATGTGGGACACCATAATTATAAGAGGTTTCAAGTGCAATGAGTTGGAAAGGTGCATGGTCTTTAGGGCATAACAGCAACAAGTCATATAGTATCATGCATTCTTTAGTCACATCCATTTCTGTTATTGAACCATTTGACAGTGCCAAGGACTTGGGGGTGAGAACTTTATTTTTCTGGTCTTCTGTAGCTATTGCTACTTAATGAAGAAGAGCTGTACTACTCACATAAACAACTGTCAAGTCACATCTCCACAGGAGTTGCTTCCCAAGATGATGGCTGAGGAGGCTGGGCTGAAAGCAGAACTTCTGATCTGTCTTAAGAGTGCTGCCACTCCAGGAGTTCTTGGGTTTCCATGCCCATAAGCAGCAGTCAATTACTAGCATGGTGTTGATGGTGGTGAGGAAGGTTGGCCTTTTCTCCACAGTGACTGCTCCCCTCAGTGATGGCAGTGGGGCTTTAGCTGGAAATAGGGCCAATAGTGAGGGAGGGGGAGAAGAAGGTGGGAATTAGGTTAGGGAGCGATATTCCTGCATTCAGGGTCCTGAGCTATCTCTATCAGAGTCTGAGGGATGGTAGTAGTCAAGGTAATGATGGTGATTTGACCCGCCTGCCATGTTCTGCCTCTTTTCTCACTCAGGCTGCCTTGCTGCTTCAGCTAGATTTCTTCCATTTCTTATCTATTTTTGTCCTCTTCCAGTTTCCTCTAGAAATGTTCTCAGGATGATCTGGCCTAGTTGGGTTTCGTGTCAGGCTAACTACACAGTTATTTTCTCTTCTACAACTTTTCTGATATTTTGGGAGGTAATATGTTTCTAATCTTCCATCCTGTTCCTCCATGATCTTTGGAAAATTAGTTTATATTCACCTCCCTCTCAGGGTTGTTATGAGGATCAAATGAGGTAATAATCGTAAGGTGCTTAGCACCATCCCTTGCCCATAGCAAGCACTGTATAAATGGTAGTTATTATTATTAAACCAATGTTGCTCTTTGTTGCCATGGCTGGCCACTTGAAAAGGACAGTAAATATTTTTGGCGAATACATTTTCTGGATTCTTTTGGCATCCTTGGAGTTGCTATTGTTTTATATTTGTTAAACTTCTCTGAGAAATGGTAATAATCAGAGTGAATGCCTTTGCTTTTCTATTTATATAACACTGGGAACAACAGGACACTTCCAAGTAGAAGTTGACCTCATTACACTGGGTGGTATGATGTGGAAATTTTCATAAGCTACCTAGGTGGAGCCGTATAAACCAAGAGAAATTAGAAAGTTGCCTGAAAAAAACATTTCATGGCACATGAACATGTATGTATGCATGCATATATGCATACACACATTTGTATATTGTGTATATACAGGTATATATGAGTGTGCGTTTATGCATGCAGCTCTTTGTGTGTATATATATATGCATATGTATATATGTATTGTACATATATGTATGTGTGTATTTATACATATGTACATATATGTACACATGTGTAAATGTGCACACTGAGAGAGACAATCACATTGCCCAAGGATAGCCTATTAAAAATGATCATTTTGTCCCAACAGTGTGTAACCTTCTTTTTAATTTTCAATTCTACAAAAGTCAGAGAGCTAAATGTGAGTCAGAATCAAATAATTAAGACCAAACTCAGGAAACCCGAGTTTGAATTCTGCCTTGAATACTTACTAGCTGTATGATCGCGGAAAAATTGTCTACAGGGATTTGTTCTGTGAATTTGGATTCAGTCAAAGGGCTACCCTCGATGACCTAGAGGGCCATGTGTGGCCTCAAGGCTGCAGGTTCCCCATCTCTCTGATCTTCAGTTTCTGGCTCTATAAAATGGGAATAATACCTAAAATTCTTAGCATTTTGCAAAAATTTCAGTAGTAGGTAATCTTAAGCTATTAACTTCTTTCTTATATAGTCTTTCTGCCCTTACATTTATGGCACGAAAAACTAGAAAAAGCATATACACCTGAAAGAAAGTTAAGAAGGGCTTTCTTCAGTTTTCTAAAAGACTGAGAGGGCACAATGCTTCAGCCTGACTCCACGCCCATTCGAGAGAACATCTTATCCATTGTGGCCACTCAAGAGCTTCTTTTTATAACTTAGGATGATTTTTTTTTTTGCCCAGAAGAATGATTCTAGAGTTGGACCCATTTCTTAGCCTAGAAAGGTCTCTTCACCTTGGAAGCTACAGCATCTCTTTCTTTCAGCTCTAGGAAGACAGGCAGTCAAAAAATGACAAATCAGACATGACACACACACACACAGACCCATTACTTCTGTCATATTTCTCCTCTTAACTTTTCTAAGCAATTAATGTTTCCATGAGCCTCCCACTCCTTTTCAAATCCTGCTCTTGAGGCAGTTGTAATTAAGGGCTCCTTGATTTCCCAAGGCTTTGTAAAATCACTTTGTCTTGGAAAAGTTCCCCTCTTGAAGTTCACCACACACCCTTTCCTGGCTCACTCTGGAGTAATGGGTAAGGTCATATTTTACCAGTAGGTTTCCCTGGCAAAGAAACACTGAATAAAGACCTGATATAGAGCTATGGAAAAGGCATTGGAGTTGGAAAGCTGGGTCAAGATTCTGGCTCGATTTACTCCCGGTATGACCTTGGGCAAGTCACCTCAGTTTCTTCATCTGTAAAATGAGCACATTAGACTACATCATTTCTATGGTATCTCCTAGCTTTAAATCTTTATACATACATACATACATATATATATATATATATATATATATATATACATATATATATGTATGTATGTATGTGTATTGTGTGTGTGTGTATGAATTTCAACTCAATATTTGGGGGGTTTTGTTTTTCTCTTTTACAATAGATATGATAGATTTAGAACTGGAAGGGGCCTTAGAGAACAGCTACTTCATCTAGTCTGATTCCCGCATTTTATAGGTAAGGAAACTGAGTCCCAGAGAGGTCCCTTGGATGCATTACTTTCTTATGTGCACAAAACCAGATTCAACACGGTTTCCATGCCTTATTCTTCTCGTCCTAGGCAGCTAAGTGGTGAGGTGGATAGACCACTAGATCTGAAGTCAGGAAAACCTGAGTTCAAATTTGCCCTCAAACACTTACTGACTGAATGGCTCCAGCCAAGTCACTTAACCTCTTCCTGCCTTTGTTGTTTTTTTTTCATCTGTAAACTGGGATAATAACAGCACCTATCTCATAGGTTTGTTGTAAGAATCTAATGAAATAACATTTGTAAAGTGCCTCATAAACTTTAAAGAGGTATATTAATGCTAGCAATTGTTATAAGAATACCTACCAAGAGATAAACTGAAACATTCAAACCATTAATAAAATACTGCTTGTTGAATATCTATTATACTAAGTGCCATGCGGAATAAAGGAACACACAATCCGTGCCCATGAGGAATTTATGTTCCCTTCACTTTACTTCTTGAGATCACATGATTTAGAGACAGAGAGAGTTTTAGAGATCATCTGGCCCATACCATCTTTAAGATGAGGGAACTGAGGCTGGGGGATAGGGAGTGGCTTGCCCAAGGATGCCCATGTAGTATACATACAGCCAGCACCAGATTCAGGTTTTCTGACTCCAAGGCCAGTTCTCTCTCCAGACTCATTCTCACTCCCCCACCCTCCTCATCCTTCCTTCTGTGAAGCACAGGGAGAAATATGCAGTGGATTGTATTGAATGTACCAATGGTTATTACCCATGTTCAAAGTACATGACCCTCTCCATGCTAGAAGAGAAAGTAAAGGGATTTGAGGAAACACCTCTACATACTCTATCCTATCAAGAACCATGAAGTGATGGAAAGAAAGAAGAAAAGAAGGCAGGAAGGGAGAGAGTGAGAGAAGGAGGAAGGAAGGAAGGAAGGAAGGAAGGAAGGAAGGAAGGAAGGAAGGAAGGAAGGAAGGAAGGAAGGAAGGAAGGAAGGAAGGAAGGAGAAGGAAGGAGAAGGAAGGAGAAGGAAGGAAGAGAGGGAGGGAGGGAGGAAGGGAGGGAGGAAGGAAAGAAGGAAAGGAGAGCAGAGGAGAGGAAAGGAAAGGAAAGATTTAAAAATCAGGTAAAAAAACATACAATAGAGGAAAAAGAAGTGGGAAGTAGTGATTGGAAGATAGGTATTGATGTAAATAATTGATAACCTGATAACCACAACAGAGAAGTCTTCTGGGTCCCGAGGGTATGTAAAAAAGGCAAGTCAGAGACATTCCCCAAGACTTGGAGGCAAAAAAATGAATGCCTACCACCCACTTCTTGTAAGTTACTGGGCACATATCATATAGGCAGAAGGGACCCCAAAAAATACAAACCCTACCAAAGATTATGAGGTCTTGGGCAAGAAACTTGAGGCATCAGTGCTATTCATCAAAAGTGGATTTATAAGAGAAAAAACAGATTTGAGAAATGAACCTCAGGGTAAGATGATGTCTGAAAATGAGATTAGGATTACTCAATCACAGCCTAGAATAATAGAATAACAGGCTGCTGACCAGGGATGGAGTATACCTAAAAAGGTTTGAAAGAAGGTATTTACTTAATGTCTTGCTAATATAACTAAAAGTGCTTGAAATTAAAAGAGAAAGGGGAAATTTATTTTTAAAAAATCCTATGTATATCGACCAAGCTTCTTAATATGTTTTTGTGAAGAAACTGGGAAACAAAACAGGGATGTATAAAGAGAATTTAAGCAAAGATTAAACACAGGCAAGAATAAAAGCAATATTGTCTTCCTTTGTTACTGATAACTTGAAGAGAAATGTGAAATAGATTAGGGGTTCAGGATTCAGATTAGGGATCACAAGCCTGGCAAAGAAGCACGATTTAGGGAAAGATTTCAAAATTCTGGGTATCACCTTGAATTCCTTATGAAAAAAAATAAACAACAAAGTAGCCTCAGACACTCCCTAACTGCGTGACCCTGGGCAAATTACTTAATATCTCTGTGCTTCAATTTCCTCATTGCGAAATAAGGATAATAATAGTCCTTACCTCAAGGTGTAAAAGTGCTGTGTAAATGCTAGCTATTTATATTATTTCACTATTATAATTTTCTCCTTCAAAAGCAGAGGAATCAAAACAGGGAACTTCTTTTCTGGATCCATTTCTCAGCAGTAGGGAAGAATTGGCTAATGGGGTAGAAATGATGCGAACCCTGGGAGAAAGTGAGTATACCATGCATCTTAGAATTTGTAGTAGAGAATGAGAGAAAATCCCAGAATAGCCTGACTGGTGCCCTGAATTTGGGTAGAACAGACTTCAAAAACTGCAGAGAAAAATAGATAGAATTCCACGGAATAAAATTCTCCAGGGGAAGAAAGCCCAAGTGGGATAGGAAGTTCTTATGAAAAAGTACTAAAGGGGCAGGTAGGTGGCACAGTGGATAGAGTACCAGCCTTGGAGTCTGGAGCCCTGAGTTCAAATCCAGCCTCAGACACATAACACTTACTGGTTGTGTGACCCTGGGCAAGTCACTTAACCCCATTGCCTACTCAAAAAAAAAAAGAAGAAAAGAAAAAAAGAAAGAAAAAGTACTAAAGACAAAAAGAGAAAAAACTCTGATGAGGAAACAAATATAGTACTGAGGGAAGAATACTAGAGCTGAATTCAGAAATAATCATCTACTATGTGCCAGGCACTACACTAAGGGCTTTACAAATACTATCTCATTTGATCCTGACAACAACCCTGGGAAGTAGGTGCTATTATTGTCCCAATTCTACAGTTGAGGAAACTGATAGAGGTGATCCCCAAGATCGCACAGCTAATAAGTATCTGAGACTGGATTTGAACTCAAGATTTTCTAACTTCAGGTCCAGCACTCTACATACTGCACCACCTTACTTAGCTGCCTCAGATCAGAGGGCCAGAGTTCTAGTCCCAGTGCTATCACTTGCTCTCTGTATGACTTTGGTCACTTGAACTTTCTGGGCCTCAATTTGCTCTCTTATAAAATAATGGGATTGGACTAGATTACCTCTAAAGTCCATCCCATCTCTAAGTCTTATGATCTGTGGAAAGGAGGAATTGTCTGATGCATATAAATGGAGAACCCACCAACTCAGATTTTTTTTAAAGGTGTATACAGAAAATAGGAGAAAGGGCAGATAACAGAGGATGAATACAAAACCATGGCATGGCCCTCTAAAAATAAATGTCAGGATTGCTAAAGTTCAGAATGAGCTGAGGCTGACAAGGAAAGCTAAGTACAACAAAATATGGTGGAAGGAGGGGTTAATTATATTGGGGAAAAGAAGATGGAGAAAGAAAAGTATAGGAAAAAAAGTATATTGCTCTGAGGTTGATATAACAATGATCATTTACGACAGAGTGAAGGCAAATCAGCTCAATTCTTATTTTACAATTGCTTTCTGGGCTAATGAGAACAATCTTTGGACTGAAGAGGAAGGAAAGGGGAGAAGGGAAGTGAATAAGCAGCCAAGCACTGTGCTTAATATTATCTCATTTGATCCTCAAAATAACCCTGGGAGGTAGGTGCTATTATCCCCATTTTATAGATGAGGAAATTGAGGCAGTCAATGGTTAAGTGGCTTGCCTATGGTCACACAGCTATTAAGTTTCTGAGGTCATATTTGAACTCTCTATAAGTCACTTAGCTGCCTCTGACTGAAAAGGACAGAACAAAAATGATGAACGGGAAGTTGATACCCAAGATGAATTAAAACAATAGTAAGAATACAACTGTTTTCTCTTGATTAGTTCAAGTCACCTGGCCCAGATGAGCTACAGTCTTAGGTTTGAAAAATCAAGCCAATGTAATTACTGAGCCAGCCTGTGATGTCTGAAAGACTGAAAGAGAATGGGAGAGGCAAAAGATGGAATTGCAAGATGGCAGACATTGTCCCAGTTTGAGAGACAGAGACAGAGAGAGGAGGGAGAGAGGAAGAGGGAAGAGAGATAGAAACAGAAACAGAGAGAGAAGGGAGAGAAGAGTGACAGAGACAGAGAGACAGAGAGAGAGAAGATATGGGGTCTACAAGTATAGAACAAGAAGCTGACTTTGAGTTCTGACTAAATTTTAGAACATAGTGAACACCCAGAAAAAGAAGCTAAATCACAAAGAGGCAGCAAGTTTTCATTAACAGTTGATCAATCCAGAATAATTGTATTTCCTGTTTTGACAGGATCACCAAACAGGTAGCTGATAGAACGCCAACCCTGGAGTCAGGAAGAACTGGATTCAAATCCTGCCTCTGACATTAATTAACTATGTGACCAAGGATAAGTAATTTAGCCTCTCTGCACTCATACATCCCTGTAAAACTATGTTGATAAGGAGCTTCTGTACCAGGATCTCCCCACACTGATGAAACCAAAGATCAACACCCAAAAGTTTTGGGGGATATTCAAGATAGTACTTCTTGAGAAAAAGAACTAGGGATCTCAGTGAACTTCACAGTCAATATGAGTCAACAATGTAATCTGGAAGCCATAACAGTTCATGTGATCTCAGGCTACATTCTAAAGGCATAGCTTCAGGAATAAGGAAGTGATATTCCCTCTATACTCTAATCTGGTCCAACCACATCTGATCAAATTTAAAAATCTGAAAATCAAATGAGATATTAATAAAATTGAAAGTAAGAAAACTATTGAACTAATAAATAAAACTAAGAGCTGGTTTTATGGGGGGAACAATAAAATAGATAAAACTTTGGTTGATTTGATTTTTTTTTAAAAAAAAGCTGTCATTTGGAAGAGGAAGTAAACCTATTCTGTTTGACCCCAGATGATAGAAGTAGGAGTAATGGGTTTGGAAGGCATTTATTTACTTTTGATAGATGGGAAAACTCCCTAACAATTAAAACTATCCATAAATGAAATGGGCTGCAGGGGAAGATAGTAGATGAGTTTCCCACCATTAGAGGTCTTCTAACAAAAGCTGGATACTCCTTATCCAATATAGGATAAAATAAATTCTTTATCACGTATAGGTTGGGTTAAGTGACCACTGAAGGACCTTCCAACTCTGAATTTTTGTGGTTCCATGATTTTCAAGAGATAAGAAAACAAGTTCTTTGATCAAGTAGTTGCTTATATATTTCTTCATGGTCAGGTTTTTATTTTGTTTTGTTTTGTTTTTGGTAGAAGCTCCTATTATCTTTTCCATTCTTTTAGTAAACTTCTTTTGCATCTTCCTCTAGTGGGGAGAAAAACAATAATAGTAATAATACTGATGATAATATTAATAATAATAACCAATCAATAAACATTAAGCTTCTACTGTGTGTCACGCACTGTGCTAAGCTATTTAGCACTTTACATTTAAAGTGAATTTTCTATTTTTTAAATTTTATCCTTACAACAACCATGATAGTTCATTCAAGCTCTCTTAGCATATGTAAAAGTCTGTATCCTTAATATCAATATTTTTGTAAGTATTCTAATAAAACAAACCCTGCCCTCAAGATGGGGTCCAGGAGTAGGATGAGGTAGGATGGGGGGAGGGGGCGAGGAGGAGTAACAAATATACATAGAATAGTAAATATAAACCGTTAAAGCTTAAAACAGTACTAAGAATTCTGGGACATCCTGGACAAGCCAAGTAAAATGGAACAATTTCAGGGAAAGGGTACTATCACCTGAAAGATCAGGAAAGGCCTCACCTTATATAGGAAGTAATATCCGAGTTGTACTTTCTCATCCTTTTTCCACATTAGTCCTCCAAATACTTGGAGACAGCCATTATATCCCTCATAAGTCTTCCATTCTACAAGCTAGAAATTCCAAATTCCTTCAGCTGGTGGCATGATCTCAAACCCACATCCAGACCAGAGGGTGAAACTGAATTTTTTCATTCATTTATTAATGGTGGGAAGCCTTAGTGTAAAAGCCTTAGGCTGAAATTACTTGCTAAAATTTGGTTTAGGGATTCTAGTTGTAGATGCTGTCCCTGTCTCTGTCTCTGTCTGTCTGTCTGTCTGTCTCTCTCTCTCTCTCTCTGTCTCTCTCTCTGTCTCTGTCTCTCTCTCTCTGTCTCTCTCTGTGTGTGTCTCTGTCTCTGTCTCTCTGTCTCTCTCTCCCCTGACCTCAAATCCTCATATATATTTATTTTACATTACATTCATATCTTTCTCAGTTACATTACACCTTCTTAGAGAAGATCTGTTCTCCATTACCAATAATGGACAAGCTGAAATACACAGACACAACTGAAAAATGACTGAACAAGAGAAATGATTAAAAGAAAGAAGCACCCAGGATTAGGACTAAGGAAGGTCTTGCAAGCTCTGACCTTCAGCTCTGCCAGAAAATATAGCCCAGACATGACCAAAGACCAGCTTCCCTAGACTTGACCTCACATCCAGGAATTGTAAACCATCATATAAACAAGAACCCCGATTTTACAAGAATACTTGGGCTAGAATGAGTGTTGAAGACCTAGGTTCTAATCCCAGCTCTGCCACTTACTCCTTGGGTTACCACGTACACGTCATTTAACCTCCATGGGAATCACTCTCCTAATCTATGAGTGAGATGAACTAAGGCTTCTTCCAGTTTTAGAGTGATGACCTGTGTTCTCTGGGCCTTTTGCACACAGAACTCCAGGAAGAAGCTGGGTCATGAAAATACATCCACTTAAGGAGATAATGTCAGGCAGCACAGAGTCATGGCTGGCAAGAATAATATGGTTAATTGACAGATATCTAGGTGTGGGTTACTTCAATGGTCCTGAATATTTAGTTAAATGAATTTCCCTAATGCACAGGGTGGGATACATGTTAATGTGTCTCTCTCTCTATGGCAACTGATTATTGCTTGTGTCTCAGTTATCTCAGAACAGAAGAGCCCAGGGAGTTATCTTGCCTGGTTATCATTACTGGTAGTAACTGACATAATTACTTTGAATGTTGAATAATATAATTTTTAAAAGTGGTGTTGGTTGATTTTTTTTCTTTTAAGTAAATAGCTTTTGAAATCCATACATAAATCATTAGCAAAATAAATGGAGTGGTCAGAAAGGCGTTATTTGGCAATGAAAGAAATACTGGATTTGGAGCCTGGGTTTGAATCCTAACCTTTAACAATTACCTCCTGTGTGACCATAATAGTCTTTTTAACCTTCTTGGCCTCAGTTTCTTTCTCTATAAAATGGGGATAATAATAACTGTAATATTCACCTCACAGAATTGTTATAAGGCTAAAATGATATGACGTGTTTGTAGCACCCAGAGTAGTCTCAGTTCACACAACAGTTTCCTCAGACAAGGCTATCCAAGGTTCAGGATACCCTCTAAGTCAACATCCATTCAGTAGCATAGTTCACAAGCCCCCACCAATGTGGTTGTCTTATTAAGTCAACCAGAGGACAAAATAAGTTCAGAATGAAAGCATTCAATGAGCTAGAATAAAGAAAAGTAGTGAAATGTTTTCCCCATAAAGATGGGACACATTCCCCAACCAATATCCACATCAGCAATGGGAGGGGGAATACACACAGAAAGCACGTGTGACCCAGGGACACACCTAGGGAAGGCTTGTGGCCAGGGCACAGTTGTGGAGGAGCAATACATACACCTACTTCCACTCCCAACCCCTCTTAATTCTAGTGTCCTCTCCATTAATTATTTCTATGTATCCTGTATATAGCTTGTTCTTCCATATTTGTTTGCTTGTTGTCTCCCCCAGTAGAGTGTAAGCTCCTTGAGGGCAGGGATTGTCTTTTGCCTCTTTTTGTGTCTGCAGTGTTAGCACAGTGCCTGGTACATAGGAGGTACATTCACAAATGTTCATTGATTAATTGATTGCTGCAAGGCCACTGGTGATATTATCTCACTCCTTCCACTAGTCTTCTTTTCCCCAGGTCTTATGTAGTGAATAGTTTCATCCATGAATGTAGTCTTTACCAGGCAGGTACGTTGTGACTGCTGGATTTGTAGTCTCTACAGAACTCTGAGGCCATCTAGCCTAACCCTCTTATTTCACAGATGAAATTGAGGCAGAATTTGAACCCAAGTCAACTGACTCTAACCCAGTGTTCTTTCCACTCTACCACTCTTCCTCCCTTCTGGTCTTACGTGGTGTGCTCTCCAGTATCATTTAGGCAGTTGGCATCTCCCCAGTATCAATGAACCAATTAATATCAACCAGTTTTTACAAACAGATATTTACTGAGAAGGCACAAAAAGGGACAAAGTATAATATCTTCCTGAAAGTTACATTCTCTCCCACAAGGACATACAGGATCCAGGAGGAAATGTAGAGAAAACATGTAAATGTGTCATTCATAGGACCTGGTTTGATAAAAGTCCTTTTATTCCTTTATGGAGTCTTCATGCAATTCCCAAAGTATGTGTAGCAGCTAGCTAGTTAAGTAGATAGATCTCTGGACCTGAAACCAGGAAGACCTCCATTCAAATCTTGCCTCAGACTTACTGTGTGACCATGGGTAAGTCATTTAATCTCTGTCTGCCTCAGTTTCCTTGTCTCTGAAATGGAGGTGATAATAACAGTATTTATCTCCCAGGGTTGTTGTGAGGATCAAGTGAGATAATTTTTGTAACATGCTTTGCAAACCTTAAAGCACTATATAAATGCTGCTTATTATTGTTGTCTCAAATCTCACATCAGGATACATTATTTGTTACTGGTATAGTCTCTCTAATACTATGGTGAGATCTCCAGGCTCATGTCTTGACTTACTGGACCTATTCCCTGCTGGGTATGGTATCTTGCACAGGGTGTGGTAGTGTGGCTCAGCTACAAGATACTATGATTGATGGAGTGGGGAGAGGGAGAGAGATTCCTCCCCTAAAAAATAAAAAAATGATTTCCTCTTGAAGATGGGATTCTTTTAACTAGCTCTTGTTGTAGACATGGTTCTAATGGTAGTACCCCTCTTAGTTCAGGTTTGATGATGGAGTAAAATAAAGTACTCACAAGTCATTGAACATTTAACAGAGGAGATATAATTTAATAACTCAGCAAGAATATGCAAAAAGGATGCAAAGAAACTGAATTTCTCTGCATGTAGTACCCCTCATTTACATCTGGCAACACATCTGGTTTGGTAACAAGTCATCTTCAACACCCATCAAGTTTGAGAGACTCAGACTGCATGTGGTGAGACTTTTTATACCCCTGGATGCTAGGAAGCCAAGTCAGGGAAGCCAGTGCCAAAGAGGCCCCAGGGACAACTTTGTACTAGATCTAACCCATGTTGGCTGAGGGGATGGGAAAGGAAGTTTCATCTGGGAAGCTAAGGCAAATCAGGTCCTGGGGTCAGCTTTGTCTTATGACACTCTTATCTCCACTCACAGAACTGTCTGCTGTCTCAACTACTAACTAGACATTATGTATAGCTTTTTAAATGGCCACCAGGGCCAGGCCCTAAGCTAGCCCATCAAGACTGACTGGAGCTTATCGTCATACTTTGTAAATAGATAGCAAAGTATGGGAAATTCTTTGCAAAGTTTTGAAAATCTTAATATCACATTGCCTGTGTTCTATTCGTTCCATTTTGTGGTTTCAGGGGCAATTTATTAATTGCTCAGTGATATCCTGCTCTCCTCTCTCTCTCTCTCTCTCTCTCTCTCTCTCTCTCTCTCTCTCTCTCTCTCTCTCTCACACACACACAACACACACACACACACACACACTACACTCACTATATTACACTATGGTAGGGAGCATGCCTCTCAAGAAGCCACCTGAGTGTCTATTAAATATTTTCCCAGTGACTGTTATTATTGAGACATTTCCAGTATAGCTTTGGTGCCAGCGTGCCAAGTAGAAGGACAATAAGGGCAGTCACTGGACACCAAAGTTAAGTTGGACAGCTGAGGCCAGATGAGAAATGGCCAGCAGGAATCTTCTAGCTCCAGAAGGTCATTAGCTTGCATATCCCTTCCTCTTCCATCTCAGATCCCCAGCTTAACCTTGGCCTGGGTACATGCCTCTTCTATCACTTCTGTTCAACCAAGTGCTGAGTCAAGCCTGAATTCACAGGAGTACCAAACACAAAGGGTGAAACAGAGGGCAGAAAATGGAGTTCGTAATAAGGATTCCAAAGCTGAGAGCAAAGCTGAGAGTGTGTAAGGACAAAACAAATTTTAAAAAAGAACAGTATAGATTTAGAGAGTTGTCACACAGAAGAATCAGACTTCGTCTACATCAGTTGGGCAGGCAACAAGCATTTTTTAATTGCTTACTGTATGACAGGCACAATACTAAAAGGATACAAAGAAAGGCAAAAACATTGTCCTTGACATCATGGAGCTCACATTCTAATGGGGGAGACAGTGGGTAAGCATTATTTATGCACAAAATATATACAAAATAAATGGGAGGTAATTTCAGAGGGAACACATTGGTTGAAGGCAGGGGGATATATAAAGGCTTCTTTCCAAAGGTAGGATTTAAGGAATTCGGGAAAAGTCAAGGTGAGTGGGGTGATCATTTCAGAGTTGGAGTATTGTGTCTGAGGAACAACAAAGAGGCCAATGGTGCTGAATCATAGAATATGTGGAGAATTATGTAAGATTAAAAGGGGACAGTTAAATGGGCCTTAAAAATCAGAGTTCTTTCTGTCTTATCCTGGAGGCAATAGTGGGGTCTATTGAGTAGGGCTGGAGGAGGGGGTGTGACATGGTCAGACCTTCCCTCATTTTAGGAAGATCATTTTGGTAGCGGAGTGAAAAACAAAGTGCTATGGGGAGATACTTGAGGCAGGGATACCAACCAGAACGCTATTGCAAAAGTACGGATAATGAAGGCTTACACCAAGATGTTGGATGCCTGAGGAGAGAAAAGAACACATTTACAAGAGATATTGAGAAAGTAAAACAGTAAGATTTGGCAATAGATGGGATATGGCAGTTAAATGCAAGCAAGTAGTTTAGGATAACACTGGGAAGATGGTAGTGCCTTCAACAGTAATATGGAAGTTTGGAAGAGCACTGCCTGAGGATGGAGAGAGAGAATGAATTCTGTGTTGAACATGTTGGATTTGAGATGTCTAAGGGACATCCAGTTTCAGCTATCCAATAGGCTGTTCATGATGAGAGACTAGATATTTGAAGACAGGTAGGGGTTAGTTAAATAGATCTGAAAATCATCTTCAAAGAGATAATAAGTGAACCCATAAGAGCTAATGAGATAAGTATATAGTGTAGAGGAAGAAGAGAAGATGGCCAATGCAGAGCCACCAGTGTCCCTTAGGGGACACTCAAGGTTAGTCAGCATGGCCTGGACAAAGACTCAGTAAGGAAACAGAAAAATCAGTTGAATAGACAGGAGGAGAACCAGGAAAGAGAAGTATCACGAAAACCTAGAAAAGAGAGAGTATCTGTGGGATGAGGGTGACCAACAACATCAAAGTGAGATTGAAAAGGATCAAGAAAAGGTCATTAAATTTGGCAATTAAAAGATCATTAGCAATTTAGGACAGAGCAGTTTCAGTTGAACAAAGAGGTCAGAAGTCAGATTACAGAGGGTTAAAAAGTGAATAAGAGAGGAAGAAGTGGAAACATTAATTGTAAACAGATTTCTCAAAGAATTTGCTCTCAAAAAAGAGGAGAGATAAAGGATGGTAGCCAGTGGGGTTGGTTGGATCAAATGAGGGGTTTTTTAAGGAATGAGGAGAATTAGGAGTGTTTGAAGGCAGCAGAGAAACAACCAGTAGAAAGGGATAAATTAAAGATAAGGAAGAGTGGAGATGATAAAGGGGGAAGTATGGTCTAGAAAAAAAAACATGCCTTCTGGTCAAGGGTCAAGGGTGCATGTAGCAGGGTTTTCCTTGGCAAGGAGAAGTCATTTTTTCACATGTGACAAAGGTGAAAGAGTAAATAGTGGAGAAAGCCATCTTCATGGTATGAGATGAAAAGAAAGGGGAAAGAGGGAGCTTTCACCAAAAGCTTTCATTTTTTTTCAGTGAAATATGAAGCAAGGTTCTCAGGTAAGATGGGGGTTCTTTAAAAGGCTTGAGGATATGTGAGCCATTGTGCTAAATGAGATTGTGAATCAATTAGAGAGGTTCAGAAAGATTGCCTTGCTGAAGTGAGGACCCAGTTGAGATAATGTAACAAAAATTTTAGTGGAATCAACCAGCATGATTTTGCAATTTTTTCCAACTCTGTTCAACAGCATATGAATAGGAATAAAAGTAGCAGATGGTGGGAGTAATCCAGGGTAGGTTTTGGCAAGCAATAATTGATAATGGGATAAGAGGACAAAGGGCTCAAGAATACAGGACAGTGTAGAGCTGAACTGGTTCCTCAAGGAGTCAAGATAGGGACATAAGGAGAGCATAAGGTCAGTGGTGGTAGCTTGGAAAAGAATTGAGGGGAGAAGAGATTAAAGGACATGGTGAAGTCAAATAACAGGGTTGTTGTTGTTGGGTCATGCCTGACTTTCCTTGATCCCATTTGGGGTTTTCTTGGCAAAGACACTACAGCAGTTTGTCATTTCCTTCTCCAGCTCATTTTAAAGATGAGAAGACTGAGGCAAACAAGGGTAAGTGACTTGTGCAGGGTCACACAGCTAGTAAGTGTCTGAGGCCAGATTTGAGCTCAGAAGATGAGTCTTCCTGACTCCAGGCCCAGCACTATCCACTTCACTACCTAGCCATCCCTCAGATAAGAGGGTTAAGGGCTACAAAAGACTGGGGAAAATGGAAAGTTTAAAAAATTATGATCAGACAAAGGAATTTCAGAGTTCATGAACATGAAAGTGAAATGTATTTCAAAGGTATGACTATTTCTGTGTATAGCTGAGGTGGAGTGGAAGTCAAAGAAATTGAGAAGATTGAGGAATTGTGAAAATTAAGGATTCTTAGGGAGAATCAACATAGATGTTGAAGTCCTCTATTATGAGGGCAAGAGTTTGAGTGCAGAGAAAGACTGTGAGTAAAGCACTAAACTCGTCAAGGAAGGAAGGAAGGAAGGAAGGTGTCCTGGGGAGTCTATAGATAACAGCTGTCAGAATCCTGATTGAGTGATAAATCTGGATCGAATAAACCTCAAAAGAGGACAGGTTACTTAATTATAACAGTAGAGGAAGCATCTGGAAGAGCAAAGAATAACCTCACTGTACCAAATGAGATGGTGTACGTGAAAATACAACTCAGTATCTGAGACTGGATTTGAACTCAAGTCTTCCTAACAGCAAGCCCAGTGCTCTATCCAATATACTACCTAACTGCCTCTAGGATAATTTGTTCTCACGGGATCTTCCTGCCTAAGATAATTTTCTGTTATAGCAGCTTTATGCTATTCACACTAACAGTGGCAACAAAGTGCAGTGGAATACCTGCCTAAGAATTAGGCAGGGTTCATTACCTGTGCTCACATCTGGCCTTTCACATGCTTTGTCTATGTGACTTAGGGCAATTTAATCTCTTATCACCCAAGGGCAACTAATTCTTTAAGAATATTCAACTGCATAGCGGCACAGTGGGTACAGTGCCAGGCTTGGAGTCAGGAAGACTCCTCTTCCTGATTTCAAATCTGGCCTCAGACACTACCTATGTGACCCTGGGCAAGTCACTTAGCCCAATTTGCCTCAGTTTCTTCATCTGTAAAATGAGCTGGGAAAAAAATGACAAACCACTCCAGTATCTTTGCCAAGAAAACCCAAATGGGGTGATGAAAAGTAGGATACAACTGCACCACAACAACAAAGCACAGACGAGTCTCCTCACTGAGGAATTCCCTATACCAGAGGTGTCAAAGATTCCACTGTAGGCTATACGTGGCCCCCAACACTCTAGAGCCAAATCAGATTAAAATGTAATTGGGGAATATTTAACAAAATAAAAATACAATAGAATATGTGGTTTTTAAGTCAACATGAGGCCTGCAGGGATCCTTATGTATCCTTAGTGACCCCTATTTCTATCTGAGTTTGACCCCGCTTCTGTACACCCATGAAATCACAGACTTCTACCAAAATAACATTTAATATAATGCTATCACTGTTAACTTACTTGGGCAATCTGAAGGAATCCCATACCAGAGTTTTAACATTGTTAGATATAGACAATGTTTTGTTGCAAAGGAACACCATGCTGAAAGCCAAGAAAAATGGGGCTCTAGTGATGGTTACACCATCAATTAATTACTGTGTGATGTAAAGGAAGTTGTTACAAAGGCATTATTGGCCTCACTTTGGACTATGGGACCTCTATGTTCCCTTCCAGCTCTGACCTCCTATATTTTGACTGAAGATCAAATAGCCTCAAATTTGGGATGGTCACAACTCTATAGAACATTGTCAAGAAGTAAACAAAAATGTCCAAGTGGCTGAAATGGTTGCTAAAAAAAACCCTATGTACTCAATAATAATCTTGGCATTATACTGGATTCCTCACTCTCCCACTTCCCAAATCTTGCTGTTTCTACCTCACATCTCTCACACCTCTTCTCACACTTCTCATACCCTTCTCTCTACTCACACAGCAATCACCTCAGTGGTCAATCCCTCTTCACTTATTACCCAGAGTATTGTAATAGCCTCTTCATTGGTCTCCCTGCCTCCAGTCTCTCACCATTCCAGGCCTTCCTACATACTGCTGCCAAAGTGATTTTCAACTTAAATGAAATTCTAATCATGTGACTCCTATTCTCAACCAACTCCAGTGGCTTCCTGTTGCTTCTAGGATAAACTACAAAAATTATCTGTTTAAAGTCCTACAGAATCTGGCCCCAATCTGTGTTTCTAGACTTAATGGATATCATTCCCCTTCTTGAACTCAGCAATCCAGCCAAACTAATCTTCTCTCTGTTCTTCATGTGTGACGCTCTATCTTCTGCCTGCATTTTAACTCTCAGTAGAACTAGAGAGAGCAGAGATGCACAGTCAGCACAGAAAACCTTTCTTTGTGTGACTTTATATCCAACAGAGATAGTAACTTCTGGATAGAATGGTGGCTTTCCTAAATATAACTACAGGTAGAAAGAGACATCTAATTGCCAAACGATTAAGTGGAGAAAGAAAACAGAGACAGAAAAAACCAAACCAGGCATAGATCTAGAAAAGCTATCTAAAAACATTTAATGAAGGAGAAAGCAGTCCTATATGCTTCAACAAACCCTGAGGACATTCAGAGTACAGTAAGTAATTTCTTACTGATGGCCTGAGTCATCAAGAAAAGGTTAAATTACATTCAGTATATAGCTATTAATAACATCAGGACATACTGTGTATTGAAGAAAACACTGGGCTAGAAACCAGAAGCTTTGGGTCCTAGCCATAGCTTTGACACTAACCGTATGACATTGGGCAAATAATTTCTCTGAGCCTCAGTTTCTTCATCTGTAAAATAGGAATACTCTTGCTCATCTAATAGGGTTGTCACAGCCATCAAATGCATACAAAAATGCTTTTAAAATGTAATTTAATTTATGTAATAATTTTAGAAAGAATTGCTATAAAAATGGTGAAGATGTTAAAGAATTGAAGAGAATAATCTTCAGTTACCATTTTGGTGTATTTTTTTCTGTAATCTGACTCATTTAAACCCAAATGTGGCCTATAACCAGTGTTATTTTTCAGGATAGATAGATAGATGAATGAATGAATGGCTATAAATATAGATATATGTGGATATAGAAATATATACAGAGAAAGAAAGAAAGAAAGAAGAAAGAAGAAAGAAAGAAAGAAAGAAAGAAAGAAAGAAAGAAAGAAGAAAGAAGAAAGAAAGAAAAAGAAAGAAAGAAGGAGGAAGGGGCAATGAGAAGGAGGGGTACAGGAAGAAGGAGAGGAAGAAAGAGGGGGAGGGGAGAAGTAGGGGGGAGAGGGAGAGTGGTTCCTTTCAAGGAGATCTGATTTTTAAGTGTGCAACCTATATTCTGGACACCAATATTTAGACCAAATATGGCATCTGGAAAATTCAGTTATGTGCAACACATCATTAACTAATAATAATAAGATTAATGAGGGCGAATGCATATAAAAAGACTTCTGTGAGGAGCTGGCTTGTAGCCCATCTCAGATAACATTTTAAGATCACCTTCAAGTTTTTCTGATAGTTGTGTGAAAACTCAATGTGTTCAGAATGGAACTCCTCTTCTTGCCTCAAATATCACCTCCTCTTTCTGACTTCTCTAGTTCTGTGAAGGGCACCACCATTCTTCCACTCATCTACTTTCTAAATCTTTGAGTCCTTGTTGACTTTTCAATCTGAGAAGCAGCATGACATGGTGGATGTAGCACCAACCTCAGAGTCATAAAACCTGGATTCAACTCCTGTACCAGTACACATTGACCGTGCGACCTGGGCAAGTAATTTAACCTCTCCATAACCCCAGACAACTCTCTAAGACTGTAAGTTGCAGAGAAGGTGCCAATCTTCAAAGATTAAAGAAATTTCTTCATCACATACCAACAAAATCAGAGATCTAGTCCTATCCACTGAAATCCTTGAAGGATCAGTTGATTCTTCAAAGTCCAACCTGCCATGTCAAGTCAAAAAGCATTTATTCAGCACTTACTGTATGCTAGCCACTGGGGTAAGCATTAGGGGTACAGAAAGAGCAAAAGACAGTCCCTGCTCCCAAGGAGTTCGCAGTCTAATGAGGGAAACAACATGCAAACATCTGGGTACAAACACGATAAATACTTGATAAATTGGGAATCATCTCAGGGAAGGCACTAAGATTAAGGAAAACTGGAAAAAATTTCTTGCGGAAGGTAAAACTTTCACCAAGACTTGAAGGAAGTCAGGAAGTTAGGAGACAGAGATGAAGAGGGAGAGAGTTCCAGGCATGGGAGCCAAGCAGTAAAATTGCCCAGACTTGAGAAATGGAATATCTTGTCCAGCTAAGGAGGCCAATGTCACCAGATCACAGAGTATGGGGAGTAAGGTATATGAAAAGTAGAGAGATAGGAGGGGACCGGTTTCTAAGGGCTTTAGAACTCAAACAAAGGAGTATACTTGTTCTTGAAAGTGACAGGGAGCCACTGGAGTCTACTAAATTGGCAGGGAGCAGGTAATATGATCAGAGCTGCAATTTAGAAAAGTCACTTTGGCAGCAGAGTAGATAACAGACTGAAGTAGGGAGAGACTTGAGGCAGATTTTTGTAACAGTCCAGGCATGAGGTGATCAGGAACCTGCTCCAGGTTTTAAGCTGTGAAAGAGAGAAAGGAGTATATAAAAGAGATGTTACAAAGGTCAAATTTA
Source organism: Phascolarctos cinereus (assembly GCF_003287225.1). Classification (NCBI taxonomy): domain Eukaryota; kingdom Metazoa; phylum Chordata; class Mammalia; order Diprotodontia; family Phascolarctidae; genus Phascolarctos; species Phascolarctos cinereus. The sequence goes on along the minus strand of NW_027555958.1, from coordinate 423,106,132 downwards.
CAAGGCTTGGCACCAGATTGGATATGAGGGTGAGGGTGAGAGAGAGTAAGGAGTCAAGGGTGTCACCTGGGTTGCAAGCCTGGGTGACTGAGAGGATGGACATGCCCCTGATAATGATAGGAAAGTTGGAAGAGGGGAGTGTTTGAGAAGGAAAGATAACAACCTCAATTTTAGAAGCACTGAGCTTAAGGTGCCAATAGGTTGTTGAGTTCAAGGTACCCAGTAGGCAAGCTGAAAAGTGCTGAATTTGGAGTCAGGAAGAATTGGGTTTGAATCCTATTTCTAACAATTTGATGATTTTATTAAGATGGTAAAGTCATTTAATCACTTCAAGCCTCTGTTTGCACCCATGTAAAATTGGGGTCATAATCCATGTAGTATCTGCCTCATTGAGCTGTTATAAGGATCCAATAAGATAGAGTGCATGAAGTACAGAAAGTACCACATAACAGTCAGCTATGATTAATTATGCCTGACTGGCAGCTTCAAGTTATGTGAACTTTTCCGTGAAGTTTATAAAAGTCCGGAAGTTGAAGTAATGGAGATCAATATTCCTATAATACAAAAGGAAGAGACCTGGGTTCATCATAACCACATGCCAGTACTTTGTTACATCCATTTTCCTCTTAGAATATATCCATGTGTGGCCACAGAGTGCATAAGTTTTTCAGTCATTCTCACGACCAAATAGTACTGGGTGAGAGGAAACTTGTGTTCTAGTCCTGGGGACTAAGTCACATGACTTCTCAGTTTGCTCATCTGTAAAATATGAGGGTTGGGTTTGATGATATCTAAGGATTATTCCAGCTCTTACATTCCAAGACTTTAAGCTCTCTGCACAGACTGACCTAAGCTCCCTCCCATTTACAAACAGAGCCTCAAAAACAGGAAGAATATAATTAATAAAATTAACCTATATTAACTAATGTTTCCCAGATGGTACAGCTTTATTCAAATAGGTGGCAGCAGTGATTCCTAAGTATTCCATGACTTGATCCAAGAATCCAATTCGGTTCAGTTCTAGGAAAATAAATAGAAGCATCACGTTTCATGGATGCATAGGCAAATGCATTCATGATATGTCCATGACCACTCTCAATTTATATTTGAGGGGATTGTACTCTTGCACATCTTGGAAAAGATAATTTATTCCCCTCCAGCTCCCAGATTCTAGATTACTTCTTCATCCTTGCAGATTATTTCCAAAAGCAAACACATATGTGTTTGTACATAGCTGTTGAGTGTTGTCCCTTCCGTTAGATTGTGAGCTCCTTGAGGGCAGGGATCGTCTTTTGCCTTTCTTCATATCTTCAGCACCTAGCACAGTGCCTGGCATATGGCAAGCTCTTAATAAATGTTTGGTGACTGGCAGCAAGTGTTGTCAATCTAGACTGTATCTTTAGAAGACAGAGTGACCAATTTAATAGTGTCATTGGGCAATGGTAATGCAGAAAAAGTTTGTGAAAAGCCTTCTGTATGTGGTCTTAATTGCATCCTATTGTTTGGGACAGCTGAAAGGATACTCATTTTGGAGGCAGAGGATATGGGTCTTAATCCTGGTTCTTCTGCATGACTTCATGCAAATCACTTAACCTCATTAGGCTTCAATTTCTTCAACTATAAAATGATCTAAGGCTCTTTACAATTCTAAAACTATATTATTTTTCTGGATCATATTCCTTCACACAATTTAAGTGTTAGAAGGAACCTCAGAGGTCATCTAGCACAATCAATATGGATCTATCGAATTAGAATCTTGTTTCAAGGTCTCAGTCATGAGGGAACTCTACCATCCTCCCTGGTCTGCCGTAGTTCAATGAACCTGAATCAAATGAATAAGGCATGATGAAATCAGCCACAGGAGCATGGCTTAATTGTAAATGGTCTTTATGCATGACAAAAGTAAAAGGGCTACAATTAAAATGTATTAAAAACAACTACCAAATGGGCAACATACCTGTAATAACCCCCATACCCCAACTTCCCACAACTTGTCTACAGGTATGTCCCAAACCTAGTTCAGATGCCTAAACTCAGCTCTCCTTTAGACACTCCAATTAGAAGCAAGAGAACATTTCCAGTGTTGGCATAGCAAACGTCTCTCCCCACCCCACCCCCAAACTCTCATCTGCTTTTCCATTCACAAACTCCAAGAGGGTCACTGTTCGAATCAGTGGAGGGACCACAAGCCACAAATCATCTGATCTCTAACTCCTCCTCAAGGGCAGTCACTAGAAATTTGAATTCATATAAGAATTTCTTCCCTGGATAGATCATCTGCCAATTGCTTCACTTTAGCCCTGCCTCTATCCTCTCCTGCCTCAGTCTCCACCGCATGATTTTGCTCCTATCCAGAAACATAGCCTCACTATCATAGTCTCAGTCTTTAAAAACTGGCTCCATGTCCCTAAGAAGAGTCTCTCAGGCCCCATGCCCTTTTTTCTTCTCTTTGCCTGTCTTTCTACTGGCAAACTTCAAGTGATATATACACTTGATATGATGTATACATATATATACACATATATGTGAACATTATTTCTAACCCAGTGCTGTGGCTGTTTTCAAGTCAGCCAAAGTTTTATGAGAGGGGCCAATCTCCAACACAAGACCCTATGCCCTGTCAGACAGGGCAAAGACATAATTTATGCTACACACTTATACAGGGTGTGCCAAAAGTCTTAGTGAACTTTTAATCTTTAACAGATTAAAATTTCACTAAAACTTTTGGGACACCCTATATAGAATTTTCTAGTTTACAAAGTGCCTGCCTCATAACAACTTCTTGAGGTAAGTAGCACTAACATTTCCCCATTTACAGATGGGGAACCCAGGGTGAAAGCAAAATAACTGTAAGATGTTCTTTCAGTCCCACAGCTTGTAATTGTTAAACCATAGGCTTCCCTTGAGTATATGAAAATTCATTAATAATTTCTGCTTTGTACCTCATGACTGGTCAACAAATGCATACTGAATACCTATTATATACAAAGCTACTGGGCACCATACAGGGTGCAAAGATCTTGCCTCCCTTGAAGTTTCTAGCATGGTAGTTGTTAGCCTAAACATATGAAGAAACAAATGAATGAAGAAATATGCATGAGGTAAATTGACAATAAGCAAACTATCAAAATATATAAGAAAATAAATAGTATCAGCTTTATATAATAAGGAAGGTTGCTGTCCCAATAAAGAGCTACGCATTCAACCTCTTCTTTTCTCCATCTTCCTTTCTTCCCCCCCTTCCCCCATTTAGACCCCTACCACCCATTCTAAGATCATTACCATGCTTCTGGATAACCTTCCCATCCATCTTCTTGTCATCCATCCTACTGCTGTGATGATCCAAGCGGATCTAGAGAGGATGCACTGATATGCTTAATCCACTTATCTTTGGAACTCTCATCTTGGTTGGAGAGAAAGTGAGCCCAAATTTACATTACATGTCATATATAGCCAACCTTAGACATACACTTCCAGCTCTACATCCTGACCGTCTTCTTGCCATCCAACCTATCCCCAAATAGGCCCCCTCTCACAATCTATTCCCTATTTCTTGTTCTGGGAACTCAAATTTAATCCAATCAAGTAAACATTTACTAAGCACCTGCTATGTACCGGCATTTTGCTAAGCACTAGGGATACAATTAATAATAAAAAAAGACAGTCCCTGTCCTCAAAGAGTTTACAATCTAAAGGGGGACAACACACACCAAAAAAAGACAGAAAGGGTGGGGAACAGGATACCATGAGTTACCTGGAAGATGCTGAGGAGCATGCTTTCTGTGAAGTTGAAACCAGGCAGGGCAGCAGATGCAAAGTAGAGTGAGCTGAGTCCTTCTATAAAGGGAGGCAGTGGGAAGAGTTTAGTGCTCCACCCTGCAGCCCTCCAATCTGAGGGGAGAGGAAGCTGAGGGAGGTGGTGTCAATCAAGGCTTCAGGTGTTGAGATTAGAAGTGATGAACTTACCCTGGGAAGGCATCTTGTTCTATGGAGTGGAAACCAGGCAGGGAAGCAAACGCAAAGTGGAAAATTATAACCAAAGCCAACTGTATTGTTGTTTCTGGAAAATGTGTCAGTCAAAAAATTCTTCTATGGCTCCACTCACCATCCCTGTGACTTCCTCAAACAAGATACCTTCCCTGGCTATTGCTTTCCTGAATGGGATCCTTACAGGTTCCTTAAAGGCAGAGATCACTTCATTTTTGTATTTGTATCCCCAGAACATAGCATAGTGCATGGCACTTAGTAAGCACTTAATAAATGCTTTCACTAGTTCATTCAACTCGACAGTTATTAATACCTACTATGTGCCAAGCAATGCACTAAAAACAGAGAATAGAAAGGAGGGAAGACAGTCCCTGAGGGTTTAATCTGCTTAGATTAAAGATGCAATGTATTTTTGCATGATTTTTCTGCCTCTTGAATTAAAAGCTATTGTCGTTCAGTCATATCCAACTCTTCCTGACCCCATTTAGGGTTTTCTTGGCAAAGATACTGGAGCAGTTTGCCATTTCCTTCTCCAGCTCATTTTACAGATGAGGAAACAAGCAAACAGGGTTAAATAACTTACCCATGGTCACATATAGTGTCTCAGGCCAGATTTGAACTGTCCTCCTGACTCCTGGTGCTTTCTATCCACTGCATCATCTAGCTGCTCTTAAAAGCTATTGAGCAATGTAGCATTCCAGGCTGCTTTTTGTTTTCAGATGTCTTCATTTCTAAGTTTGATTTTCGATAGTTTGATTGGTGGAGGGATGAACAACCCTCTTTAACGTTAGTTAGTATAGGTCATCTCTGATGGAGAATAACTTTGTAAAAAGCACAAGCCCCATCAAACTAAGGGGGAAAGGTGAAATCCTAGGAATAGAGAGTGGAGACATTGGACACTGAATTCATGCCCTCTTTCTGGAAGCAATGGTGGCCTTGATTTCATTAACATTCCCAGATTGAGAAGCAGAAAGTCAGAAGGATGGGGAGGGGCAGGATGGGGAGGGACAGTAGGAACATGGAGGCATAACAGAAAAATAGCATGGTCAGGTGGCTTGGCCCAGTTAGATATTTTGAGATTCCACCAATCAGCAGTGCCCCCGTGAGGAACTGGAGGTCCAATATGGGGGGTAGAGAGACAGAAGTGGTACCAGTGGCAGGAAGCATGACAGGAAGATTGAAGTGAATAATGTATTAAAGTACCTTTCAAATCTTGAAGTGCTATATAAAAGCTAGCTATTATAATAATTATTATTATCATCAATTATCATCATCATCATCATCTCATTCTTCTCAACTTTTGTGATGGAGCTTGGATAGAAACAGTCCAAGGACAAGTCACAATCTCCCTTTTATTCTTTTATATTTAATGATCTGCAGACTATTATGCAAGTGAGTAAAATGACAGCTTTTTTTAGTGATTGAACAAAAGTATTGGGATATAAGCTCATTTTCTGCGGTGCTTAGTGAAAGTATTTTTAGGACCACTCCAATAACAGATATGATTCTCGGGACATGTATGCAGCCTATCCCAGACCCACATGGCTTTAACGTCTTCTACTAGATGTCAAGATTTTGAAAGCATTATTACAAAGTAGCACAGACTATTATGTCAGATAAGCAAGTTAGACTGGAGCTACCAGAATGAAGAAGTACCCCTGGTCCCACTGAAGGCTGGGCCAGTAAAGAAAGACTTCACAAAGGACTTGCAAGATGAATATAAATGAAGGGTGCTATTTAGCCAAGTAGAGAAGAGTAGGGAAAGAAAGACCAATGAAGGAAAGGAGTGAACAAAAGAACAGTATGATGTGTGCAAAGGAGTGTTTTAGGAAGATTAATCTGTCAGTCCTCTACTAAATTCCTCTGTGATATGGAGGTGATCCTGGGTTCTCAAGTCTATGCTAGCAAGGCACAAGACTGGTGCTTTGTTTGACAGAACACAGAACACAAGCTGGAAAGGATTCTATGTGCCCATCATCTGAGCGCTAATTTAGCTTAATTCAGAGATACTCACGTCACCGGGATGCTGGCTGTCAGGGAGGGGGTGAGTTCTTGTTTCAGGCATACCAACTCCTGAAATACTGTCTACTAAAGGTGAAAAGGAATTGTTTCCAATATCAGTGGAGGGATATCCACACTATAAAGAAAGTTGAAGAGTTGATGCAATCCAGCAGTGAATCGAGTAGACTGGAGTGTAGACAGACAGAAGGGAAAGAGGAAAGAAGGAGGGAAAATATCAGCTGCATTACCCTATAGTCCAAGTATGAAGTAAGCATTTATGAAACATCTATTTGTGCCAAGCACTTTACAGATATCTCAGCTGATCTTCACAACAACCCTGAGAGCTAGGGTCTAGTATTATTCCCCATTTTACAGTTGAGGAAACTGAGGCAGACAGAAGTGAAGTGATTTGCCCAGGATCACACAACCAGCAAATGTCTGAGGCCAGATTTGAACTCGGGTCGTGCTGACTTTGAGCATTGCACTCTCTGCTACTCCAATGAGTCCTTGAAGTAGGGTGGTGGAAGTGAGAATAAAAAGGAAAAAAGGAAGGTGAGACATTGTACCACCAGGCCTGACCACCCTGTAGTGCAAATCTGGTTTAATAATTGTTGCTATGGCAACAGAGAGACTCTAGGAAGAAACCCCAACTCTGCTCCCCTACTCGATGCTTCTGCTTCTCCTAGAAAATAGTTGGTTCAACTCTAAGCAAACAGGATTGGCCAGAAAGAACTAGGGATAATGTAGGAAGAGCATCTTCTGGTCAGAGATTTTCAAAGAATCTGTCTTTTTTTCTCTCTGCCTCAACTTTAAGATTTTTTGAAGCAGGGATGTTTGGAGCTAGTTAGCTAGGAAAACAGGGGATAAGAGCAGAGGAATCTTAGCCCTAGGGACAAATTCTGAGCTTGTACCACACTAACCTAAATATGCCCACAGGGAGGAGAGAGAATTACCATTCAACATCTGCTGGTGTTCAGGAGCCCTGGTGAAAAAGGGATCCAATTAAGAACATTGCCACTAATCTAGCCAAGAGACCTTCACCATATTTTATAAGGCTGTCAAAGTATTTGAATGTGGAGGCAGCTGAGTGGTGCAGTGGATAAAGCACCTGGCTGGAGTCAGGAAGACCTGAGTTTAAATATCTCGGCCTGAGACATTTACTTAGCCATGTGACCCTGGGAAAGTTACTTAATTCTGTTTCCCTCAGTTTCCTCATCTGTAAAATGAGCTGGAGAAAGAAATGAAAAACCACTCTACTATCTTGGCCACCCCCCTCAAAAAAAAAACATGAATTTTTAAAAAATGAAGTCACAAAGAGTCCAAAATAACTGAAATGACTAGACAATAACAACAATTTGAATGTGTGCGGTAAGGTTTTATAAGTGGTGTTTTCCGGGAGTATTTTCTTGGTGAAGTTGTAATAGTAGTAGCAGGAGGAGCACGAGCAGCAGCAGCAGCAATATAAAAAAATCTGAGCTTTTTTGAGCTCTGTACCTTCCTCTCCCCCCATGGTGAGCCCAGTAAAGGGTGTAATAAAGACTCTTTAAATGAGCCTCAGTAAATTAAGCCTTTCCATAAAGCCCCATGTGCTCCTTATCTTGTCCTCTCATAAACCTCATAATATTAATGATACAATCACATGGTTTCCAGACAATAAGAGCCAACTCAAAAGGTGATCCACTTTGATGACCAGAATAACATAGGGACAAAACAGCCTTTCAGAGAAGTTTGAAAGAATTCTAGAATTACAGATTTTTTCTTCTCCCACATTACAAATCTGTCTGTGGCTAGATGCCTCAGAATCAAATAGATCTCTTCTTTTTATAACCCAAAAGAGCTCAATAGTCCCCTCTACCTATGATAAGGCTAAGAAACAACTAGCATCTACCTATAGCTGATTACAGAGCTATACCCATCCTGCCTCAATAGATTTCCCAGAAAACTAGTCAAAAAGGGAAAGGGAAAGAGAAATGGGGCCCATTCAATTTTTTTCAGATGTTTTTTCTAATTTCCCTCATGCCCCCAATAAGGTTAAGCACAAGTCAGTTTCCATCACAATGATATCCTCAAAGGATTGTCCATAAGTTTTCATTGTACTGTAATTTTAGGCAATAGGGACTAGATGTGTGATTTCATTTGTGTAAGAAACTCCCAGGTGAGGAAACACCTTCTGCTAATGCAGATCAGCAAATTCTCTACAACAGACGGTCTTAGAGAGTTGCCTAGAGCACTGAAATTTTAAGCAATTTACCCAGGGTGGGACTTGAATCCAGGTCTTCCTGGCTTCAAGACCAGCTCTCAATCCCACATGTTGCCTTAGAATTTCTGGATATGAACTATCATCACTCCAATAAGTAGGACAGCAGCTGTGAATTGGAAGTTTGAGGGTTATATGGAGATTTGTTGTTGCAATGCCATCTGTTGAAGTGGGATTTAATCTACATAAAGTAATTCCTCACCTGCTCACTTCCACAAGTCCTCCCAAATCCTTCAAGATCCAAATCACACACCTCTTCTTCCATGAAAATTTTCCTCAGCTTTCCATCAGGAAATAATCTCTCCTTTAAATTTGTTATAATATCTTACCTGAACCCCTACTTTGAATCTGCTCTTTGTATAAAATTGTTTGGGCATATATCTTTTCTACCTTCTTGGTAGAATCTGTGTCATAACTTTCTTTGTACCCGTAGCACCGCAATAAGTGTGTGTTGAATTGCACTGAATTGAGTCAAGAATTGCCTCATTTATCTTGGAAGCTGGAAAGATCTAGACAGAATTTTCATAATTGTGTCAGTAAGTGTGGCACGGTGGAAACGCCCAACAGTATTTACACCAACCACCAGATAGACCTGGTTTCCATTTGCTGCCTCAATATCTGGCTCTCTGAGCACTCTTGAGAAAGTCACATTTCCTTTCCAATTCCCCATCTATAAAAGAAGGATGATGTATCAGTATGTCACATCACTGTTAGGGGATTCACATAAAACCTGAAGGAAAAAAAAAAACATGTCAAGCTCTTTAAAAGACAGGCTCTGATATAAAAGAACTGACCTGGCGCTGTCAATAAGAGGCGAGTATCAAATGAAAAGAGCAGACCACTGGCCATGGTGCTGACAAAGCTGGATCCTAGTAATTCACTACCTACAGGGGAAAACAAACATCATACATGGGATGATTTTGCTACCTAAGAAACAGTAACTAGGACTAAGAAAGGCTAAATAGAGGTCATGTCTTATCTGGTTCTTGATCATCAAAGAAGGACAACAACCAATAGATATTGAGAGAGATTATTGCAGGCATAGAGGTCTGCAATTATTGCAAAGGCGCCAAGATGGAAAATGGAAAGACAAAACCAGGAATTGGAAAGGAGTCGAGTATGATTGAACAATACAGAGCATGAAAGGGAATAGCAAATGATTAACTTAGAAAGATAAGTTACAATCAGATTTCAAAGGTCCTATATTGCTAGGAAAAGGGTTTTCTATTTTTACCAGGCAGCCACTGAAATGTTTTATATTTTATTGGTCAGTCATTGAAAATTTTTCTAGGCACCGAGGAATTTTTGCAAAGTGTAAAGACCACTGGCTCAGAGGCAAAAGAAATCTGGATTTTAATCCTGCATCCAATGGTTGCTAGCTATGTGGCCATGATAAAGGCTTGAGCCTCAGTTTCCTCAGTTAAAAATAAAATTAACAAGTGTAGTACCAAAATGCTGGGAGCATTAAATGAAATAATGTATGTCTCATGCTTTGCAAACCTTAAAGCATTATATAAATGTCAATTATCAAGGTCAAAACTGTGCTTTAGAATCTTCTGGCAGGAATGTGAAGAATTAAAGAGGGGAGAGATTGAAGGCAGGGAGGTAGACTAGTACAATAGTTCACATGAGAGGAGACAGGACATGAATTAGGATGGTGTCAGTTGAAGTAGAATGGAGGAAACTCTGCGAGAAATATTGTGGAGGTAGAAGTGAAAGAGCTTAGCAACTGACTGAACATGATGGGATCAGATAAAGAGTCAAAGATGTCTGTGATATTTTGAGGCTGGGTAATTCACTCAAACACTTGAAATTCCCTGAGCAGCAGCCAGATACCTTCTTTGCTTTTCCTCATCTTAAATATAGTTTTAAAAGCCATTTTTGTTGCCTTTAGGATTCATCATAAGCCTCAATTCATTCTGAGCTTTTGTGTTTCTGACATTTCTATCAATAACTTGGATGAAGGCACAAGGGGCTTACTTATCAAATCTAGAGGTGTCACAAAGCTGAGAGAGAGCAAACATGTTAGAGAATAGAACTGAGATCCAGTAAGATTTTTACCAGTCTAGAATAATAGGGCAAAGCCAACAAAAATAGATTTTAAAGAGATAAATGTAAAGTCCAATCCTTGGGCTCAAAAATTCAACAGCACAAGTACAGGATGAGGAAGACAGGGCTAGATGAGGAAAGCAGGGGTAGATAGTAGTTTTTGTGAGGGGAATTTCCCAAGGGCTTCTGAGGACCACAGAATCAGCTGTATAATCATATGAAAAAAATGCTCTAAATCACTATTGATTAGAGAAATAGAAATTAAAACAATTCTGAGGTACTACACCTATCAGACTGGCTAATATGACAGAAAATGGAAAATGATAAAATTTTGGTGGGGACATGGGAAAATTACAACACTAATGTACTGTTTGTAGAGCTTTGAACTGATCTAATCATTCTGGAAAGCAATTTGGAACTATGCCCAAAGAGCACACTCTTTGATCCAGCAATACCACTACTAGGTCTGTATCCCAAAGACATCATAAAAGGGGAAAAAACCCACATGTACAAAAATATTTATAGCAGCTTTTTTTTGTGGTGTCAAAGAATTGGAAATTGAGGGGATGCCTATCAATTGGGGAATGGCTGAACAGGTTGTGGCATATGTATGTAATGCAGTACTATTGTATGTATGTATGTAAATGATGAATAGGATGGTTTCAGAAAAACCTAAGAAGACTTACACAAACTGATGCAGAGTGAAGTGAGCAGAACCAGGAGAACATTGTTCACAATAACAACAATATTGTATGATGACCTGTGAATGACTTATCTATTCTCAGCAATGATCCCAGACAATCTCAAAGGACTCATCATGAAAAAATTTTATCCATCTCCAGAGAAAGAACTAAAGGAGTCTGAATGCAGACCAAAGCATACAATTTTTTCTTTCTTTTTCTTTCTTTTTTTCTTTATTTTTTCTTCCTTTTTTTTGTTTGAGTTTCTTCCACAACATGACTAATATGGAAATACGTTTTACATGATTGCATGAATAACCTATATGAAATTGTTCATCATCTTAGGGAATGGAGAGAGGAGAGAGGGAGGAAGAGAACTTGGAACTCAAAATTTTTTAAATGAATATTAAAAATTATTTTTACATGTAATTAGGAAGAAATACTATACTTTTTACAAGAAAATGAGAGGGTTAGACAAGATAACCTCTAATGTCCCTTCCTAATCTAAGTCCATGTGTCTATGAAGTAAATGTTCTTTCGCATTATTCTGATGTCACATAATGAATTGTGGATGGAAAAAAATGGGATATTCGGTGGGAAAACAGAGGCTCCACAGCAGTGTTTTGGAATAGATATGGAACCCAAACAGGTTCTAACAATCTGAACATAATTGTGAAATGTTCCCTGTGTGAGACATATTTTAAGAAATTGTTTGTAAAAGTGATAAATTAGCTCAAAATATGAAAAAAATCTTGAATAATTTCAAATCCTTCTTTTTTTTGCAGGGTATTGAATTCCATGACAGCGTGTATCGTGAATACCTAATAACAGGGCCACTTTTCTCTGGATTAGAAAAAATTGGAATGATCACCTAAAGTCCTCTTACCTTAGGGAGCCCCCCATGGCTGACGTGTAATTCAAGAAGATAATAAGAAAGAGAACAGAGGAAGAACCAGCCTTCTACCAGCTGATTCTTTAGGAAAACCCAAAGTTCATTTACAAACAAACAATTACCATCTAAAATTCTTCCAGAGTTATCCAATCAAAGATGGCAAAATGGTGTCTTCTCCCCTTCCCCATCAGGCTACATGTTGCCCTTTGGTGGTTTCTTTTCTCCTTCGAGGCTGCCCTCCAGGTTGATTTTAAACTAGTATACATATAAAGTTGGTACAGGACAAGACCCAGTATGATGGTGTCCAAAGATGGTTCTGACGGAAAGACATCCAATCAGAGTCTGAGATTGTTTTTAAAAATCCACATGATTTGGACCCTATAAGCCTTTCTTCAGACTTGAACCTAGATCACCTTACATGCATAGTATCATTTGGTAAGAAAAATCAGCTAATGCCTTGGAAAAATCCTTCCTGCCGGAGTCATAAGTCCTTCTTTTAGCCTTTTTTATAAAGATATAGCAAACAGATCACTGTTCAAAAATGCATTCCCCCAGATTGAGCAAGATTATACCAATTAAGATTACCCTTGGGTGAATAAGTAACTGCTACAGGATTAGACCTGGTGGCCTTGTGACCACCATAACAATCTCCCCTTAAGGGAGACTGTAAGCTTCTAGAACACACTCATGGAAAAATGCTGACCATAATATTTTTCAAAGGTTAGTACAACTGTGTGCCCCCCAAAATATTTTGTCTGTCACCAGCTCATTTTTCTCCCTAATAGCAAACCTCTGTGACATTTTGCTTTGACCCCTGGTATTCTAAATGACCAGCTCCTGGGGTGGGGGATGCACCTCAAATCAGAGTATAAGAATCCCACTCTCCAAAGGGCACTTTGGAGCACACCTTCCTCTCCAGTGGGAACACACCTTCCCACTGGAACATGCCCTTCCTGTTGAATGGACCCATAACTGTGTACCTCAACACAGCACTGCTCTTACAGAAGTCATATCCTATATGAGTACGTGTGTTGGAGTTGTAAAATCAGGATCCCTTCTTCCTCTTCTTCTCCCCCTCTTCCTCATTGATTACAGTAAAACTTTGTATTGAAATGTCTCTGGCTGGTCCCCATGTCTCTCATTAGACATAAACTGGGTACCCAATCAAGGACTTACTCTGTTGATAGCCACACCTATGCTGTGGGAACATGGTACTATGAGCCCAGTTGTAGAAAGCAAAGATCAAAAGGGAACCCTTCATCCTCCCAGGTCACAAAATGACAACTCCTTTTTTAAAAAAATGATTTGTGCTATCAGTCATTCCCATATTAGTATAAATTAGTTCACTAGATTATTTTCTTCCTAATACCTAAATGGCATCTGCAGCTGCAATGAGGATAAAGAAAGAGGAGAGAATACGAATTTATTAAGTGCCTGCTATGTGTCAGTCATTGTGCGAAGCACTTTACAAATACTATCTTATTTGATCTGGTAGGTCAGAGACAGATGATTTGGGGCCCTGAAGCACTTTGACAAGGAAGTCTTGGTCCAGGTGCTACAGTTAGAAGATTAGAATAGTGGGAAAGGCTAATAAAATCTGTAGTAAAGGGAAATAGGAGGGAGTCAAAGGCAAACTTCATCTTTTTATCAAACTTTAAGTCAGGAAAATAAGAAATCCTTCTCTTCTTCATCTTCTTCTTCTTTCCTTCATTACACAATCACTTGCTTCTATAATGCAGAATTCAGACCCATTCTATGACTCGGTGGCACTGTGGGCTAAATAGAATTTTATGGATTTAGATCTTAATCATGATTCTGAACAGTCTTTCTGTGGGAAAATATGTTCTGAGTTCCAAACAACTAAACAAATAATCTTTTGGAACATAACCATTTCATAAGGTGAGGGCTGTTTACTGAGCAACATAAAGAAATAGCATATAATGTTTCTGCATCATTCATTTCCTAGTAAATAGGTCAGAGATTTCCAAAGGCAGCTGGATAGAGCACTAGGCCTGAAGTCAAGAAAACTGAGTGCAGACATGACTTCAGACATTTACTAGCTGCGTGAACATGGGCAAGTCACTCACCCTCTGGTTTCCTCAAGTGTGAAAAGGGAATAATAATAGTACCTGTTTCCCAGGACTGTTGTGAAGATCAAATGAGGTAATAATTGTTGGTTTGTTTTAAAACAGCACTTGGCACAGTGCCTGGAACATAGTAGGCTCTTTATAAATGCTTATTCCTTCCCCTTCCTTCTCAGAGTCTCAGAGTCAGAGACTAACCAGAGACATTTCAATGCAAAGTTTTATTGTAATCAAGGGGGAAGGGGGAAATTTCAGACTACTTTGGAATTCCACTTTCCCACACCATTTGCCCCTCATTACTCCGGACACTTGACACTATAATTCTACCTTCACCATGCAAGGATTTATCTCCTTTCTCTCTTAGCCACAGTGGTTGGTTTCATTTCTGTATGGTTCACCACCACCACTTCCAGAAAGCAACAAGAAAAATAGTAATAGTTTACATGTATATGTGACAAGCTGTCTTACATAAATGGCTTCATTTTTTTCTCCAAACAAATATGTGAGGAAAGTAAGGTAAGTATAATCTCTGTTTTACAGATGAGGAAACTGAAGCTCAGATGTGCCCAAGGTCATCTGACTGGCAAATGGAAGAGCCAGGACTCAGCCCTAGCTGTCCTATCTAATAAGAAGGGTGAGGCAGATGAACTGGCACAAGCCCAGGAGGCACAGTGCAGAAGGGCAACAGCTGCTGCCGATGGTCCTGATGAGGGCACCAGATTCTCTTCCTATGCCAGGGTTATCTGCAACCAGAAAATAAAAGCATACAGAAGCAAAATTCCTTGGCTGCTGTTACATGCTGGCCCATCCTGTAGCTATCACAGGGCTTATGGTTGGAGGTGGGGCAGGGGGAAGATTGATAACAAGAGGAGACCTCTTCAAGGCAAAGTAGCGTCATTACAAAGGTCTGGTCACTATCCCCATAAGTCTCAGTATCCCCTCGTTTGTGTGTGGATGTGCACGTGTGTGTTTCCCCAAAGAAGTATTGTATACTGGGGCCATACTGCAAACTGCCTAGAGTCTTGAATGTGGAGATGGTAGAAGACTTAGGGGTGATAAATCTGCATCACAGGAACTGCAACAGCCATGTCCTTGACCAGATCTTCTGAGCCCTTCCCTATTCTCTTGGGGGCCCTTGGGTTGGAGGGCAAGGGCCTCTGACACTCAAGTCATGGGACCCTGAGAAAAATCTTTTCATTCCCTGCCCAGTGCTTTTTCTACCGCACAATGATGATGTCTTTCAGGGCCCCTGGGGAAAATGTCTGGAGACACTCTGGCACCTGAGAAAGGAGTATTAATCTGGAGAACCAGTGCTGCTGACAGAAAGAGCTAAAAATAGATCTCTACCCAAGTCCATGATAAGCCAATGAGTTTGTTCTAATGTGATCGTGCTTCTGATTACACCCTCATGTGCCTGGTCACTTGATATCCCCACTGTGGAGGGTGAAGGATGGTCCCTGTTAAAGGTTCAGAGGTGGGCTAATCCAACAGTAGCTTTGATTAAGTGCACTCAGCTTCAATCAAAACTGAATAAAAAAAGAGAATCCAATCTCAGAGAGTTGACCTTCTGAGTAAGCCTAAATGATGTGATTTGAGAAGCACCCCGTAAGCACCCAAAATATCTCCTCCACAGGTCTCCATGGCTTATGCCTAAAATATCTTTTTGGGAGTTAACCCATGTTAAAATGCAAATACTCCTGAGGTGGGGGGGGGCATATTATGTTGCTATCAGTCATTAACACATCAGTATGAATTAGATTATCAGAGGCTTTTCTGGGCATAGCTAACTTAGAGTGTTTTTTTTTATAAGAGGGAGAGAGGGAATTGGGGTTTCAGAGCCTGGGTCACCATCCATAGACACCTCAGACAGTCAAGCTCTTCTTCTCTAGAGCCAACAATATTTCCACTATACCATGCTGCCAATCCCTTCATTTCACAGATGAGGAAACTGAGGCCCTGAGGGCTTAAGGTTCTTTGTCAAGGTCGCATAGGTAGTCAGGAGATGGCTAGCTGTCACTCAATCCCAGGTATTCCAACTGTAAAATCAGCACCCTCTGTTATGTCCTTACACATGAGCATTATTGGACCAAGTTACCACTGGTTAATGACAATTAACATTTATATAGCACTTTAAGGTTTGCAAGGTACTTTACAAGCATTACCTCATTTTATCTTCACAATAACCCTGGGAGGTGGGTACCATTGTTATCCTCATTTGTACTGATAGGGAAAGCAAAACAGACAGAGGTTAAGTGACTTGCCCAGGAACCTACATCTATTAAGTATCTGAAGCTGGATTTGAACTCAGCCCTGAACCAAGGCCCAGCACTCTATACACTGCATCATGTAGTTACTGGTTATACAAACCCTTCCAGCCAACAGGCTCTTCAACCACTGCAGACAGACGTAATTTTGAAAAATGATTTTTTTTTCTCAAGGTGTCCCAGATCAAGTTATATAAGCTTTGCTAAGCAGCATTAACAAAGAAGCAGCAGCACTTTTATTATTAGTATAGAGGCAGTTGGCATAATGCATAAAAAGATGACCTCAGAGTCATGAAGACCTGGGTTTGAGTTCCACCTTTGCCAAATACTGGCTAATTAGCCATATGGTACTGGTGAAGTCACTTAACCTCTCACTGCCCCCAGACTGCTCTGTGGAACTCTCAGCTGCAGAACAGGCACTGATCTGCACCAGCCAAAGGCGTTTTCTACTGGGAGTTCCCTACGCCAGTGAAGTCACAAGCCCAGGCCAATAATCACATTTTAGGAAGGGAAGGTCATCTACTGGAAATAAGTCTAGTTAGGTTAAATCCAAACCTGACCACTTGGCAAGGGGACTCCTGCTCAAATACAGGTTAAACTGCACTCTTCCCCCTGTAGAATGTAGGAAGGAAGGAAGGAAGAGAGAGCGGAAGGGAGGAAAGAAAGGAAGGGAAGGAGGAAGGAAGGAAGGAAAGAGAAAGGAGGGAGGAAGGGAGGAAGGAACGAAGGAAGGAAGGAAGGAAGGAAGGAAGGAAGGAAGGAAGGAAGGAAGGAAGGAAGGAAGGAAGGAAGGAAGGAAGAAAATAAGGGAGAGAGGGAGGGAGGAAGGAATTAAGGAAGGGAGGAAGGAAGTGAAGGAAGGGGGAAGAGGCATGACAAAGGAAATGCTTATTGAATTAAAAGATCTCTGAGGTCCCTTCCAGCCTTAAAATTCTATAATGGGTTTGCTAGCCATGTGACCTTCAGCAAACCAGAATCTGTGAACTTCAGTTTCCACATCTATTATATGAAAGAAACCCCTGCACTAACTACTCCCACTCCCTACCCTGGGTTGTTAGGCACAAAGCCGGTTATGAAGTCCTCTAAAATGTGAACTATTGGACTTTTTTCCGGTTCATAGGATTACAGATTTAGAGGAGGAAGAGACCTTACATACCATCTAGTCTCATCACCTCACCTTATAGATAAGGCACAGGAGGCTGAAAGTCTCAC
This sequence comes from Phascolarctos cinereus, assembly GCF_003287225.1. Taxonomy (NCBI): domain Eukaryota; kingdom Metazoa; phylum Chordata; class Mammalia; order Diprotodontia; family Phascolarctidae; genus Phascolarctos; species Phascolarctos cinereus. The sequence goes on along the minus strand of NW_027555958.1, from coordinate 423,088,706 downwards.
CTCAAAAAGACACTCAGCTTCTCAGTAGCAAAGGCAGGATTTTAACTCAGGTCTTGGGATTCAAAATTGAATGCTCTTTCCATGGCAATACACTGCCTTTTTGAATCAGGGGGACTATTACCTAAAGTGACTGTCAGATAGTTGAGCTCTGGAAATGATGGAGAAGAAAGCATTGGGCATAGGAACAATATGTGCACACCTTTCATTAGGGCCATTACTTTAAGCATCTGGGCTATCTGCTTCAATAAGGTCACTTTCAGTTTGATAATACTCCCCTGAGTCTCTCATATCTCTCCTAACTCAGCATCAAGAACCCAGTGAGTGCTTAGTTTAAAAAAAAAAACAGCTTCATGGATGAATACAACTGACTAACAACATATCCGCCTGCCTTTGCTCTTTCTTGTCTCCCTAAGATAACCCAGGTATCACAGAGATCCTTCACACCTATGTATGTGTATTTATTGTTTACACTTACACTATTGTTATAAATGTGTTTCCAACAAATTGTTCAAAAGTCAGACTTTTGTAAACCACATCCCCTTTTCCCCTGGGTTTGTGTATTCATGTCAGAGGGGATTGATCTCTTTTATCTCTTTAGCTTTCAGTTTCTCTGCCCCTTTCTCATTCAGATGGCAACCTTTTCCTCCTTTATTCCCTTCTTGATCAAATACAACACCGTCTATAATAATAATGATAATAATAATAATAACTAGAATTTATATGGCTCTTTAAGGTTTGCAAGGCACTTTAAAAATATTATCTCATATTACCCTCACAACAATAACCCTGAGAGATAGGTGTTATTATTGTCCCCATTTTACAGATGAGGAAACCAAGTCACAAAGAATATGCTCAAGGTCACATGGCTAGTAAATATTTAAAGTCAGATTTAAATTCAGGTCTTTTTGGCTCCAAGTCAAGCACTCTATCTACTGAGCCACCTAGCTGACTCCCTTCAGTGCATTAAAGAGCTCACTTTTTAAAGTACCCCTGGGAGAATTCTTTGGTAAAAGGAAGGTTCCTTTTAAAATGCACATTTACATCAATCCCAATCCAGTTTATCCATTTTTGGTGGGAAAAGGGCTTTCTGAAGCCAATTATGCTTGTGGCAGTGCTGTAGAGAGAGCACAGGAGATCTGGGGTCTGGCCCCAGCTCTGCCGCTTACTGTGTGACTCTGAGTAAGTCACTGAAGCTTTCTGATCATCAGCTTCCCTAATTGTTAAAATGAAGATTAAAAATATCTTGCCTTCCTGCCCCACAATGTGTTGTTACTATTGTTTTGTGAAGCTGTAATGAAGTCATTTGGGTTTAAAACTCTGTTAACCATAAAGTAGGATTTTGTGGCAGAGTAAGTTTTAATAATTATTGTTATCCTTATGATTATTACCATTGAATCACAAATGATAGAGCTAGAAAAAGATGCTCCTTGGAAAGCATCTTATCCAACTAGTCATTATGAAAAAGAGGAAGATGTATTTAAAAAATAATTTCATAAGTATTGAAAGTTATCACAAACATCCATATTCTACACAGAGATTTACATGCACCTAAAATTATTTAATATTAGTAATAATAGCTCATAGTTATATAACACTGCCATTTATGACATTTATCTTTAGCACCGGCTTTCTCTCTTGCTCTCACACAACCCAGGACTTATTCCCCCAGTCTCTTCTATATACTGCATCTTAACATTGGTACCCATTAGAACCCTAACCCTGAAAAAGTATCTCCCTGTTCTATGGACTTCTGAAGTCCTGCCTAATTTTTTTTCTGCATACCTACACACAGAACACCATCACATATAAACTCTTCCACACACCCACAGATAGAGGCACAGCATAGGGATCCCCATTGCAGACACCTTTCCCGAAGAGTCCCAAACAACTACAGAGCCTTGCACCCACACAGCTTACCTAAGTAGACACCACCCCCAGGCCGAGAACCCCAGCTGCACAGGGGAGAATTCTTTTTCCCATAGCCAAGCTCTGTTTTGCAGCTGCTGACATCATGAAGGTGTCACCTGGCAACCACAGTGGCATGTGGCTCTGCCCTGGCTCCCCTTCACTTGCAAACTTAGAGAAAGGGTGAATAATGCTCAAGCAGCCAAGTGGGCTAAGTGCCAGGTGGCTGTGTGAGTGATCTGAAGGGCTCCCAAACAGAGGACTGTGCAGCATCAGGCCTCACATCTCAACTTCTGCTCTGTTGTCCTGTAATGGAAAAATTGCTTGCACAAAGATAGAATGTTATAGTCCTTTCCAGCTCACTCTCCCCACTCGCCTCCCTCCCTTTACCCTTCTCACCTCACCATCCTCCCTGCCCCCCCCCCCCCACAGACAGACACACACACACACACACACACACACACACACACACACACACACACGCCTGCATTCTGCTCAGACAGCAAGGTGGGACAAAGGTAGCCACAACACCTTATTATGTCCCTTACGACAGGCCGTTGGCCCTGGTGGTTGCTGTTCTCCTGCGGCATGACATTGGTTGCTGGGGATGAAGTTTGTCCGAAAAAATGTACCTGCAAGTTACTAGAGGTGATTTGCTCTGGCCTGATGGAGTATCCCCTTAATATGCCAATGACCACTCGGCAACTCGTCCTGAAAGGAAATAATATCACCTTCTTGCCAGCCATAAACCTAGGTCTCCTCAATGACCTCGTCTACCTAGATTGTACATTCAACCAAATCACAGAGATCATGGATTACACCTTCATCGGAGTCTACAAACTCATCTACCTTGACCTCAGTTTCAACAACATCAGTCAGATCTCCCCATACGGTTTCAGCATGCTCCACAATCTGGTGATCCTAAATATTTCCAACAACCCCCACCTCACAGAGATCAATAAATACACCTTTGCCAACAACACCGCCCTGAGACACCTGGATCTGAGCAACACGGCTTTGGAATTCCTGGATGCCCAGACCATCCACCACCTGTTTAATCTCAAGACTCTGCATTTGCAAGGAAACCCCTGGAACTGTGACTGTCTGTTAGTGGACTTGGCAGTCTACTTAATAGTGACAAATATTGACTACCCAGGTAAGGGGAATGGGTGAGGCCTGGGCAAAGGGAGAAGAGGAAGCAATAACAAAACAGGAGGTGGGCTGGGCTGGGATACAGGGGGAAAAAAAAGAGAGATAGTAAGAATGGAAGGAAATTGGGAGTAGCTTTATTTTGAAATATTTCTCGACTTGTTGAGATGTTATCTGCTATTAAAGTTTTAAATTGCATAGATTTTTGGGATACCTTGTGTAGCTCACATGGGAGCTTTCATTTTCAGACTTCAGGGGGACAAAAAGCCCAAAATGTAATTCCTCTCTCTTCTACCAGAATGTAAGCTTTTTGTGAATAGAGACTATTTCATTGGCTCATAATGTCTGTCTCATAGTAGGAGATTTTTAAATGCTTGTTGAACTGATTGAAGTGCAAATCTTTCCCATGAAAACCTTCACTGAGGGTCCAGTCTGCAGGGTAGATAGAAAATAGCCCAAATTCTCAAGTAGCTTCTACTTCAGCTAGAAATTTCCTTAATTTACTTTTATTCAAATCAATAAGCATTTATTGAGCATCTGCTATGTGCCAGGCATTGTGATCATTGCTCAGAAACTTGCATTTGCCATATGGCAATGCCAGACTTCAGAGTGGCTGGTAAAAAATCAAATAGAAGAGTAACATTGGGAGGTTGCGTTGAAATGGGAAGAAATAAAGGTATGGCAAAGTTTTCAGTCTCCTTTATTTGAGGGTTGAGTTTTTCAAGGATATGTAGTTAATGTGAACACCACCAGGAGTCCAACCACCCAAAGGAAAGATAAAATTAGAGGAATGGATTTGAAACAAGGGAGGGAGAACAGTTTGGGGGACTGAAAGAACTAATAGGTCATCAAGGGAGCAGGAGGTAAGGGAATGTGGTAGGGAATGGAGGAAGGAAAAAGTTGGTTAGTGCATTTTGAAGCTTACATGAATTATAAGCAAGTAGATATAAGTAACAGCAAATGAATTAAGCTAGAAACAGGAATATTATTGTCTGTAGATACATTTGACACCCTCCACTGCAGAGACCGGGGTCTCCAGCTGGTAGATTATGAGGTCTCACATGGAAGCTCTCCAAGCTAATTGCCACTGCCATGGCCCCTTGTCTACCAAAGTCTGTTCGGAGTACCAATGTGAAGAAAACAAAATGGTAGCTTGCATTGCAGGCCCTCTCTCTTTCTGTCTCCTGTCACATTTCCCTACCTCCCTACCACATAAACCCAAATCTCTTCTACTCTGGTCTTTCACTGCTGTCCCTACCCTCCACAGTGACATCAGCAGCATAGTTTGCTCGGGTGAACTAGGTGTGCCCAGATGTGATAACCAACCTGGCCCATACTCTTATTGGAATGGGAGTTCAGATTTCAATAATGATTTTAAAGTTTGAAAAGTGGTTTCCCCTATAACAATCATTTGAGATAGCAGACAAAAATATCACCATTTTAGAGATGAGAAAACTGAGGCTCAGGAAGATTGTATGATGATCACAGAGCTAGTGTCAGGGTAGAGATTTGAAACCAGATATCCTAACTTCAGGATCTTTCCAAATGACACACTGATTCCCAAGTGACAGTAACCCCTCATGAAAACAATGCTTTCAGCATAGTGTAGCAGGTAGAATGAGCTGGACCCGGAGTCAGGAAGGCATGGATTTGAAATCCAGTTCAAGTGTTCACCAGCTATATGACCCCAGGCAAGGCACTTAACCACTCCTAGCTTCACTTCCCTCACCTGTAAAATGGGGTGGGGGTCATAATAGCACCAACCTCACAGAGTTGTTGTGAGGATAATTTATTGCAAGTGTTTTTGAAAACTTTAAAAAAAACTATGCAAATATTAACTCTTTTTTTATTGTTATTTTTCATTGCCTCTTTGCCACTTCAGACCTCCCCCTGGGCTGCTAAGAAAACACTGTTGAAAATATTTGCACCAATCTACATGAATATTTTACTAAGTAAAGTTTCCAGTAAGCCGCATATGACAATTTGAAGGTATTCTGAAATAGTTTGGGACCCTTAGGACAGCCATTAAAGAGACTGGAGAGAGGACAAGTGACCCTTCCAGGCTTTGCAGGTTGTTTTTCTTCGACAGTAAAGAATAAATAGCCCTTAGGAAATGTTTGCCAGACATCTCAACCGGAATAGTTAAGATGCCACTCAATAGAAGCAATTTCACTGAAGTAATTGTTTTGCCTTACCTGGTGCCAATGTAAATTCTGAGTCACCTTGGGTAAGTCACCTTATTTCCCCATACATTTGCTCTATTCTAAAGGCCCAATAGATGATGATCACAATGCCTTCTCTTTTTGTGATTGATAATAAAGCTCTCTGAAGATGATTCAGTATAAATCTTATTTGTGTATTTAATTTCTTTCTTTTAATGCTAAGCTTAAAAATGTGGCAGTGAGAAAAAGAAAGTTACTCCCTTTTTATGAGGTAATACCATCAAATATCATAGGATTTTAGATCTAGAAAATCTAACTCATTAGACCTTAAAGGGACCTTAAAGGCCAGTTAGTCCATTACTAGTGAGGAAACTGAAGTTAAATTAGATTGAGTGACTTGCCCAAGAACAAAGCAGGTGACAGATGTGGGGTTTTAACCTTTATCCTCAGTCTCCAAATCTATTGCTCCTGCCACTGTACTGTCCTGAAACACTTCCATTCTGTTCCACACTTGAATTCAGTCTATCATGAGATTTAGAGCTCAAAAGAATCTTCTAAACCACTTCATACAATTCTCTCATTTTATAGAAGAAACAGTGAGCCCAGAGAAGTGAAGGAGGTAGCGGTCTGACTTCAGGCTCTCACATCTAGTAAGTGGCCAACCTGCAAGAGAAATCAAGTTTCTCCAATTTTGCTTCCAGCATTCTTTCTAACACATGGTTTCACAGACTAAAGCTAGGAAATTGAGGTGATCTATTCTTTAAACGAGACAGTCCATCTCCCCCAGAAACCCTACCTTTCCCAATCTCCCTCCTTTGTTGCACCCATGCGGTGACCATTTTGACTGAATTGATTGAGTTCTTTTTGAAGGAGCAACTAGTTTTGCTGCCTTTTTCATTGGAGTGATATAATTGCTATGCATCATCTGACCCATCTATAGGCAGCCTAGGTGGTCTAGAACAAGAATTCATCATGTCCACATATGTGTATTTGTTGATGAGAATGGAGAGAAAATAATACAGGCAGATTAGTGGCATGGTAAATAGAGCATTGGGTTTAGAGTCAGGAAGAGCTGAGTTCAAATCAAGCCTTCAATCACACATAAGCTGTGTGACTGACAAAGTCACTTATCTTTAGTTTGCCTCAGTTTCCTCAACTGTAAAATGGGAATAATAATAATACATACCTTCTAGGGTTGATGTGAGGACCAAAAGAGGTACTATTTGTAGAGTGCCTGGAACATAGTAATTGCTATGTAAATGTTTATTATAATAATAATAATTATTATTATTATTATATAAGAAAGAGAGGAAACCTTCCCAAATAATTTAAATTACTGAAGCCTGTGTGGTTGGTGAAACTTTCATACCTGCAAAATTTACTTCTTTCTCTTTTTTTCTCTCTCTCTCTCTGTCTCTCTGTCTCTCTCTCTCTCACCCTCTCTCTTCTGGATTATACTCCACTATGTCAGGCAACAGAAGATCTGTAGGCTATGTAAATATGACACTTATTTTGCTCCAGTTCACTAGTGGCTCCTCCAAAGTGGAAGTGAATCCCAAGCCAAGCATGAGAACAACTTTTCCTCTTGAAGGGAATGGAAGGAAATAAGCATTTCAAGAGTGCCTGCCCTTGGGGCAGCTAGGTGGCACAGTGATAGAGTCCTGGGCCTGGAATCAGGAAGACATGAGTTCAAATCCAGCCTCACACACATACTAGCTGTACGACCTTAGGCAAGTCACTTAACCCTGTTGGCTTCAGTTTCCTCATCTGAAAAATGAGCTAGAGAAGGAAATGGCAAACCACTCAAGTATCTTTGTCAAGAAAACCCTAAACTGCATCACGAAGTATCAGAAACAACTGGAAAAAAACAACACCCTTGAATTAGCAATGTTGCCATATATTTTATGATACGTACAAACATAATGTATCAGAAACATGGCAGTGACTCTGAAGCAAGAAGACCTGAGGTTCAAGTCCCAACTCTCCCACTTTTTAATCAGAAGATGCCCCAAAACAAACTTTCCATCCTTCACAATGTTGCTTAGGACTGGTTCTGAGGAACAAGGCAGGATATGTCATTGATATATTTGCTTTGGTTAGTATAGGGATACCTTAACTTTCCAAATGGATCCAAATTAAAAGGTAGCTATTCACACCACAAAAGAAACTTGACCTCAAGGTCCCTTTGAATAACGTGCTTCTCTGACATATGCCAAATGATTCTACCCATAAAAATTCTATTTACATACAACTTCTCAGGGATAAATTTTACTGCACAAAGAGAAACATATCTGTAATATACTATACTAGGTGGGATGCTGATATCTGCCAGATAATGAGAACGTGGGGCTCTAGCCCCAATCAGCATTCAAGTAGTTTAAAAAAAAACAGACCAATAGATTCAGTTTCGTTTTTGGCCTGGGTCAGCATGTAGAAGGAAAATATCCTGGCCCTAGCTATCTTTTTCCAGTCATTGATTCTATTTGAAAAAGATAAGGTAAATTAATCTCCTCCTATGATATCTAGTATTTCCTAAGAAAATAAGGTCAAATACAGATGACCCCCCCCAGGTATTCATTATTATGATAAAAATAACATATTTGTGTGGCACTTTAGGTCTTGTAAGGTAAGCTATACGAGTATATTTCTGCCACCTAAATGCTCTCAAAATCTCAATGGTTTTTAGCACAGGTTAACCCCTACAAATCATTAGTGATCATAAATCTCATTTTCTAGAGTAGTAAGTTGAAGTCCAAAAAAAGCAATTTGTTTAATATAGTACAGGGTAGGTAGTAACTAAGCTGCCATATCCAATTCTGTTGTGTCAACTAGATATTTAAGGTCAGGGTTATTTCTCTCCCATTAAGTACTGCTAAGACTTATCTTTGGGAATTTCTGAGATTAGGGTTTTATAGTTACTGAAATCCATCTTAATTTTTGCACATATAGCATAATTCTCAGCTGCAGTCACTGAATTAGACCCTTATCTTTTATCTGCACACTTGCATAGAAGCAAGTATGATATGGTAGGAAAATTACAGAATCCTCCCCTCAAAAGTCAAGATTCCAAATTTAGCTTTTGCAGAATCACAAACCCTCAAGTCAAGTCAACAAGTCTGTATTAAGCACCTACTATGTGCCAGGCATCGTGCTAAGCACTGAAGGGGATCACAGAATCAATTAGTCCAAAATATTCCAGAACAAAAAATCCCTCTCCAGCCTACCAGACAAGTAGTCATCCAGTCTTTGCTTGAAGGCTTCCATTGATTGGATGCCATGACTTCTGTCCCATTTGTGGAAAGCCCTAATTTTCAGGAAATTTTTCCTTAGTTTTCACTCATTCTGGCTCCTTGTGAAGTCCTCTGGGACCAATCAGGCTTCCATGTGGTGGTCAATCCAACAAGCATTTGTTAATTGCAAGGCACTGTGCTAAGGTCCAAGGCACAAAGACAAAATGAATAACAGTCTCTCCCTTCACTGAGCTTACACTCTCCCAGGGGGATACAACAGATAAGTATATACATGACAATGGGAAGAAAGACAAAGACACCCAGGGGATCAGGAAAGACATTCTGTGACAGGTGTACTGGATGTGAGCTAAGCTGAGCCTTGAAGGAAGCTAGGCATCCTAAGTGTTGATGGTGAGCAGACAGTGAATTCTGGGCATGTGGAATAGACCATGCAAAGACACTGGGGTAGGAGATGGAATGCAACATATCAATTTGCCTGGAAATTAGAGTACAAAGAGGGGAATAATATAAAATGAGTCTAGAAATCTAGGTGGAGTCAGATTGTGGAGGGCTTTAAATGCTAAACTGAGGGATTTCCAAGTACTTCAATTACTTGAAGATAGTTATGTCATCTCTAAGTCTTTTCTTCTGTAAGCTAACAACCCCCTAATCCTTCCTCCATCCTTAGATGGCATGATCTCAAGGCCTTTACCATCTTGGTTATCTTTTTATGGACAGCTCTCTAGTTCTTTTCAAAATGGTGGGCAATATTCTAGTTGTGGTCTAACCAAAGGAGCTCTCCCACCAACTAGCTATGTGACTGATGAGCTGTATAGACCAATTGGTGATAGAGCTCCCCTGGTAAAACCAGGGCTGAGTTCTACTGTAAACCAGATGGCTTCTACTTCTAACTAGTTGTTTGTCCTTAGCTTCTTTGATTTTCTTTTACTTTACCTATAAAATAATAGAGTTGGACTAAAAAGAAATGTCTCTTGTGCAAACATTCTGTGATCCCAAAACCCAGACAATAATAGCTAGCATTCATGTAACACCTTAAGGTTGATAAAGTGCTTCAAAAGTATTTTCTCATTTGATCCTCGCAACAATTGGGTGCTATTATTTTTTTCCTATTTTACAGTTGATGAAACTAAAGTTAAGTGACTTACCCAGAATGGCACTGACTGAGGCCAGATATGAATTCAAATCTTCCTGACCCTAGGCTCAGTCTCTATGTACCATGAAGCCATGTGTAAGTCTTGGAAAGACTCTCATCAAGCCAGACTGCCAGTGAATCCCTACCTCAATATTTCTGAGCCCAAATAAGATCATCAACTGTTATAGCATCATAAACTTAGAGCTGTACAGGAGAACCTAAGAGATTGATCACCTATCCCAACTCCCTGAGTTTACATGGAGGAAATTGAGTAAGGCATACCAAAGGAAGACGTACAAAGTAGCAAAAAAAGAATTTGAACCCAGGTCAAAGTTCTAACTTATATGGCTGAGTGGGAGAAGTGGTGAACCTAGGGAAAAAAAAGTCCATGAATCCAATTGTCACAAAACAACGTGCGTGAACATATTTATCTTTAACCATCTCATAGAGCTATCCCCTTCTCTCTACTCACATAGTCAACTGACCTAGCTCAGATCCTCCTCTTCAGGATATTTTAACAGTCTTTTTGGTCTCACTGCTACCAGTCAATGCTCTCTAACTCATCCTCTACCAAGCTACTAAATTAATATTTGCAAAACATTGATGAAACTATGTCTTTCCTCAACTCAAGAATCTTCAATGGTTCCCTATTGCCTCTAGGATGAGCTACAAACTCCTCAGGCTGGAGAGGTGGCTAGGTGCTACAGTGGAGAGAGTGCTGGACTTGAAGTTAGGTAGACCTTAGTTCAAATTCTGCCTCAGACACTAGCTATGTAACTCTGGCCAAATCACTTAGCCTCAATTTCCTAATTTCCTCATCTGTAAAATAGGGATAATAAAGCAACTGCCTCTCAGGGTTGCTGTGAAGATTAAAGGTGATACATATGAAGCATTTTTCAAACTTAAAGTGCCATATAAATGCTAGTCCTTCATGCCTACCTTTTTGGAATTTCTAGACTTTCTGGTTTCTACCTTTCCAGATTTATTTTACATTATTCCCCTGCATACATTCTATTTTCCATCCAAAGGGGTCTATTAGCTGTTAGATGAATTGAACAAACCATCTCCTATCTCCATGTCCTCCAACCTTGGAAGGCATTCTGTTTTCACTCCCACCTCTTAGAATCCCTAGCTTCCTGTGAAGCTCAAGTGAGTGTCACCTCCTACATGATGCCTTTCCTTCTCCACCTTGTCCCTTATGCTCTCATCCCTCTGAAAATATCTGTGTGCAAGTTATATCCTCTTAGTAGAGCATAAGATTCTTGAAAATAGAGAGACTTGTTTTTTTTATCTTTGTGTATTTTATGCCTGGGGCACCAGGTGGCACATTGGGTAGAATTCTAGACCTGGAGTCGAGAAAACCCGAGTTCAAATGTGGCCTCCCTTACTAACTGTGTGACCCTGGACAAGTTACTTTACCCTGTTGGCCTCAGTTCCTCATCTGTAAAATGAGCTGGAGAAGGAAATGGCCAACCACTCCAATATCTTTGCCAAGGAAACCCCAAATGGGGTCACAAAGAGTTGGAAGCAACTAATTGACTAAATAACAACAATCCTATTAGGAACCTGGGGTTCAGAAGAGTTATGATTTACCTATAAGACCATAAGTCTAGAGGTGGAAGAGACCTCAAAAAAAATTTTAACCACCTCCATTTTACAGGTGAGGAAACTGAGGCCCAAGAAACTCAATTAAGTTGCCCAAAACCACATAAGTAAATAAATGTCAGAGATGGGATTTGAACCTAGGTCATCTGACTCCAAAGCAAGTACTCTGCTGCTTCTGTGTAACTTGCCTACAATCACACAGCTAATACATATCAGAACCAGAACTCAAACCTAGGGCCTCTTGATGTTACTTCTAGTTCTATTCCTATCTACAAGTTAATTCTGAAAATCTCAGTATTAGAATAATTGTGGTCAGTATTAGCAACAATCATCATCTCATTATGCCCACCTTGAATAAAAACTTAAACAGAATAAGGAAATGTACTCTTTTTTTTCATGGCTCTTTATAGCCATGAAAATTGACCAAGAGCAAACATGACACTTGGCAGAACGCATCTGCTCTCTGTGGATGGTCATCCTTGAGCTGTCTGAGTTCACCTGCCTAGCAAAAAAAAGTATTCCTAAGACTTTGGACCCTGTAGTTGGGATGCTAACCAGATCTCATTATCCTTGCTACTGTGGGACTGCCTTAGTAGATGGCTGCCAATGGGATAATTTAGAGTCTCTTCTAGTTCCGTATTCTATGACTTCTTTGAACATCCCTGATTCCCAAAAACTCTTCCATGTCTTTGGAATTGATTGTGCAACATGGGAGACATTGGCACAGGACCACTCCACATGGCATGCCTTCCTCAGAAAAGGTGCTGTGCTCCATAAGGGAAGCAGAATTGAAATAGCTCAAAAGAAATGCAAGATGCACAAATTTAGAGAATCCACCCTAAATGTTCACATGGACTATTTGTGCCCTACCTGTGGTAGAACATTCCAAGCTCATATTGGTCTGACACACTGAAACATGACTCTCATAATGATATCATTTTGGTCTTCTTCAAGAACAAAGGACAACCAACCAGTCATTAGCACTTTATTCTTCAAAGTTAAAGGATCATCCTATCTAAATTCAAATATACCTGGAGGGGATAATATATCAAAACACATAAAAGACAGTGTAGGATAATAGAGAGTATTGGATCTGCAGTCCAGAGGACCTGAGATCAAAACCCAGTTCTGCTGTCTTAAGTAAGACATTTACCTTTCCTGTGCCTCGGTTTTGTTGACTGTAAAATGAGATTAGGCTATATCCTCCACAGTTCCTTCCAGCCCTATCTATGATCCTATGATCATTACTTATTAATAAGCCTATGCAAATTATTTCATAAGATCCTATCAGGGGGCAGCTAGGTGGCATAGTGGATAGAGCACCGGCCCTGGATTCAGGAGAACCTGAGTTCAAATACGGCTTCAGACACATAACACTTATTAGCTGTGTGACCCTGGGCAAGTCACTTAACCCTGTTGCCTAGCCAAAAAAAGATCCTATCAGAGAAGAGACTTTGATGGCAAAGAGGTATGAAGCATAGGGCACAGTCTGGTAGGGGAAACCTAGAGGGGGTAATCCATAGGACACCCTTAGGGCACTGATGAGTTGTGAGGGTAAAATGAGTACTAAAGGGGAGGTAAGAGAGGGCAAAAGGTGAATATTGCCAACTTCCAACCCTGCATGCCAATAATGAAATCCTCCACAATAAAGTAGTAATGCTATTATTAGTAATTAAGAATTTGTTCAAGAGGAAGTCTGTGAATAGCATAAGAAGGGCTGGCTTTGGAGCCAGGAAAACTTGGGTTCAAATCCTGCCTCTGACACATACTAGCTACATGGTCATAGACAAGTCACTTGAACTCTCAGTGCCCTGCACCCCGTGGCTTATAAGTTATAGATGAGTTGCTGATCTGTGTCAAGGGGGGAAGTTTCTATACAGGAGCTCTTCATATCAATGAACTCATAGGTTTGAACCTGTGGTCAACATTTATGGTCAATATTTTACCTAGGGTTTAGCAAATGGGGTCATCACTTGACTACGCCAACCTTGAATAAGGAACGAAACAGAATAAGAATAAAGCTAAAATGTTCCTTTTTTCTCTACCAGGAGAACTTCCCTAGTCCCCTAGTGTATATAGCTCATCTGGTCTCACAACTGGTTGGTGATAAAGCTCCCATGGCCCCCTTGGTCAAAAATGAGCTCATGTAATTTCTATTCAGAGTGAAGGAGAACTTAGAGTCTCAAAATCTATGCCATCTTACCAACCTAAAAAGGTGTAAGGCATGGATCTGGTGACCCTTTTTTATTACAGAACCTTATAGAACCACCTATAAGGTACAGGCAGGGAAGAAAAGGGGTGTGAGTCTCTTTGGTGAAGTGAATGCTCACATTTGTGAAATCACTAATTTTTCAGTATGGAATCCAAATCCTATTTAATCCAAGAAGCATTTAGTAAGTACCAACTGTATGCAAAGCACTGTATTAGGCAATGGGGATAAAAAGACGATATGAAAAACAGTACGCACCCTCAAGGAGCTTACATTCTACTAGGAGATGCAACCAATAACTGGGTAAACATATGTTCAATAATTTCAAAAAGGAAAAAACCACTCACAACTAAGGAGATGAGGAAAAGCTTCACATAGGAGATGACACATGAGGTGGGCTTGGAGGAAGCCAGAAATTTTTTTTGGAAGCTAGAAATTTTAAGAGGGGAGGTTGGAGGAAGTGGATTCCAGAAATGTAAAGCAGTATGTGAAAAGATATGGAGGAGAGAGATGGAATGCTGAGTTTGGGAACCGCAAACAGGATATCCAACTGAGATGTAAAAGTCTCTGAAAAGTAAAAAGCCTAGGAACTGTAAGTAGGCAGAGAGCCAGGTTGGCCTTCAAATGCCAAGCTGAAGATTTTGTATTTTATCTAAGAGTCAATAGGGAGCCACTAACAGTTCTTGAGCAAGAAAGTGGCATGGTCAGACTGGTGATTTAGGAAGGTTCTTTTATCAATTTTATGAACAAGTGGATTAATAAGAGAAGAGACTAAAATCAAGGGACTGAATTAGGAGCCTGGATAAGAGGTGATGAACAAGTGAACTAGGATGGTAGCTGTGAATGTGGAGGAAAGGGGACTAATACAAAAGAGGTTGGGAAGACAGAATTAACCATATTTGGCCACAGACTAGCTATGGTGGAGTGAGGGAGAGTATAGAAGAAAGGAAGAGTTTAGAGTTGTGAATCTTAGTGATTGGAATGATGGTGATCCCCTTAACAGAAATAGGAAGGTTTGGAAGAAGGATGAACTTTGGGGAAAATATGGAATTAGTTCCATTTCAGACACATTGAGATGCCTGTAAGATATCCAGTTGGAGTTGTCCTATGGACAGTTGGCCAATCATCAATAAACAAATCAGTCAATTTATTAAGAGTCTACTATGGGTCAAGCACTGTACTAAGCACTGGGGTATGAAAATAAGGCAAAAAACTCAAGAAGTTCATGATCTAATGTGGAAAACAACATGCCAAAAAAAAACTATGTTCAATTAAGTCACAGGGAAAATTGGAGATAATCAATAGAGGGAAAAAACTAGAATTAATGGGATTGATTGGGAAATGCTTCCTGCAGAAGGCTGGATTTTAGCTGGGACTTGAAGGAAGAGGGGGAAGCCAGGAAGCAAAGATGAAGATGAGGAGAATTCCAGGCATGGGGAACAACCAGTGAAAACATCCAGTCAGGAGATATGTCTTGTTTGAAAAGAAGCAAGGAGGTCAGTGTCACTTTATCTCAGGGCACATGAGCAAACATAAGGTGAAAGGACACTAGAAAAGTGGGATGGGGGAAGAGATGATGAAAGGCTTTAAATACTAAACAGAGGATTTTATATGTGGGCCTAAAGGCAATAAGGAGCTAGTGGAATTTATTGAATAGAGGAATGACATGGGCAGACTTGTGCTTTAGGAGGAAGATCACTTTAGCAACTAAGTGGATGGTAGACCCAAATGGGGAGAGACTTGTGGCAGAAAAAACATCCAGCAGACTTTGCAATCCAGGTATGGGGTGATGAGGATCTGAACCAAGGTGGTGGCTATGTCAGAGGAGAGAGGGAGGCATGTACCAGAGACATGACAAACATAAAATCAACAGGCTTTGCCAACAGATCGGATTTGGGGGAGGGACATGAGAGAGGGTGAAGAGTCTAGGACGACACATGGGTTGTGAGCTTCAGGTACTGGGAGGATGGTGGTGTCTTCCACAGTACTTGTGAAGTTTAGAAGAAAGCAAGGCTTGGGGTGTGAAGACATGATTTCATTTTTAGCAGCACTGAAGCTTAAGAGAAAAAATAGGGCTGGATGCATAGATCTGGGATTAACCAACATTGAGATGCTCCTTTGAATCTGTGGTAGCTGACAACATGCTCAAGAAAGAAGATAAAATAGCCCATGTGGCAAGTTGTTTGCTGGGACCATTTTCTTCCAACATAAGTGCACAGTGTTTAACAAGCATTATTAAAACTCAGCACTGCCTTATATAGCCAGAACAATATTATCACACATCTGTTCCTATAGAATTTTGCCTTAAAATTGTTCTCTACTTACTTCATATATTTATGTTTTGTCTCAATCCCCCTCTCATTTGGATTGTGTTTAAAGAAAAATGTAATGTGGTCGTGCAGTTTAGCAGTTATTGAGTCACAGGAGCTAACTGTCAAAGTTTCATCCTCATTTGGACATAGGCACAAATATTCTTCATTAGGAGAGTCTTACTTCAGGTGGTTTATTAAACAGTAATGTTAGATTTTTGTTCCAATCCATCTACTCTCTGGACCATTCTTTACCTGAAAGGGATGTGAAAAAAGTAAATCAATTGCCACCACAACTCCTGAAATGGAGAGAGAGACTGTGAAGGGAGGGTGATATTCAAGCCAACTGATGAACCTATCCAAACTTGACCCTAGGGAAATGTTGACCACGGTGCTAATTGAACATGACCTAGAGCTTCCCACAATTGTATTAGCTCTAATACTTGGAGGCACCAAAGGGTTCAAGAAGCAGTTCAGTAGTTTGCATTTTCTAGCTTAGTCAAGACATCTTTATGATTATATAAAAGAAGAAAATTAGGCCATGGAAATGAGAACAGGTCTCATAGCCATGTTCTCCAACCAAGTGGAGAATGGATAGGCAATTTATAGTCTTACAACTGAGTTGAGAAGACAAAAAGTAAATTGGGGTTGGTACAGAGTTGAGAGATGAATGAGAGGGCAGGGCATACAGTACAGGGCAATTACGGGACAGAGAAGTATAAGTTATGAGATTAAGGATGGTAAGGTCAGCAGGACACAATCATGATTGGAACATCCTACAAATAAGAAGTGCAAGTTGAATAGGTGTTTTCCATTGTCCTGACTAGGCACAGCACTCTTTCTAATCGGAACACATTTCCCGAGAGTCTATTCATCTCAGCTATAGCTAGACTTAGAGGTGACAGACACCATAGTTGTTTTGAAGCATTTGACCAACCTCTGTAGTGATGCCAATCCCACTAGAATCAGAACAAAATACAATAGAAGAGTTTTGTTTCCACGAAAGTCTGCTTTTTCTGCCCATGATATCCTCTGGGCAGAATTTTAGAATTAGAAAAGGCCTTGAAGATAATATAGCCCTATGCCCTTCTTTTAAATATGAGCAAACTGAGGTCCAGAGGAGCATGATGATTTTTCTAAAGTTCCCTAGCTTATTTATAGCAGTCAAAACATGTCCCACCCCACTCCCAACCACCACATAAAATTTATTTGAAAATTCCCAGAAGAGGCTATTTCTGATCTTCCTTTGAAATATAGATAAATCTTAGAATAGTTCCTCTTGTGAACAAAAGCCAACCATTAACCTCTATTTACAATTCTGCCTTTTCCTATAATTCCCAAAAGAGAAAAAAAGAAATGAAAAGGGAGATGGAGAATAGGAGGGAGCCCTTGTCTAATTATGAAAAAATACAAAGAATCTTGGAGCTGGAAGAGATTGGAGAAGTCATCTATTCTAAATCCTGACATGAAATTAGGAACACCCCTTCTACAACATTCTCAACAAATGGTTATCCAGTCTCACCACTGATACTTTCTTACAAGGAAGTTTATTCCACCATTTATTAGGGAATTCTTCCTTAAAATGAACTCAAATTCACCTTATGACTTCCATCCACCAGTTCCAGTTCTTCACTGCACCCTCACTGAAGCCCAGGAATCCTTTTTTTTCTTCTCCAATTAACTTTCTTATCACCCTCCCCCCAGCAGTTGTTCCCACCTTCTCTTCTGTATTCATCTACAACTTCCTGTCCTCCAAATCAGAGGAAGACTGCTTTACACTTCATTTAAAAATGGAAGCCATTCATCATGAATTTCCTCTTCTCCCCTATTTTATACTTTAAAACACTTTAATGACATCCTCCATTCTCTTCTCCGTTGTTCCAGTTTATTACAAAGCAGTGGCCTTTCTTCTTGTCAAGGCTAACCCCTTTGTTTGTTTTATTGGACCCATATCTATTGAAATGGCATTTACCCCATTCAAACATCATCCTCTCTCATCTTTGATCTCTCCCTATCTATGGTTTCCCACTGTCTGGCTCATAGGAAGTACTTACCAAATGCTTGTTGATATGACTTGACTGAACACATATCTAATTCTCCCTCACCCATTAAAAAAACCTTCACTTGACCCATCAAGCTTATTAGCCTATGTACTCTTACGTTCTTTCAAAAAGGACTATAGCTCTAAAGCTGGAAGGAACCTTCAAAGACGTCTAGTCCAAATCCCTCGCATGACAGACAAGAATACATCAGCTAACCTTCACATGGCATAGCTTTAAATCCTTTGACTAAAATGGTCAACCTCCTCTGGGTATGCTCCCAAAAAAGTGCTATGTAGTTATATATCCCCCATCCTTTGTTTGTGCAGCTAATTCTTTGAATCCAAGTTGAGAGGGTTATATTTATCCCTTTTACAATTCAACTTACTGCTTCAGCCTTCTGTTCCAGACTGTTTAAACCTTTCTTGATCCCAACTCTGTCATCTAGTGTATTAGCTATCTCTTCCAACTTTGTGTTATCTGTCATTCAATTCAACTAACATTTATTAAAGATAAAGCATAACCTTAGGAGGAGATGTAGAAACAGGTTATAGCTTAAACTGGAATCTCAATTTAAGCATGCCAAGTCACTTTAAAACTGCCAACAGAACAATCAAAGATAGAGACCTGAGGTCAGTTGGACGTCAATCAGTTCATGTCAGGGCTTAATCCTTTGATCCAATTCAGTCTACTTTCTCCATCATATTCTCAAAGAAACCATAAATGAATAAGTCAAATTTTTTTTCAAATCTTTTGCTGAAATCTCAACATACAGCACAGTACAGCAGAGTGGAAAGATATGGGTTTGAATCTTGGCTCTGACACTTACTAGTTATATGATTATGCATGAGTCATTTACCCTCTCTTGGTCTCAGTATCTTCTTATATATAATAGAGGAAATAATATTTACTTGCCTTCTAAACAATGTTGCTGTCAAGAATTTTGTCAACCTTAAAGTACTAAATAAATGTCAGTCAATAAGCCCTTATTAAACATTTGTATTGTGTCAGGAAATATGTTAAGCACTGAAGTCCAGGGATAAAGTTCAAGGGATCCATGAATTTGGATAGCTAATATGTATATACACACACATACACACACACACATACATATATACATACATATGTATATATATACACATATATATACATATGTATGTATATATACATATATATATATATTAGCTATCCAAATCACCTTGAACCAAAATATAGCATATCCTTTAATTATTTAAAAACATTATTCTGAGAGGGTTCTGTAGGTCCTACCAGACTGCCAAAGGGGTTCATGACATGTTAAAAGGTTAATAACCCTTCATTTAGAGCTATTGAATGATTGCCATAGTAGCCATATCAAAAAGGAAAGTGAAGTCAATCTGGCATAACTCATTAAGATCCCATGTTAACTCAGTGAAGTACTGCTTCCTTTTTTGAAGTGCTCATTCATTATTTTATATATGCAAGAGTTGTGTATCTCCTTTTTGAGATAGTCATCTCTGGTCTTACATTTTCTGTGACCTCCTTGATTTTGCAAGGCAGCTAGGTGGTGAAGTGGATAGGGTGTAGGACCTGGAATCAGGGAGACTCATCTTCCTGAGTTCAAAATTGGCCTCAGACACTTAATAGCTGTGTGACCCTGCACTAGTCTCTCTTAGCCCTATTTGCCTCAGTTTCCTCATCTGTAAAATGAGCTGGAGAAAGAAATGGCAAACCACTCTAGTATCTCTGCCATGAAAACCCCAAATGGTGTCACGAAGAGTCAGACATGACTGAAAAATGATTTAAACAATCCTGGTTCTGCACAGTTCCTCAGAGTTCATCAGCAGTGGTTCGGCAATCTCACTGATGCCTTCCTTCAGGTCTCTGTATTGTAATTCACTTGGGCCAGAGCAGCTGAACTCATTTAGAGTTGCTAGGTATTTTCTTACTATCTCCTCCTCTATCTTTGGCTCCAATTCTCTCTTAACCATGTTTGTCCTACCCTTTCTAGTTTAAAGATCATTCACCTTGACTGAGAAGATGGAATCAAAATGCTGCTGAGAAGTTTCACTTTCTCCTTGTTTGTTATTCATCTGCCCCAAGCAGCTGACCTAACCCCCCCAGATTCTTCTGCTTGTCTTGAATGGTGCTTTAAGAAGTTATTAGCTTTTTTCATAAGCCTCAGCTCATTCTGGGCTTTAGCCCTCTAAACGCTATACTTAAAAGTCCCCTACCATTTTTCAAATATTCTTACTTGGTCATAGGCTCCATCCTCAACACATCTCTTCCACCCCACTTCTCCTTTTTCTGCCCATGTCTTTTTGAATCTGAGTCTGTCACAGATTTCTTCCTTGATCCCGAATGCCTACCCTGTCTGCCCAGTTCATTTTTTAATTTGAGCTGATCAGAGAAATCCTGATGAAGCAATATTGGTCTTTTCAGATATCTCCATCCATCTTTTCTTCCTCATTGGAACTATTCATGGTTGCATTCTGTTTTGCTGTTGTTGTTATTGTTGTTGTTTGCTTTTTGTGGGAGGCAATCGAGATTAAGTGACTTGCCCAGGGTCACACAGTGCATTCCCTTTTTTTAAAGTCTTCCGTTGTTCTTCATCCATTATCCCCTTGCAGGTATTTGCATATGATATCATACCTCTTTTTTCTTTGAAATCTGCTATCCTAAAGATAGAAGGGAGTAAATATTTATTAAAGCATCTACGGTGTGCCAGCCATTGTGCTAAGCACTTTAAAAATGTTATCTAATTTTATACTGGAGATAGGTGCTATTGTATTATCCCCATTTTACACTTGAGGAAACTGAGGCAGGCAGAGAATAAGTGATTTGCCTAGGATCACAGCCAAGTGCTCTATCCACTGTGCCACTTTGATGCCTAAAGTATACACCCCCCACATTCCCATATTTAATTATCATGAATTTTAAAATGGCATGATCACTTTCTTCCAATATTTTCCATAGCTATAAGCAATTTAAAAACCCTTAGGGTCAGCTAGGTGGCACAAAAGATAGAGTGCTGGGCCTGGAGTCAGGAAGACCTGAGTTCAAATCCAGCCTTAGATACTTAGTAGCTCCATGACCCTGGGCAAATCACTTAACCTATCTCAGTTACCTCAATTGTAAAATGATGATGATAAATCTATCTCTAACGGTTGTTGCAAGAATCAAATGAGATACTATTTGCAAAACATTTAGCACAGTGCCTGGCACATATTAGGGTTAATAAAAGCTTGTTCCTTCCTCTCTTAGAAAAATCCCAAAGATTATGTACTTTCTTTATAAAAAGAATGTAAGGAAGAAACAGTGAGATTGTGTGATATTTTCCTCAATGATCCAAGGGAAAAGAAAAACCCTGATTAAAATCCCAAATCTCAGAATTGGAAGAGACCTCAGAGGCCACCTACCAAAACATACCTGAACAAGAATCTATTCTCTTTGATAGCTAATAGCTAACCTTTAAGTAGCATTTAATACATGCCAAGCACTGTACCAAACACCTCACAATTATTATCTCATTTGATCCCCAAAATAATCCTGGGAGATAGGTACTATTATTGTTCCATTTTATAGATGAGGAAATTGAGGCAAAGAGAAGCTAAATGACTTGCCCAGGGTCACACAGCTTGGTAAGTGTCTAAGGTCAGACTTGAACTCAGACATTCCTAACTCCAGGCCCAGCCCTCTATTCTCAAATGATCATCTGACTTTTGCTTGAAGGCTTCCGGGAGGTTAAATTATCTCATTCCACTTTGAGATAGCTATAATTGTTAAGAATTTTTCCTTACATTAAAGTTAAATTTGCCTCTTTGTGACTTCTACCCTATTATTCTTAGCTCTTCCTTCTAGAGCTAAGCTGAGCAAGTCAGTCCTTCTTCTAAGGGACAGCTACCTTGAATGCCATTTTTGACTACCTAACTCCATTCTTTAAAACCTTCCATTTTGCACTCTACCTACTTTCCATTCCTGCCCCCTCCCATCCTTCCTAGCAGACTTAACATTCGCTGGATGTCCAAGTATTCCATTTTACTCCTGCTAAATTTCATCATTTCCCAAACCTCCTTTTTGCTTTGAATTCTCTTGATCTCTCTTCCTTATCAAATTGTTCAGAGTTTGCAGAATCTCAAAGTTGACAGGGGCGTCAGAAATCATCTAGTTCAACCTGTTCCTGATCAAGAATCCCCTCTATATAACACCCATCCATTCTTTGTTTCAATGTCTCCAATATGGAAGAACCCAGTCTTCCTGGCTCTAAACACTACACCACCTGGATGCCCTATACAATTGGTTACCCATATATAACCAGCTTACTCTCTTCCTCTAATTCAGATCTAGCTCATTATTAATTTGAAGTGCAATGCAGGCTCAAGATAGAACTGATGGACTGGCTCAATGGGCTGCTCATCCAACTGCACGGCATAATCTGAGACAGCCATTTTTCATCCATTTGGTTTTTCTATGTGGATTGTTGGTCTGGATGCTTTTGAATGGTCTTGTATCTCATTGAGGTGATCCTGTAATAATATCAGGCTTGATTCAATCAGTATAACATCATCAGCAGGTGCAAACAGTGGACCTTACCATCTATAGAGAACCCCTCTTTCCTCCCGATCCAGCACAGGACACCCTCCATGACAGTGGCACCTGCCATTCTCTGTTTATATTTGTTTCTTAGTGTCAGGATCTAGCCAAAGTCTAGAACTGGAACAGAGTTAGAGATCATCTAGTCCAACCCTGTCATTTTGTGGATGAGGAAACTAAGGCCCAGAGGGGGTTAGCTGACTTGCTCCCAGTCACAGAGTTGGGATTTGAACTCAAGTTCTGTGACCCAAAATTCAGCATTCTATCCACTGTACTATACTACCTCCCTATAGATGGAGTATCATCTAAGAAAATGGGAGTTAATATTAATATTACCTACCTTACAGACTTACAAAGCTGTTGTTTAAACCTTAATGTATCAGTCTTAGTGTTTCTCTCTCTCTCTCTCTCTCTCTCCTCTCTCTCTCTCTCTCTCTCTCACACACACACACACACACACACACACACACCTAATTTAGGATAAAGGGTTAAATTATATCTATCTCTCTAGTATATGGCATAGCCCAGATGTCCCGCACTGAACAATTGGAGGAGTTACCAAGAACTAGGCATAATCTAGATTCCAGCATAGGAGGGCTCTATGGCCCATGAAGGACTTGGGTTTGAACCAAGGAAGCTCCAGAACAATGAGAATTACATGGTAGCAACAGAAAAAAGGACTTTTGTTAATGGTGATAAAGAACAAAAATTAAATGGGGAAACTCAAGTTTCTAGCATTCGGAGGAACCCCAGTAAAGATCTTACAAAACAGCTATGGGAATAAGCAAATGTTACATCATCACTAGATCATATGTGTCAAACATGCAGCCCACAATACTCCTAATTGCACCTTGAACCAGATTAAACATAGTTGGGAGATACTTAACAAAGTAAATAAAAATTCAGTAAAACATAGATGTTACATTTTAAAACTAAGCCAATACACTTCCCACAGGGATGTTTACGTACAGATTATTGGCTCTCCTTTCTGAGTTTGACACTACTGATCTAAATGAAGGCTTACACCAGCCTAATTAGGATGGTGTCTGCAGACCACCCCTGTGCGTGTAAGCAAGTAAGTCCCATTAATCGTACTGAGACTGGCAGTTACAGAGAAGGGAGTTCACCTGACTGGGTTTATGGCACTACCTGGCTGAGCAGGCATTACATATAATTCCACTGGCTAGGGTTATAACTGGAAAGTGAAAGACACATCTGTCCCACAGGTAAGTCTTCCACAAATTCCCTGTTCTCCTGTTCAGAGTTGCTACTCTTGGGAGGAAATTGATGGGTAGTTATATGCATAGCAATACCACTAACAGCAGTGACTTTCCAGCAAGTTGGAGTCACAGCTGGGCTCCAGGAACAGAAGGTGATTTTGCAGAATAGTCTTCAACTTTGACTCTGCAGGCTATCCCTTCAAGCACAGCCAGCATCTGTTAACCAACTCAGAAAACTCCAAGAGCTCAAATGGATAACCTGGAGAGAAGGAAATAAAGGGAAGGTCCTCTCCCCAGATAAATACAGCAGCATCCCTCTCCTACCTTCAGTCCTGCTAGAAAGTTTTAGAGTAAAACTCAGCAAAAAGAGAAGAGTAGCTATGGTGGCCAAGGTATTCTTAAGAGGACTCCTGCAAGGATCCTTCCAATTCTCTCCTAGCCATAACATTTCTTATGGAGATAGGAGCAGCAAACTGACATCCCCATCTCACACCCTCACCAGCCATATTTCAGCTGGGCTAAAATTTTGAATGGGCTTTCTGGTCTGAGGATGACCCTCCAAGAGACTCCTTCACTCTAACATCTGCCCATTCACTATCTTCAGGCCCTCTAACTGCTCAGCTCTCAAAGTAGCATCTTCTCTCATTCACAAAATAATACATATATTGATTTGTGATCTCTCTATTCTCATTATTCTGCCTGTAATAACAATAACCAGGGAGGGGGTGGAGAAAACCTCATAAACAAACAGTGCAGTAAAACAAATTTCCACATTGGCCATGCTGAAAAGTGTATGCCTCTCCCTGAATTTTTAAGTTCATCACTTCTCTGACAGGAGGTGAGTGGTATTTTTCAGCTTCAGTCTTCTGCTCTCATTATTTGTCGTTACATTAATTGGAGTAATAAAGTCTTTTAGAGACTTTAAAGATTGTTTTTCTCTACCACGTTGTTGTCTCTGTATAAATTATTCTCCAGTTTCTTCTCATTTTGCTCTGCATCAGTTCATAGAGGTCTTTCCAGTTTCCTCTGAAATAGTTATTTCTTATATGCAATAATGTCCCATTATATTCATATACCATAATGTGTAAAGCCATTCCCCAAATGGATAATCACTTAGTTTCAATTTTTTGGTGACTAAAAAGAGAACTGCTATAAATATTTTAGTACGAATGGGGTCCTTTTCCTCTTTAATTTCTCTGGGGGCATAGGACTAGTATTGGTATAGCTGGGGTGACAAGGTATGTACAATTTAATAACTTTAGGGGCATGGCTCCAAATTGCTTTCCAGAATGACTAGACCAATTGACAATTCAGCAACTGTGTATTAGTGTGCCTGTTTTCCTACGGCCTCTCCAATATTTGTAATTTTCCTCTTGTCATCTTTAGCAGTCCAATAGCTCTGAGGTAGAATCTTAAAGTTGCTTTGATTTGTATTTCTCCACTTACTAATATTTTGGAACATTTTTTTCATATGGTTTTCAATAGCTTGGATTTCTTCCTTTGAAAACTACCTGTTCATATTTTCTGACCATTTACCTATTGGGAAAAGGCTTTTATTTTTATACATTTATATCAGTTCTTTATATGTCTTGGATATTAGACCTTTATCAGAAAAACTTGGCTGCAAAGATTTTTACTCATTTACATGTTTCCTTACTCATTTTAACTACATTAAATTTGGATGAAAATTTTTTAGTTTTACATAATCAAAATTGTCCATTTTATGCTGACTGAGCCTATCGCTTGTTTAATCATGAACTCTTCCCCTACCCATAGATCTAAGAGGTAATTTCTCCCTTGCTCCTCTAATTTGATTGTAATATTACTTTTTTATCTAGGTCACACATGCATTTGGAGTTTATCCTGGTACATGGTATGAAATGTTGGTCTAAACCCAATTTCTGATAGACTGCTACCTAGTTTTCCCAAAAGGTTTTGTCAAAAAATGAGTCCTTCCCAAAGTTTCTGGTGTCTTTGGACTTATGTAACTCAGGATAGAATTCTATATTGCTGCTCTAGGTTTGAGTTATTGATCCTTCCAACTCCCAACATCTTCCTACAATTATCTGCCTTTAGCCTCTGCTTGAAATGAATGCTCACTGCGGCATTAGAGCTTGGGGATCTGGATAATCATCACACATTTCCTTCTGTGCTCTTTTCTTCCAACCTTAAACCCTCCAGCCCCAGTTCCTCCAGTTCAGGCCATGTAGCAGGTGAAGTCCATCCTGCTGGATTGTCTGCCACTAGCATTCCTAGAGTAACCACTCACTCAGTTGATAGGACACATTAGGGCCCATTTCAGACCCTCTCCTGCTCCAAAGTTCCTCCATCCTCCACTCCAGAGTCCTGCGCAACCCTGACTCCTATTACCTATGGGGTGACAGATTGCTCTGCTTCAAGCTATAAAGTAAACTTGATCTTGAGCGTGGGAATCATCAGCCACATGGGGATAAAAAAAAGATTCTGAACACAAGCAGACGATACCGTTAAATGACTGCTTGGTCTCCCCTTGATTTTTCATTTATAGAGAAACTCCCTTTTTTCTTTCCCTCTTTTTACTCCGGACAACAGTACGGCCTCAGCCTGGGGACTATGATCTGCCAATAGCCTAAGTTAAACTCATGGAAGAACCAGGACAATGAAAGCCATGACAAGGTAGCACAAGGAAATTGTATTAAATATAATAAGTACACAAGATTAAATGCTCATATTTTCAGCAGCTGGGGAAATTCCCCGTAAAGACTCAGGAAAACGGACAACGGATCCTTCTGATACCACTGCTGGGATGAAAATATATGCCAGAACTATTTGGATGATCTGTTTCATGCAGACAACCACCCCTGGGCTTGTAACCTAGTGAGTCAGAATGTCTTCACTACTGATTAGGTCATTCAGCTGGCAAGGTTCATGCTACCTGGCCGGAGTCAGAGAGCACTCACTACTATAACTGGAAACTGTGAGAGACCCTTTGCTTGCCCTACCTTTATGTAAAGTGTCCTTAAAATTCTGTATATTAAGGACACCTCTCCCATGGATCACTGATTCTCTTCCACCTCCTGGTGGTCCTGAAGACCATTGTACCCAAGGCTGGCATCTTTTACAGTCTTTTGGGTGCCACTGATCCCAATATAGCTTGTCCCACTTCTTCCATGCCCCAGGTACATCAAGTTAAATACTTTCTTGTGGGTGGTAAAATGCATCCATAATAAAGGGCCTATTGCTATTTTTAAAAAGTTACTTCTGCAGTTGAATCTATCAAGAAGTATTTTTCAGTCTTAACGTGAATGAGAAGATTTGATAGAGGAGGGCTATATTTATTTTCTACTAATGCTAATACTTTTTTATACTAAACAGACACAACAGCATGATATATTACCTAACCCTTTATGTGAAGATACACTAGGCTATAAAAGTCTTTGAAAGCCTACAATTGCCATCTTTTATTTCCTTCAAGCATATGCTTGATATGTGGGTAAGCCATTCTTATAAAGATTTTAGAGTTCAGAAAGCACATATGTGTTACTGATTTTCCCCCAATTATCTTTTTAAAATAGCATTTTTTCCATTTGTTTTAAATCTCCCCCTCTTTCAGATATCTTAAAGATGTGTGGCTCAATATTTTCAAAATCAGGTTGTCTCCAGCATTCCTTTCTTCCATGTCTATTTTGGGTTGGTGCTGCTGCTTTCCCCAAGTTCTTCTTAAATGCCATTTGCACTTCTCCATGTGACACATTGGTGACTGAGGTATTAGAATCCTAATGACTCATTTCCACTGCCCTAGATGATAATAGAATGATAATGATACGGATAATAACAATACTAATATCATTCATATAGCACCTACTATGTGCCAGGCATGTGCCAAGTGCTTTACATCACAATCTCATTTTATCCTCACAACAGCCCTAGGAGGTAAGTGCTACTGAAATGCCAGCTGATCTATGCCATTTTTTGTGTATTTGTTGTCTTCCTTCCAGCTTCCTCTATAAATGCTCTTGGGATATGAACTAGATTAGTTAGATCTCACATCAAGCTTTATAGGAACTCATCTAAGATAAACTCTAATTTTGTTTTATTCCCCAAAATAACCCAATGAGAAGAAAAATGTGTTTGGCTCCCCAGCAAAGGAAAAGTCAATAAAAAGACAAAAAAAAAAGTAATCTTCTCCAGATCAAAAAGCAAATCACATGGAGAGGAAACAAGAAGGATGTAGAAAGGATGCTGTCACACTCTAAATTAAGTGCTAGCTATAAGACTCCAGTATCTTCCTGTCATGAATTCAGATCCACTTGCCAATCACCAACTCTCAGAAGTCTTGCACACGATTTCAAATTTTATCTAAGCTGCGACTCTAACTCTCAGATCTTCCAACTCTGAAACCAAGCTTCTTTGCACTTCAGAATAGCAAGGAGACATCAATTATAGGCGCATAGCATGTGGACCAAGGGTCCATGTCTTCTATACTCCCTGAGACTGGGTCTCTTCTGATGACACACCTTCTCGGGCTTCCTTTTCCAGTATGTGCTGCACTTTCACTGCTACCCATTGACTCACTGTTCATGATGGGAAAATGGATTATTTCTCCTCCCGCTGTCACTTCCAGACCCTCTCTCTGTCCCCATCATTTAGTTACCTCTCTTTCTTGGAGGTTCATTCAATCCATATTTATTGCCAATCAAGATTCTGATGGCTGTTGTCTATAGACCTTCAGGACACTATCCTTCCTTCCTCAACGAGTTCAGTGCCTGACTCACAGTGTTTCTCTTTCTGCCTGCCCTCATGCTAAGGGACTTCAACATACATATTGATGCTCCCTCCTTTTTCCTCAACTTAATCATTTCCCACAACCTACTCTTCTACTCCACCACTGCAGCTACACACACAGAGACAGTTGTACTCTTGATTTCATCATCATCCACAAGTGTTCCATATCCATGACCATGAATTCTGAAATTCCCTTGGCTGTTCATAATCTGTTGTCATTCCACTTCTCCTTTTGCCTTGCAACTCCAAATCTTTTTCTTTATCTTCACCCTGACCACCAATCCCTTGACCTCTCAGTTCTTTCCCAGGCCATCATTTTTGTATTGGTCACACTCTTCTCTCCCCATTTTGACCCCTGGGTGACTATGTTCAACTCTACACTGATCTCCTAATTGACAAATCCAATGGTCTTTTCTAATCTTCATTCTCCTTTACCTCTCTGCAGTCTTTTACACCCTCTTCTCCTTGAAACTCTCTTGTAAAACCTGGTTTTCCTCCTACCTATATGACCACTCCTCAGTCTCCTTTTCTGGATCCTAATCCAGGTGATGACTACTAATGTTAAATTCCCATGGGACTCTGTCCTAGAACCTCTTCTCTTTTCCCCCCTATTCTACATTACTTGATGATTTCATCAGCTACCATGTAATTAACTATCATCTCTATGCTAATTATTCTCAAATCAACCTATCCAACAAATACATAACCTACCAAATCAACCTAACCTCTCTGCCAACTTCATGTCTCCAATTGCCTTTCAGATGTCTTGAACTGTATGTCCAGTAAACATCTTAAACTCAGTATGTCCAAAACTACCATTTTTCTCCTAAACCCTCCCTCTCTCCAAGCTTCCCTATTACTGTCAAGGGCATTACCATCCTCCCAGTTCCCCAGGTTCACAACCTAGGGGGCAATCTCTACTCTTCACTCTTTCTCATCCCCATATCCAATCTGTTGCCAAGGCCTATTTATTTCACCTTAGTAACATCTCTCAAACATGCCTCCTTCTTATCTCTCATACTGGGCTATCTCAGTAGCCTGCTGGTTGGTTGACCCACCAGAAGTCTCTCCCTATGCCAATCCATCCTCCATTCATCTGCCAAAGTGATTTTCCTAAAGTGTTGGTCCAACCATCACAAACACACACACACACACACACACACACACACACACACACACACACTTCTTAATAAACTCCAGTGGCTCCCTATAACCACTAGGATTAAATATAAAA
The DNA here is from genome assembly GCF_003287225.1 of Phascolarctos cinereus. Taxonomy (NCBI): domain Eukaryota; kingdom Metazoa; phylum Chordata; class Mammalia; order Diprotodontia; family Phascolarctidae; genus Phascolarctos; species Phascolarctos cinereus. The sequence goes on along the minus strand of NW_027555958.1, from coordinate 423,059,155 downwards.
TCCTGTTTGGCATCCAAAGTGCTTCTTAACCTAGCCCCCTGGCCTATCTTTCCATTCTCCCACTTTTTCATTTGGTAACACTGGCCTCCTTGCTGTTCCATAAACAAGAAATTCCAGCTCTCACCTCCAGGCATTTTCTCTGGCTGTCCACCATGCCTGGAATGCTCCCCCTCCTTGTCTCTGCCTCCTGGCTTCCCTGACTTCCTTCAAGTTCCAACTGAAATACATATCTTTCCTAATATCTCCTAATTCTACTGTTTTCCCTCTCTTAATTATTTCCTATTTATCCTTTATATAGCTTGTTTGTACGTATTTGTTTGCTTGTTGTCTCTCCCATTAAACTGTGAGTTACTCAAATACAAGGACTATCTTTTGTCATTTTTGATCTCCAGTACTTGGCATTGTACCTGGCAAATAGCAGGTACTTAATAAATGCTTATTGCCTGACTGATTGCACTGTCCTCTTCTTTTGAGTCCCTTGCCCCTTTATCCAATCAAAGATCTTGTCTGGCCAAATGGCTACCTTGGATTACTCTTAGTAACCCCAGCCTTTGGTCCTATTCACATGCTACCAAATGAAGCTGGAAAAAAATCACCAAACTTTGGTGAATGGGTCTGCTACAAGTTTATGTTACATAATCTCCGTTGGGCCCTCACTGTGGCAAGGCATTCCTTTTACACCTTCTTAATAAATTCACTATCTCACTCACTACATTGGCTCTTCCAAACTTCTTTCCTCAAATAGACCATAGCCTCCCTCTTCCATTCTCTCACTTGAGAACCTTGGCTATTTTACTTCCCAAAAAAAGCATTCACAAAAAAGCTTCCTCTTCTCCCTTGTTCTTCCTCTAACTTCACTTAGGTGCCTTCTGTAGCTACTTCCTCCTTCAACCATTTCATATGAAAAAGTGGTCCTTCTCCTTGACCAGTGATCCCATTCCATCTTGTCTTCTCAAGCAGATTGTGCCCTCTATTATTCCTGATCTCTCACTAATCTTTAGTTGATCCTATTAGCTGCCTTCAAATATGGTTATATCTCCCCTTTCCTGAAATCACTAGACGTGTCCATCCCCACTAGTTATTGTCCTATAGCTCTCTTCCCTCTGATCTCATCCTTCTTGACTTCTTTGCAGTCTTTGACATCGTTGTCTTGTCTTTGATATTTCCCATATGCTTTCATGTGACACTGCTCTCTCCTGGCTTTCCTCCTACCTATATGACTGCTTCTTCTTTGTCCCCTTTGCTAGATCTTTACATGACATCCACTAACAGTGGCAGGACCCCCAAGGCTTTGTCCTGAGCTCTCTTCTCTTTTCACTCTCTACAATTTCACTTGACAATATCATCACCTTCTGCAGTTTCAGTTATCATCTCTACACAGATGACTCTCAGATCTATCTCTCTAGCACTAACCTCTGTCCCAATCTCCAGCCCCATATGCCAACTGCCACCTCAAACTGAATGCCCCATGGAAATCTTAAAGTTAACATGATCACTACTAATCTCATTATCTTTCCTTTCACCCAGGGTCCCTCCTCTTCCTTACTTTCCCATTTTTGTCTAGGGTATCCCCAATCTTCCAGTCACCCAGACTCACAACTCATACCTCAACTGTTCTCAATCCTCTCATGGGAAAAGAAGGAAAGGAAAAGAATAAGCATTTATAAAGCTCCTACTATGTGTTGGGCACTGTCCTAAGTGCTTTTTATAAATACTATCTCAGTTTGATCCTCACAACAACCCTTCAAGGCAAATGCTATTATCATCTTCATTTTATAGTTGAGGAAACTGAAGCAAATAGAGGTTAAGTTATTTGTTCAAGGTCACACAACTAGTGTCTGTCTGAGGTCAGATTTGAACTTAGGTATTCCTAAGCCATCACTCTATCTACTGCACCACCAGCTGCCCCACGTCTAATCTGTATTGTAGTCTTATCATCTATAGCCTCATAACATCTTTCATGTATGTCCCTTTCTTTCCTCTAATCATGCCACCACCCTAGTACAGGAGGCCCTCATTACCTCACACCTGGACTATTACAATATCCTACTGGTTGGTCTCCCTTCTTCAAATGTCTCCCCATTCTAATAAATTCTCCACTCAACTGTCAAATTGATTTTCCTAAAATGCAGGTCTGGTTATATCACACACACACACACACACACACACACACACACACACACACACACACACACACACACATCATTCAATAAACTCCAGTGGTTCCCTATTACCTCCAGAATCAAATATAAAATCCTAGCTTAGCATCTTCCTACCTTTCCAATCTTCCTACACCCTACTCCCCTCCACATATTCCAGTGACAGTGTCCTCCTAGCTGGAAAAGAGGTGGTACAGGGGATAAAAGCACTGAGTTTGGAGTCAGGAAGACCTGAGTTCAAATCTGTCCTCAGATACTTACTAGCTATATAACTCTGAGCAAGTCACTCAACTTCTGTTTGCCTCAGTTTCCTCAAATGTAAAATGGGTATAATAATAAGACCTACCTCCAAGGATTGTTGTGAGGATCAAATGAGATAATATTTGGAAAGAAAGCACTTGGCACAGTACCTGACACATAGTAGGCACTTTATAACTGCTGATTTCCCTCCTTTCTTCTCACACATGCCACTCCATCTCCAACTACCAGAATTTTCACTGGTTGTCTCCCACATCTGAATACTATCCCTTCTTGTCTCCCCCAGCTAGCTTTCCTTAGCACCGGTCCTCTGAGACTGCCCCCCAATTGATCTTGTGTATATTTTATATACAACTATTTTTCATATTTTGCATTTTATCTCCCCTGGAACTGACCATTGTGGATGTACCATGCCATGACTATTAACTTTGCCCTACCAGATAGAATGCTGGACTTGGTATCATGAAGAATGGGATTCAAAACCTGCTACCACCACTTACTACCTGAATGACCATAGGAAAGTCATTGAACTCCTCCCAGCCATGGTTTCCTCACCCATAAAATAAGAGGGTTGAATCAGATAGCCATCGAGGTTCTTTCTAGCTCTCTATATATAAACCTATGATCCAAAGTGATTGAGGAACTAAGCTTTGATTGTATATGCTATCTCACTGCTCCTGTGAAGTGTGGTTATCTAGGCATGGTAATCAAGGCAGCTAGGTGGCAAAGTGAGTAATGGACTGGACCTTGAATCAAGAAGAACTGAGTTCAAATCCAGCTTCAAACAGTTGCTAGCTGGGTGACCCTAGAAAAATCATTCAACCTCTTCCAGTCTCAGTTTCCTCATCTGTAAAAATGGTTATGATACTACGTACCTGCCCAAGATTGTCGGGAGGATGAAATGTTTGTAAATATTTGTAAAGTGCTTTGCAAACCCTAAAGCCCTAGCTATTATTATCTGCTCATACATACAAAATTAACATAAAAGATGAAACATTGCTCAGCTCCCCAGGACACCGATTGGCCAGGTGAGTAATACTGCCCTCTGTGTGAAGACATGGTCAAAGATTAATAGCCAAATGTCTTGCTAGGGTACAGGGCGTGAGCTTCTTCAGGGACTGTTACTCAAATATAGCGTGCAGCCTGTTCATAGACTCATAGACCTTTCAAGCTGTGAAGGACTTTCAAGGTCATCTTGTCTATTTTCTTCATCCTTTCACACACACAAATAAAAAATAAGACCCAGATAATTCGAGTGATTTGCCCAAGGTCACACAGTTAACAAACAGAAAAGCCAGAACTTGAACCCCGGCTTTGTGGATATTTTGTCAGGGGTCTGCTCAATGTGAGAAGGGAATAAGCATTTATTAAGCACCTACTATGTACCAAGCACTGTGCTAACTGCTTTATAAATATCATCTCATTTAATCCTTACAACAACCCTGGAAGGCAGGTGCTATTATTATCCCTATTATACAGTTGAGGAAACAGGCAGACGGCGGTTAAGTGACATGTCCACAGTCACACAACTAGTGTCTGACGCCAGATTTGAACTCAAGGCTTCCTAACTCCAAACCCAGCATTATGTACACTGCCTGATCACTGGATCCAGGATCAATGGATCATTGCTTTCAAATTGGAACCAGATTCCTATGAACACCAGAGGTAAACATTTTCAAGTAAAAAAAAAAAAGAAAGCCTCCTTGCAATTACTGAGCTCTAATAGATTTTCTGCAGGGAAGAAGTCAGAATATCCCTGAGAAGACAAAGGGTTCCCAGTATTTATGGAGGTTGCACATCCCTTAGGCTAAGAGGGTGTTTTGGAGCAACTGCAGCATTCACTCCCTTGTTAACACTGCACTGCAGCAGGCGGCTTTTCTCCTTGTGAGCAAGCAATGGGCCATATTTAAAATAGAAGAGGGAGCGTTTTATGTTTCCCCAGGAACCATGTGCAGGCTTTCAAGTTAAACTTTAATGGAGTGTGTAATTGCATCTAGGAGCTTTAACTGGGACAAACAAGAGCCTTGGGCCCAACAAGGAAGAGACAACTGGTGACCAAGAAAGGCGAAAAGAAAAAGGGAGAAAGATAGCCATGGAGCCATGGTTAATTGTGGTATCATTTCCATCCTGGGCTGGACTTGGAATCAGAAGACCTCAGTGCGAATCCTGCCTCACTTGTTTGTTACCTGTGTGAGCCTGGGCAACTTATTACCTCTCTGAGACTCAGTTTACCTATCTGTAAAATGAGGATACTAATAACACCTACCTCATAGTGTTGTTGTGAGGATCAAATAAGATATTTTTTAACAACATTTTGCCAACCTTAGAGAGTTATATAAATGCAAGCTGTTATTTTCAAAAACATTCATAGAGAGGCAGCTTAGGTGATGCAGAAGATATAATGCTAGACCTGAAATCAGGAAGACCTGAGTCCAAATCCAGCCTCAGACACTTGTTTGTCTTGGCAAGTCACTTAACCTCTGTGCCTCAGTTTCCTCCTCATCTATAAGAGGGGATTAATAACAATAATATCTACCTCCCAGGCTTGTCATGAGGAATAAACAAGAGCATACTTGTAAAGAATTTTGCAGAACTTAAGCCCTATATAAATACTTAATAGTATTATTATCATCGTTATTGTTCCTATAGGTTATCCATTATATCCATAGAGATTCAAAGAGGTCTAAGACATGGTTTGCCAGAAAGCATTATAGTGAAGAGTAAGGAAGATAAGTCAGACATACAAGGTAACATCTGTTTACTTCCAAAAAACAGATAAGACAAAGAAAAAGAGAGAGCTATCTGGAATGTGCTGGAACCAGCTCAAACCAGCTCTTGAGTCAATTGGTAAATTTCCAGGGTAAATATGTATATCTCAGAAATCCTCAAATGCTCCAAATCAGGACTTGATTTCATAATTTGTTTATTGTCTAGATTTAAGAAAATAATGTAGGAAATGTTAATGATTCATATTAAACTTGAAAACATGTCTTGCTTTTCAGAGATACAGTTGTTAAACATTTTACTAATATGCTCCTAGCTGAGGTGGTTACAGTAGACTTCATAGAGAAGGTGACATTAGACCAAGGGCTTTACAGAAGGTTAAGGCTTAAAGAAAAAAATTGGAAAGCATTGCAGGCTTTGAGAACAGAGCAAGGAAGGGAACAGAGCAGAAGGCTGGAGGAAGAGCGGTTTAGTAGTAGTTTAGGTATGATAGGTGATAGAGAAAGTCTTAAAAGGTGGTGAAGTGCACAGAGCACTGAGCTTGGAATCGGGACTCATCTTTCTGAATTCAAATCCAGCCTCAGACACACTCATTAGCTATGTGACCTTGAACAAGTCACTTACCCCTGTTTGCCTCAGTTCTTCATCTATAAAATGAGATGGAAAAGGAAATGACAAGCCATTACAGTATCTCTGCCAATGAAACCCCAAATGAGATCAAGTAGAGTCAGACACAACTGAAAATGACTAAACAACAACAAAAAGAGTCTTAAAAGTCAGGCTAAGAACTTGATCTATGGAGCAGTACTGGCGAGTAAATAAATGGGAAAGATGTATTTAGGCAGCTTGGATTGACATCAGGGATACTTGAAATCCAGGAAGTATAATTCTGCATATAGATAGTTATAGAATCCATTTCTACATATACATTAAGAAAAACTTTTCAGTCTATAACATCTTTCCATCTCTAGATCTTTATAAGCAAAGGAATGGGAAAGAGGAAGGGAGTAGGGAAAGAGGGATACCTTGGGGAAGTCTTCCCAAATCTATGTTGCAAAGCAGAATTTATAAAACTTGGAAAAACTCTTCATAACATAAAACTTAGTGATCCATCTAGAATTAGGTCCATTCATGGGAGTCTTAGGCTCCTAGCTGGGACTTTCACAAAATAAGCTTCCTGTTTTCTGGGTAATTGCATGCATTATAAAGTAACTGTGGATTATTTCCATCCCCTAGGTCTCCTAATGCTGGACCTAATGCTCTATTTACTAGCCAGAGCTCAGGAATACTGAATTTTCTGAGTGTAGTGGAAAGATCACTAGACTGGGAGTTTTGAGACCTGAAGGACTTCAAGTCCTAGCATTGTGCCAATCATTTGAAGGAACTGGGGATGTTTAGCCAAGAGAAGACCAGAAGGAATATGGTAGCTGACTTGAAGTACTTGAAAGGTTTTCTTCTGGAAGAAGGATTAATTAGACTTGTTCTCTTTGACCCCAGAAGGCAGAAATAGGAATGATTGATAGAAATTGCAAAGAAGTATAGGTTCGATGTTAGGGGAAATGTCCTAGTTATTAGAGCAGCAGTTCCTAAAAGGTAGTCTGAGCACTCATGGGGATCTCTCAAGATCCTTTCAGGGAGTCTTCAAGGTCAAGACTATTTTGATAATAACACTAAAATGTTATTTGCTTGTTAAAATACCCCTCACTTCACCTACTACATATCTATGTGAGACTGGATTTTTTTAACATCCTTCAAACAAAACATATTGCAATAAATTGAATGCAGAAGTGGGTATGAGAATCCAACTTCTTTTATTAACATTATTTTATTATTGTCTTCTACTAAGACAGACATTAAAAAGATTTGCAGAAATATGTAAAACAGTGCCAGTCTTATCAATAATTTTTCTATTTTGGAAAATAGAACTATTTTTCACACCAAAAAATGTTATTTTTGTTAACTATGATGAGTTCATTATTATAATTTTGATAAGCATTTTAAATTTTTGTCCATTTTGATTCCTAATAAATATCAATTGATATAATCCACACTAAACATAAACAAAAGCTCTGGTGTCCTCAATAATATTTAAGAGTATGAAGGGGTCTTAGGACCAAAAAGTTTGAGAACCACTGAATTAGAGGTATCCAAGAGTGGAATGGACTTCCTTAGGAGAGAAAAGGTTTTCCTTCTCTTTTATTGTAGTTATTTCTATAACGAAAATATAGCATAATGGATAGAGTACTGGGCTTGGAATCATGAAGACCTGGGCTTAAATCCCCTTCCTAGCACTTACTAAATACATGACCCTGGACAAGTCACTTAACCTTTTGATGCCAGAAGCTTCTCCCTTAGATGGATTTCAATGTGCATTGATGGGTGGTGTCTCCACACAGGGAAGTCCCTGCAATGGTAAAATCACAAATCCTTCAGGCATTTGTGTATTTGTATATTTTATCACCTATACTATAATAACCTATGTACCCCCCCCACTGCCTTGTCCGAAGTTGTCATTCAATATGTGTCTTCTGAGTGAATTGAGGACCCCAGAGCTTTTGTTTATGTGGATTCTCTACTTTCTTATACAGGAGTAGCAGGTAGAAAGTCTAGTGGGAAAAAGTATCAGGACCTGACTTTCCAGGTTAGACAAGTGAATCTCTATGTAATTGTAAGGAAAGTCCTTTTTGTTTAGCTCACTCTCCCTTACTGAAAATGAAATTGTTCACAAGAATAATAATAATACTTAAAATCATATAGCTTTTTCACATCTATTGTCTTATTGAATCATCTCAACAACACTGTTAAGAGATTTTCTCCATTCTACAAATGGGGAAACGAAGGCTCAGAGAGGGAAGGGAAATAGAAGAGAACAAGTACGTACTATGTTCCAGGTACCATGCTAAGTGCTTTACAAATACTAACACGTTTGATCCTCAAAACAACCCTGGGAGGTTGTTATTCAATCATTTTTCAGTCATGTCTGACTCTTCACAACCTCATTTGGGGTTTTCTTGGCAAAGATACCAGAGCAGCTTGTCATCTCTTCTCCAGGTGCTTTCATAGATGAGGAAACTGAGACAAATAGGGTTAAATGATTTGCCCAGGGTCACACAGACAGTAAGTGTCTGAGGCCGGATTTGAACTCAGGAAGATGAGTCCTCCTGACTGCAAGAGCAACCCTCTAGGTGCTATTATTATCTCCATTTTTTAAAGTTGAGGAAACTGAGGTTAAGTGACTTGCTCAGGGTCACACAACTAGTATTTGAAATCATCTTCCTGACTCCAGGCCCAGTGTTCAATCCACTCTGCTATCTAGTGACATGTCTGAGATCACTCAGCTAGCCGGTAAATTACGGTACTAAATCTTAGAAGTATCCAGGTCTTCTGACTCCTAACTCAATGGTATGGCTACCATACCACACTGCCTCTCAACTTTGAACAATGCTGAATGTGCAAAAGAATAGGTGGCCAGGACAAGGCACAAATATTAAACCCATAACATTGTTGAATAGTAGCACTAACAGTACTGCCTGCTTTGGGATTCTAGAAACAAGAGTCCCTTAGAAAAGAAGTGTGGGTGAAACAGGAAGAATCTCCAACTCCCTTCCTGCTTATGAGCTAGCCCAAAGCAAAATTTCAAACGGCCTCTGTTTTTGCTCTCCTTCTATCTCCCTTTGTACACCCTTCTCCCAAGTCCCCATTACTTTCATGCCACTTTGGAGCCCCATTACAGAGTCCTACTAAGGCCTCCCTTCCCCCAAAGTGCTCCATGCTCCAAATTTCCATACTTGGCTCCACACACACACACACACACACACACACACACACACACACACACACTTCCTTTCCCACAGTGCCACTGTCCTCAGGAAAGTAATAAGATTAAACTAATAAAGAGATTAAAGTGATATTAATGACAGATTGCCCTTGACCATCCCACAAGTATCTATTCTTAAAAAAGGGAGTTTGTCCAACAGAAAAAAATCTCAAATTAGCAGAACTCTCTTCAGTGTAATCAAGTAAAGTGAAATTGGGTTTGGAGTGATAGAGCAACATAATTAGGGGGCATGGAGATACCTTGGTCACTCCAATGCCAGTAAGCTCCTCTAAGCTGTTTCTGCCTTTTCCCATTTCTTCCCTTCTTATTTTATTGAGCTCTCCTGGATTCTCTGAAACCTCCAAGCTTTTTCACCTCTCTCTCCATTCTGCACCCATATACTAGCATCATCACCCCAACTAATGGGTCCCAGAAGGAAGGCAGAGGTGAATTTTTCAGGGTAGGAAGCAGAGGATTCCATTTGTAGGAGGGGGAAAAAAAGTTTTGATTGCTGCTGCTACCTTTGATTCATTTGGGGAAAACTTATCTGTATTACTACTCTATTGCTTTGTAACAGCAATTTATATTCTAACACTTTTTCTCATAATAATAACCCTATATAGATATACAGTATAAGTCACCACTATCCCCATTTTACAGTTGAAGAAACTGAGTGTTGAAGAGTTCATTTGGCTTAATGGTGGTAGAGCCTCTACTCAAATCCAGTTCCTCCAACTCTAGCTGTAGTGTTCACCTAACAGAGACCCCAAGCTAGAAGGTGCCTTAGTGATTAATCATTTTAGAGAAGCAATGATGTGACACAGTGAATAGATTGGTGGACCTGGACTCAGGAAGACCTAAGTTCAAATCTCACCTCAAAAACTTGTCTACTGTATGACTCTGGGCAAGTCACTTAACCTCTGTCTGCCTCAGTTTCCTCAACTGTTAAATGGGGAAAATAACAGCACCTACTTCACATGGTTGTTGTGAGGATAATATATGATATTTGTAAAGTGCTTCGCAAACCTTAAAGCAATATATAAATTCTATCTATTGTCGTTATCTTATCCAACCCTCTTGTTTTATAGATGGAGAAACTGAGGCCCAAAGAGGATAAGTGACTTGACCAAGGTCAAACAGTATGGGATTTAGGACCCATGTCTTCTAGCTCTGAATTCATTCATCTTTCCATTTCACTACATTGGCTTGTTCTATTACATCACTGCTTCTTAGATCAAGAGGCAGAAGAGACAGAATATTTAACCTATTATAAAGACAAAGATAAGCCCCTCCAACACACCCTCCTAAGGTGGGAGGAGTCTATATCTTAGAAAATGTTCCTAACAAGCAGAAATTAGAGGAGGGGACCTGGTTTCTGAAACTGTATCTAAGATTAGAATGACTGATGGTCATAACATGGGTGTCATGTATGTACTTCAACAGTGGAAGACGGGGCATTAGGACTTGGCATAGGAAAGCATGTCTTATCCCCAGCACACAAGACTATGGTAATATTGCTGGCAATAAAGTCATACTTCGTCTAACTCCCTTGGAGGAACAGTACTAGACCTGGATTCAGGACCAAATGCTTGGTTCAAATCACACCCATGCCACTTGCTAGCTATGTGACCTGGAAATCATCAATAGCTCTGAGGCTCAGTTTCATTATCTGTAAAAATAGGTATAAATAAAACCTGCACTACCAGACTCCCAGGGTTATTGTGGGGCTTAAAGATTTATTGTGGATAAAGTACTTTATAAACTTTCAAGTTTTGCATACCCCTTACTATGCATAAAGGGTAGGTAAGGTTTTTTTTTTTTAACCATGTCTGTGATTTCATAGGTGTAAGGAGATCCAGTGACTAATTTCCATTACCAATGCAGACTGGCAACTTACAAGTAGTGGGTCATCTGGGAAACTAAGGGGTCAAATAATTTGCCCAGGATCACAAAGCCGCATGTGTCAGAATAGGACTTGAACCCCAGACTTCCTAACTCCAAAGTCAGCTATTGATTACATTATACTGCTTTTATTATTACTAATATCATTATTGCTGCCTTCTCTTTTCTGCAGCCTCATATCGTGGAATGGGCACTGGTTTTGGGCAGGGTCAGAAAACATGGGTTTGAACCCTATCTCTGATACTTAACTGACTGACTGACTGACTGACTGACCTTGGGCAAATCACTCAATCTCTCTAAGCTTTGGTTTACTGATCTATAAAATGAGATGATTGGACAGAATGATTATTAAAGTTCTTCCCAACTCAAAATCCTATAATAGCCATGCTATTCATTATCAGTATTGCTGGTCAATGCTAATGAAATTAGATGTAAGTTATTTTCAACTGGGCTAAGAATCTTGTATAAACAATGAGATGATACAAGATGTCCCAGGAGCCTTGGTGCAGTTTTATAATAGCTTAAAACTGCACCAAGACTTCTCGTACACCTTGAATATGTAAAGTGCTAGGAATATTGTGTGACAAATGAGATGATGCAGGTTTCAAGCCATTAAAGCTTAAAACTGCATCAAGACTTTTATGACACTCTACATGTATAAAATGCTTTGCAAATCAAAGTGTTGTGTAAATGTTAATTATTATTATTGTGATGATCATGGCTTGGTATAACCCCTAGGTTTGTAGTCATATCCATTTTCTGTCAATAAAATTCAGTTCAATCCAACAAGCATTGACCCCCTCCTCTACGCAAAACACATACATAATAAAGCAATGTTCACAGAGGTTCACAGAGATACAGCTTCATAATCAAGACCTGTATTCATCTGAACCCTGATACACTGGCTTTGTGACCTTGATCAGGTCACCTAATCTCTTGGCCAAAATCATCAGCATATATAAGTGCAGTGAATTCACAGCCAGGCATATACAATAGACAAGTTTGCTTGCCAGTGAGACAGAGCAGGGGTGATGGGAACCATAGATCAGAGAAATTATATAAAAATGAATGTGTTCCTATACCTCAGGGCACAACTCTCAGAGACTATAAATGGTAGGGAAAGTATCAGTCTTCACTAATAGAGGGAGTTTTCTTATACTAAGTTACCATACTAATGACATCATAGGTCCAAGTCAGTATCCAGCAAAGTATTATGAGAGAGGTATATAAAGAGGAATAAAATAGTCCCAGCCCTAAAAGGTTTACAATTGAGTAAGTATGATGATACATCATGATAAATCACTGATAGAAATAAAATAAGTTAAGGAAGAATATGAAAGGTTTACAACAAATTCTGTGAGAGTTCAGAGGAGCGATAAATCAAGTCTGGGTAGGTCAGGGAAAGCTTCATAGTGAGGGTAGCATTGGGACTGAGCTGCAGGGAGGGAGGGATCAATAGGATCCTATGTACTGAGTCAGGAAAGCTCAGGAAGTATTCAGGGAATCCTGGCAATTCCAGTTTGACTGAGATGTCGAGTATGTGAAAGAGTGTATTGTGAAGGAAGGCTGCAAAAGTAGGTTGAGGCCAAACTGGCGGAGACCCTGAATGTCAGTCTCAGTTTGGACTTTATTTGGGAGGCAATGGCGGGGAGGGTATTGGAAGATTTTGAACAGTGAGGTAACGTGATCATAAGTGGGCATTAAGAAGATTAATCTGGCAATGCTGACTAGAACTGTCAAGTGGATTGGGAAAGACAAACTGGAGTCACAGTGACCAGATAAGCAACATCGGAGGGCAGTAGATCTAGAGCTGGCCTCTGGAATCAGGAAGAGGGGGTTCAAGTCCCACCTTAGATACATGCTAGCAGTATGACCCTCAACAAGTCAATTAACTTCTCATTGACTTGAGCAGGTCTTTTAGGCTATAAATTGACAAGCAGGAATTTCTTTATTGGCAGGAATTTCTTTACTCAGGGGTTCTTTTTTTCCATTAAATCACAAGTCTCCCTCCAAAAAAAATTAAGGGGCTATCATAATACTCGAGGAGAGACAATAATGGTAGCCAACATTTCTAAACATTTGCTTGCAAACAAAGTACTTCATGGACATTATCTAGTTTTCTCACAACAACCCTGTGAGATAGATGGGTAGCTACTATTATCTCCTTTGTACAGATGAGGAAACCAAGTCAGAGAAGTTAAATGAGTTGCCAAGCACATGTAGTGTCAGAAGTGAGATTTGGACCCAGATTATCAGGAAGATTTGGTCCTCTGCACTCCAAGGACCTGAACTAGAGTGTGGCAATGGGGATTTAAAAAAAAATGAGTAGAGATTAGAGAGTTGTGTCAGAATAAGAATCAGGGGTACTTCACAATTGATTAGACAAAGGTTGGAAGTGGAGACAGATTTGTGAATCATCCTCGGGAAAGTAATAGTTGGCACCATGCAATTGTGAAGGCATAGAGAAGAAGAAAAACATGGAGGCCAGAACTTTGGGGAATACGTCAGGGAACAGAATTGAAAGCAGTAGCAGGGGGAAGAACAGGAGAGCACAACATCGTGGAGGTTAAGGGAAAAGGGAGTACCGAGGAATGTCTAATACAGTATCTAAAGTAGTGAAGATATCTAAAAGAATGAGGATTGAGGAAAAAAAGGATTGAATTAAGCAACGAGGGAATCACTGGTGACTTCTGAAAGAGCATCTTTAATAGAGTGATGGCATCAGAAGACCCTTATTTGATTCTATCCATCCGACTAGCTATTGTCCTATAGCACTCTTCCCCTTCTCTGCTAAAATCATTGAGAAATCCATTTATACTAGGGTCCTCTACTTTTCCCTTCCCTGGCTCCTAAAACCTCTGCAATCAGGCTTTTAACTTCATCGTTTAACTGACACTGCTCTTTCTACAGGTACCAATGATCTCTAATTGCCTTTTCTTATTCCCCATCTTTCTCTGCAGTATTTCACATGAAGTATTTTCTTGGATTGCATTGTCCCCTTATTTTTCCAACCCACATCTATGACCTCTCTCTCTCTCTCTCTCTCTCTCTCTCTCTCTCTCTCTCTCTCTCTCTCTCTCACACACACACACACACACACACTCACATACACACACACACACAGATGCCCACTTACCAATTTAAATTAAATCATTACTGAAATCAGTACATATAAATACAGAGGTCTCACATCCAGACATACACAATAGAAAAGTTTACTTGCCTATGGGATATGTACATATAGCAGGAGTGATGAGAATCACGTATCTGAGAGACGATAATAATTTTAACATAAAGTTTTTAGGGATATTCCTAGAATGACTAACTGCCTGTTTTCTGAGGACCAGTCTTAGTACAGCAAGGCTTATTACTAGTCCATCAGCTACTAGTTGACCAGTTCTTTGAGCATGACCATCCATAGAACTCAGAACTTATTATTTGATGTAATTCTAGTTACCTATTTCATCAATGAGAGAATCAGCGTGGCACTCTAGTCAGGAAGTCGCATGACAGTTCCTAGCCTTATCATTAATTGTGTGACCTTGGACATTTATCATTTTTCCTCTGTGGGCCTATTTCCTCACCTGTAAAATAAGAAGTTTTAGTAAAATGATCTCTAAGGGTCTTTTCTAGCTCTATGATTGTTAGAGAAAACAGGACCATCACATCTAATGAAGTCTTTAGGTTATTTTCACAGATTATTTGGGGGGAGAGAATGATGTGAGCCAAAGTTCCCATTCCTCATTATGAGAGAATGAACACCTTTTCTTGTCTACACTGAGGAAAGAACAATGAGAAATTAACAAAAAATTCAGCAAAAGGGGGCAGCTAAGTGGCGCAGCGAATAGAGCTCTGGCCTTGGAGTCAGAAGGAACTGAGTTCAAATCCAGCCTCAGACATTTAACACTTACTAGCCGTGTGACCCTGGGCAAGTCACTTAACCCCAATTGCCTCACCAAAAAGAAAAAAAAATTCAGCAAAAGAAGTTTCAGACTTAAACAGAAGCAACATCTTCCTAAGATTATGAGTCATAAGATACCAGGAAAAAAAGTGCCAAGGGAGTACAAATGTGGTTTGCGAAGTCAACTGTAAGGTATAAGAAACTAGGACGGTCAGTCAGCCAGGGCCCTGAGCTCATGTGAAAGGCCATGCTCTTAGGAGTTAGGTCAGCTGGGACTCCAAGGCAGCTGGAGACAAAAATGGGAGCAGTTGTCTCTATTTAATTCAATTCAACAAGCATTTATTCCTACTATGTATCAGGCACTAGAGATACAAAGATAAAAAGGAAATAGTCTCTGCCCTCAAGGAGCTTACGGTGTCCTGTGGAAAAGCTACATGTGCACAGATAAATATAAAAATACATATATGTATGTATCCACACACATATCTATATACATATAGGGCAGCTAGCTAGTGCAGTGGATAGTGTCGGGCCTGACATCAGAAAGACTCATCTTCCTAAGTTCAAATCTTTCCTCAGATACTTACTAGCTATGTGACCCTGGGCAAGTCACTCAACCCTGTTTGCCTCAGTTTCCTTATCTATAAAATGAGCTGGAGAAAGAAATAGCAAACAATTCCAGTATTGTTGCCAAGAAAACTCCAAATGGGGTCATAAAGATTTGGACATGGCTGAAAAAATGACTAAACAATAATGTGTGTATACACACACACACACACACACACACACACTCACATACACACTCATGTATAAACATACACATACATACATACATATGTATGTATAAATGTATAGCATATACATACACATGTGTATATAAATATACAGAATATGTATAATATGTGTATATATGTACACATATGTGCATGTATGATATACAGTATATGTACACACATATATGTATAAATATACAGTGTATACACACACACACATATACAGTTGCCCCTTCCAAATGGCAGGGGTTAGGGGCCAGGCACCATGATCTGGAAAATCCGTGTACAAGTTTTTGGCTCTCCTTTCATGCCAGAGAAGAAGTCTGAATTTTTTCTTCTTCTTTTATGGGATGTTTACAGTATCTTATTGTAAAATTTGGATTAAGTATTTGGTCATAGGCTCTGTGTTATCTGCTGGCCTTTGTGTGTCATCTGCGACTTCCACAAAATTCCCCAAAAATTCCCATTTGATTTTTTTATGCCAACCCACAATATACTGAAACCACAATTGGGAAAGTTATGATGTGGAAGAGATAACTGTATATGTATGTATAAATATACAGTATATATATATATATATATATATATATATATATATATATGTACATACACATGTGTAGTATAAATATACAGTGTATGCAGTATACATACATATATATACATACATATATATGTATGTATATATACTATACATATACACGTGCACACGTGTATGTATGTATACATATACAGTATACATACACATATTTGTATGAATAAATATACAGTATATACCTGAATACACATGAGCACACACGCACATATATATATGTATGTATAAATATATAGTGGTATATACACAAAGTATATAATGATTTAGGGATAAAGGATGGGGAGGAGAACTCTAATGAGGAGATAATAAGGAAAGATCTCTTATAAGTGGCGACACTTGAGCTGACTGAGATCCTTAATGGGAGCTAGAGAATGCCAAAAGGTGGTAATTCAGATGAGAACATTACAGTCAAAGGGGACAGCCTATGCAAAGGAAGAGAGGCAAGAGATACGATGCTATATTCAAGTAACATTATGTAGGTCAGGTAGGCTGGAACCCAGAGTACCTGGGGGGTAGTAATGTGTAATTAGTCTAAAAAGAGAAGAACTAGACTCTGAAGGCCTTCAGAGTCCAAACATGCCAAACATGAGCCAAACAGAGCATGCCAAACAGAGCATGCCATACAGTGGAGTCTATATTTTATTCTAGAGGTAATAAGAAGCCACTAGAGTTTCTTGAACAGGAGTGATATGGTCAGAATTGTGTTTTGGGAGTATCAGTTTGGCTGTTATGTGAAGGAAAGATTATCAAGAGTAGAGACTGGATCCGCTTCTGGGAGCCAAGATGGCGGAGTGAAAAGGTAGTTGCTCTCATTCTCCCCTATCAACCTCTGAAAATCCAGAAAATATCACCCCAGAAAAAAAACCCTAGAACACTGAACTAGAATAAAGACGGGGAGCAGCAGTGCAGCAGCCAGCAAACGGGTCTCCAGTGCCTCAGCAAAAATAAGGGAGGCAGAACTACGAGGGGCCCCAGGTGGATAAGTACCCTGCAGCACCCATCTAAAAGGAGCGGAAGAAAGCTAAAGGAAAGGAAAAGCAGGCAACCTAGAATTGCCTGAAAGCTCCAGTTGCTGATTCCAGACAAAAAAGGTAAGCTGCCAGAAACTACAGCTCCAATTAGCATGAAGGCCCAGCACAAAAGCAGTGACAAGACCTAGGCTCCAACACAAGAAGCTTGGGTCAGTACCTCTGTTCCCAGCAGGAGAGCTCAATCTCTTTAAAGGGGGAATAAAGAAACACTGAGTAAAAAGAAACATACCATAGATTCATATTATGAGAAGAGTGAAGATCAAGACAGAAATTCTGAAGAGGAAAATTGTCAACAAACCCACATCTGCAACAACAAAAGGGAATATGAACTGGTCTGAAGCCCAAAAAGCCTTCTTAGAAGAACTCAAGAAGGATTTTAATAGTCAAATGAGAGAGGTAGAAGAGTCCTTCAAAAATACAATTGGCCAATTGGAAAAAAAACACTGAAGAAAACAAGTCCCTAAAAAACACAATTGGCCAATTGAAGAAGGAAGGACAAAATAACAGAAGAGTACATGAAGAAAACAAGTCCTAAAAACACAATTGGCCAGTTGAAGAAGGAAGTACAAAAACTAACAGAAGAAAACAATCTGTTAAAAACTAGAATTGGACAAATGGAAACTAATGTCTCTATGAGAGAGCAAGAATCAGTCAAACAGAAACAAAAAAATGAAAAAATAGATGAAAATGTAAAATACCTCATCAGTAAAACAACCGACCTGGAAAATCGATTCAGGAGAGACAATTTAAAAATTATTGGACTACCTGAAAATCATGATGAAAAAGAGCCTGGACAGTATCTTTCAGGAAATCATAAAGGAAAACTGCCCGAAGTCCTAGAACCAGAAGGGAAAATAACCATAGAAAGAATCCACCGATCACCACCTGAAAGAGATCCCAAATTGACAATGCCAAGGAATATAATAGCAAAATTCCAAAATTACCAGATGAAAGAGAAGGTGCTGCAAGCAGCCAGAAAGAAAGAATTTAAATATCATGGAACCACAGTCAGGATTACACAGGACCTTGCAGCTTCTACATTAAAAGACCAGGGCATGGAACATGATATTCTAAGGCAAAGGAGCTTGGAATGCCAAGGATCAATTACCCAGCAAAAATGAGCATCATTTTTCAAGGGAGGAGGTGGATATTCAATGAAATAGGAGACTTCCAAACTTTCCTGATAAAAAGACCAGAGCTCAACAAAAAATTTGATCTTCAAGTACAGGACTCAAGAAGGACTTAAAAAGGTAAATGGGACAGAAGGATACAATATGTTGTAATAAGGGGGGGTGTTTAAACCCTACAAGGGAATATGAGACTTGCAACCCTTGAGGAACTGTATTGTTATTACACCTTGTTAAAGGAGTATACATAAAGAGGGTGGATATTAGTTGACTTTGAATGATAAAAAAAAAATCTAATCAAGTGGGTTAAATGGATCCAAATAAGTGGATCAATCTGATCTTAGAAAATGTACTGAGAAAGGAGGAGGCAGACAAGGGTAAATTACATTACAGGAAAAGACACAAAATCCTATTACAGCAGAAGGGGGGGGAGCATTGTTTGAACCTTACTCTCATCAGATTTGGCTCAAGAAGGGCATAATAATCAGTTAGGTATAGAAATCTAACTTGCCCTATAGGCAGTAGGGGGAAAAAGGGGAAAGAAAAGGGAGGGGGAAAGAAGGGAGGGAAGAAGCAGTAAGAGTAAAGGGGAAGAAAAGGGAAAGGGATAATAAAAGGGGAGGGACTGAAGGAGGCAGTGGTCAAAAGCAAAACACTAGTGAAGGGGAAAGGAAAAAGGAGAAAGAAAAGCATAAAAGGGGGGAAAGGATGGAGAAAAAGACACAGATAGTAATCATAACTGTGAATGTGAATGGGATGAACTCTCCCATAAAACGGAAATGGATTGCAGAATGGATTAAAAACCATAATCCTACAATATGTTGTTTACAGGAAACACATTTGAAAAAGAGTGACACATACAGGGTAAAGGTAAAAGGCTGGAGCAGAATATATTATGCTCAGCTGAAGTAAAAAAAGCAGGGGTAGCAATCCTGATCTCAGACAAAGCAAAAGCAAAAATAGATCTAATCAAAAGAGATAAGGAAGGAAACTACATCCTGCTAAAAGGCACCATAGACAATGAAGTAATATCATTACTAAACATATATGCACCAAATGGTATAGCATCCAAATTCTTACAGGAGAAGTTCAGGGAGTTACAGGAAGAAATAGACAGCAAAACTATACTAGTGGGGGACCTGAACCTCCCCCTCTGCACTAGATAAGTCTAACCACAAAATAAACAAGAAAGAAGTTAAGGAGGTGAATAGAACATTAGAAAAGTTAGGTATGATAGACCTCTGGAGAAAACTGAATGGGGATAGAAAGGAATATACTTTTTTCTGCAGTACATGGCACATACACAAAAATTGACCATGTACTAGGGCATAAAAACCTCACAATCCAATGCAGAAAGGCAGAAATATTAAATGCATCCTTTTCAGATCATGATGCAATAAAAATTATATGTAATAAAGGGCCATGGAAAGATAGACTAAAAAATAATTGGAAACTAAATAATCTAATCCTAAAAAATGATTGGGTCAAACAACAAATCATAGAAACAATCAATAATTTCATTCAAGAGAATGACAATAATGAGACAACATACCAAAACCTATGGGATGCAGCAAAGCAGTTCTTAGGGGAAGTTTTATATCTCTAAATGCTTACATAAATAAAATAGAAAAAGAGGAGATTAATGAATTGGGCATACAACTAAAAAAACTAGAAAAAGAACAAATTAAAAATCCTCAACTAAACACCAAATTAGAAATATGGAAAACCAAAGGAAAAATTAATAAAGTGGAAATTAAGAAAACTATTGAACTAATAAATAAAACTAAGAGCTGGTTTTATGAAAAAACCAATAAAATAGATAAACTTTGGTTAATTTAATTAAAAAAAAGAAAGAAGAAAACCAAATTACTAGTATCAAGAATGAAAAGGGCGAAGCTACCACCAAGGAAGAGGAAATTAAAACAATAATTAGGAATTATTTTGCCCAACTATATGCCAACAAATTTGACAATCTTAGTGAAATGGATACATATTTACAAAAATATAAATTGCCCAGATTAACGAAGAGGAAGTAAAATACTTAAATAACCCCATCTCAGAAAAAGAAATTGAACAAGCCATTGATGAACTCCCTAGGAAAAAATCTCCAGGGCCAGATGGATTTACATGCGAATTCTATCAAACATTTAAAGAACAATTAATTCCAATACTATATAGACTATTTGGGAAAATAGGTGAAGAAGGAGTCTTACCAAATTCTTTTTATGATACAAATATGGTGTTGATACCTAAACCAGGAAGAGTCAAAATAGAGAAAGAAAATTATAGACCAATTTCTCTAATGAATATAGATGCAAAAATTTTAAACAAAATACTAGCAAGTAGATTGCAGCAACTTATCACAAGAATATATACACTATGACCAGGTAGGATTTTTACCAGGTAGGAACACAGGGTTGGTTCAATATTAGGAAAACTATCAGCATCTTTGAGCATATCAACAACAAAACCAACAGAAACCACATGATCATCTCAATAGATGCAGAAAAAGCTTTTGATAAAATACAACACCCATTCCTATTAAAAACACTAGAAAGCATAGGTATAAATGGAGTCTTCCTTAAAATAATAAATAGCATTATCTAAAACCTTCAGCAAGCATTATATGTAATGGGGACAGGCTAGAAGCATTTCCAATAAGATCGGGGGTGAAACAAGGATGTCCATTATCACCACTGTTATTCAATATTGTACTGGAAACTTAGCTTTAGCAATAAGAGAAGAAAAAGAAATTGAAGGCATTAGAATAGGCAAAGAAGAAACAAAGCTATCACTCTTTGCAGATGACATGATGATATACTTAGAGAATCCTAGAGAATCAAGTAAAAAACTACTTGAAATAATAAACAACTTTAGCAAAGTTGCAGGCTATAAAATAAACCCACATAAATCATCAGCATTTCTATATATTACCAACAAAGCCCAACAGCAAGAGATAGAAAGAGAAATCCCATTTAAACTTACTGTAGACATTATAAAATATTTAGGAGTCTACCTCCCGAAACAAACCCAGGAACTCTATGAACACAATTACAAAACACTTTTCACACAAATAAAATCAGATCTAAATAATTGGAAAAACATCAGTTGCTCATGGGTAGGCCGAGCTAATATAATAAAAATGACAATCCTACCTAAGCTAATTTACTTATTCAGTGCCATACCAATCAAACTACCAAAAATTATTTTATAGAGTTAGAAAAAATAATAACAAGATTCATTTGGAAAAACAAAAGGTCCAGAATATCAAAGGAACTAATGAAAAGAAATGCAGGGGAAGGTGGCCTAGCAATTCCAGATCTTAAATTGTATTATAAAGCAGCAATCATCAAAACTGCTTGGTACTGGCTAAGAAATAGGGAGGTGGATCAGTGGAATAGATTAAATATGCAAGACACAGTAGTCAATGACTATAGTAATCTATTATTTGATAAACCCAAAGACCCCAGCTTCTGGGATAAGAACCCACTCTTTGAAAAAAACTGCTGGGAAAACTGGAAAAGAGTATGGCAGAAACTAGGCATAGACCCAAATCTCACACCATATACCAAAATAAAGTCAAAATGGGTTCATGACTTAGATATAAAGGCTGATACCATAAGTAAACTGGGAGAACAAGGAATAGTTTACCTATCAGATCTATGGAGAACAGAAGAATTCATGACCAAACAGGAGATAGAGAACATTATGAAAAGCAAAATGGATAATTTTGATTACATTAAATTGAAAAGTTTTTGCACAAACAAAGCCAATGCAACTAAGATTAGAAGGAAGGTAGAAAATTGGGAAAGAATTTTTACAACCAGTCTCTCTGATAAAGGCCTCATTTCTAAAATATATAGAGAATTAAGACAAATTTATAAGAACACAAGCCATTCCCCAATTGATAAATGGTCAAAGGATATGAACAGACAGTTCTCAGATGAAGAAATTAAAGCCATCTATAGTCATATGAAAAAATGCTCTAAAATTATTGATTAGAGAAATGCAAATCAAAACAACTCTGAGGTACCACATCACACCTATCAGATTGGCCAACATGACAAAACAGGAAAATGATAAATGTTGGAGAAGATGTGGGAAAATTGGAACACTAATACATTGTTGGTGGAGTTGTGAAATGATCCAACCATTTTGGAGAACAATTTGGAACTATGCCCAAAGGGCTACAAAAATGTGCATACCCTTTGATCCAGCAATAGCACTTCTAGGGCTATATCCCAAAGAGATCAAACAAATGGGAAAAGGACCCACATGTACAAAAATATTCATAGCAGCTTTTTTGTGGTGGCAAAGAATTGGAAATTGAGAGGATGCCCATCAATTGGGGAATGGCTGAGCAAGTTGTGGTATATGAATGTAATGGAATACTATTGTGCTATAAGAAGCTATAAGAAATGATGAACAGGCTGACTTCAGAAAAACCTGGAAATACTTATATGGTCTGATGCTGAGTGAAGTGAGCAGAACCAAGAGGACTTTGTACACAATAACAGCCACGTTATGCAATGACTAAGATTGTTAAACTGAACCCTTCTCGGCATTACAAGGATCTAAGACATCTCCAGAAGCCTCGGGATGGAAAATCCAAAGAAAGAACTATGGAAGTCGAATCACTATCACTTATTTTTACCTTCTGTTGAGTTTTGTTTCATCTTTCTGATGGTTCCTCCTATTGGTTTTAATTTTTACTTACAACTTCACTAATGTGAAAATATGTTTAATGGGTATGTAAATGTAAAGCCTATATCAGATTGTGCACCTGGGAGGGTGGGGAGGAAGGAGGAGAAAAATTTTCAACTCAAAAGCATATGGAAGTGATTGTTGATAAATCAAAATAAATTCATAAAATTTAAAAAATAAAAAATAAAGAGTAGAGACTGGATCTAAGGAGACTGGTTAGGAGGTCATTGTGGTTGTGGAGAGAGAGAGGAATGGAAGCAAGAGATGTCTTGCAGGCAGAATCAATAACATTTGGCAATTGAGTGGATGCAGGATGGGGGAAGCAGGAAGAGTTGAAGATGACTCTAAGGTTATGAATTTGGGTAACTGGAAGGATGATGACATCCTTCAAAGAAATAAGGAAATTAGGAGAAAGGATGGGTTTATAGGGAAATATAATGAGTTCTGGTTCAGATGTGTTGAGCTTGTTTGGATTGAGATTGATAGGATATGAAAATATCTAGAAAGTAGTTGGTGGTATAGGACTGGACCGTTAGATTGTGAGCTTCTTGAGAGTAAGGATTGTAATTTGCTTCTTTTTGTATCCTTAGTGCTTAGAGGCAGAAGGTAGAAAAACAATGCCTGATACATAGCATGCACTTAAGAAATGATAGATAGATAATAGATAGATAGATAGATAGATAGATAGATAGATAGATAGGAGCTCAGAAGAAATATGAAGCTCAATGTGTAGACTGAGAGTCATCTGCAGAGAGATGATAGCTGAGAAGCTATCAGATGGAAGCAGGTAAGATTAGCAAGAGAGAAGATATAGGAAGAGAAGAGGGCCAAGGACAGAACCCTGAGGTACATCCATATAAAGCATACAGGACATGGGATAATGACCCTGCAATGAAGACTGAGAAAGAACAACCAAAGAGGAAGGAGAAGAACCAGAATAGAGCAGTAAGGACTTGTACAGAATTGTCATTGGATGAGCACTTGGGAAAGGCCCTCAGGTTTAGAAATAAAGAGATCATTGGTGACCTTGAAGATGACAATTTTGGTTGGGTAATGGGATTGGAAGCCAAAATTCAAGGGCTTGAGAATTAAGTGGGAGATGAAAAAATGGTGACAATCACTTTTTTCTAAGTAATCTGGCAGAGAGGAGAGAGGCAGGGAGGGCCTGGGAGGGTCAAGTAAAGGGTTTTGTTTTGTTTTTTTTTTGTTTTTTAATGACATGGGGATACTTGGGCATATTTGAAAACAGAATAAAAGGAGCCAGTGGGCAAGGGAGACATAAAAACATAGGTTGGGAGTTGGAAAGAACCTAAGACCATTTCATTCCAAGCCCCTCATTTTATACATAAGAAAACTAAGACCCAGAGATGCTAAGCAAATTATCCTAGATCATGTGGGTAGTGACTGGCAGAACCAGGATCTCTCTTGCTCTAAATCCAGCAGCCTACCCACTGTACCACAATAAAGAAAGAACATTAGGGAAAGAAGGAGAATAATTGAAGGGGCAAGTTCCTAGAGGACAAAGGAGGGAACTGGTCCAAAGGCACTAGCAAAGAAAATAGCCTAGCAAGAAGTATGATCTGTTTCTCCAAGCCTAAGGCAAAGGAAAGAATGGGAAGCTGAGAAGAGGAGGGTTGGGAATTGAGAGAATGTGAGGTATAGAATTAGAAAAAGAAGCTCAAAAAAAGGTGACCTTATTTTTTTTTTCAGTAAAGTATGAAATGAGGAACTCTACTTAGGAGGGAAAAGAGATGTGATATAAGTGGTTTGAAGAGAAAAGAGGTTTAGAACAGACACTGTGGGGAGTGTGGTAGTCAATCAGGGAAGAGTAAGAGAAGTAATGTGCAGCTATGAAGGGCCCAGCTGAGATTAAATAATACCAATTTGCAGTGGTCTCAGTCAGTACAGTTGTGTGAGATCCTCCAGAAGCATTCGTTAGCACCAAGCAAGGGCAAAGAAAATGAGGGGAGGAGATGAATTCAGCAATGGAGTTTGAAGAGGGTGAGTTGTGTTAGCAGAAGGAAGAAAGGGATTCAAGGTTAAAAGACTATTAACTACCAAGTGAAGATTCTGAAGGGGGAAATGGTGATTGTGGAATGTATAGATTCAGCCTTCCTATCTTTCACCATAGATTGGGGTAGAATGATACCTCCCTAAAGAGGTAGCATGATATAATAAGAAGCACACTAGATTTCAAGATAGAGTACCTAGGTTTGAATTTTGAATTTGCCATCTTAGGACCTATGTGACCTTAGGCAAGTCATTCAACCTCCATAGACCTAAATTTTCTCATTTGTAAAATGAGGGCATTGGCCTAGATGATCTCTAAGGGTTCTTTCAACATTCAATCCTATTCTAAGGCTATATCTTGCACTTCTGCAACTTCTTTTTCCCCTTTAAAGTTATGCTCAATCTTTATTCTAAATTCATGTCACAGGAGGCATGGGGAGAGGGAAAATGTTACTTCCCCTAGGGATATTCACCCACTAGGAAAGGGGCTGGGAATTCACAGTCTAGTAGGCCTTGATTTAGGCACTCTGGATTCTAGATCTAGCCCTACTTTCAACTAGGGGGAAAATCATTTGGGGAAAATTATTTTAACTCTCTGAATCTTAGTTTACCCATCTGCCAAATAAGAGGGCTGGACTAGAGCATGGTGTCTTAGCCTGGGGTCCATTAATTTATTTTCATAATATTTTGATAACTGTATGTTAATATAATTATATATATATATATATATATATATTATATAATTTCTTTGTAATCCTACATATTTTATTAATTTTAAAACATCTTCCTGAGAAGGGGTCCATAAGCTTCACCAGACTGCCAAGGGTTCCAAAAGAAAAAGTTAAGAACCCTTGGTCCAGCAGGGGTGAGGAACCTGTAGCCTTGAGGCCACATGTGGCCTTCTAGGTCCTTGGGTGAGGCCTTCTGACTGAGGCCAAGTTTTACCAAACAAATCCTTTTGTGGGGATTTGTTCTGCGAAGTTTGGATTCAGTAAAAAGGTTGCACTTGAGGACTTAGAGGGCCACATCTAGCCTTGAGACCATAGGTTCCCCACCATAGGCTCCCTAAAGTCTATGAAAGGCAACTAGGTAGTACAATAGATAGATTGCTGAACCTGGAATAAAGACAACTTGAGTTCAAATCTAGCCTCAGACACTTGCTACTTGTATCGCCTTGTATAAGTTTCCTCATCTATAAAATGAAGATAATAATAGCACCTACCTCCTAGGGCTGTTGTGAAGATCAAATAAGATAATATTTGAAGTATTATGACAACCCTGAAGTGCTATATAAATGCTAATTAGTATTAATATTGGTATTAGTATTAGTTTAGTATTAGTATTAGTATTAGTATTAGTATTAGTATTAGTATTAGTATTATTCTATGAGGAGCAACTGAGCTAAGCATTTCCCATGGAAGCCACTTGGTGTCACTGTTAGGGTAAAACAAAGTTAGAGGAAGAGAAGAAAAGGAAAAGAGTGTCAGAAAATGAAAGCAACAAAAATGGAGGAGAAAAGAAGGATAATATAAATAGTAATAACTCACATTATATGATGCTTTGTAGCTAACAAACCATTTCCTCACAATAATCACTCACAGTAAAAGGTGGAAGTTTTATTCACCTCTAGGTTACAGATGAGGAAACTTACTTGAAGAAGTAATGACCTGTCCATGGTAGCACATGTTTATGGTGGCCAATCAAGGACTCAGGCAAGATCTTCTGATTACAAGTTTAGTGTTAACCTATGGACAACCTCAGGTGGCACTCAGTAGCATCTATGACATAGGTTGCCCAGTTTCTCTGACCCTATATGGAACCTCTTTCTTTGATGGTCCTTAAGAACAAGATATAAACCCAGTTGACTGCAGCTATGCTTGAAGATAGGAAATTGATTAGAGTACTGGTTCTCTATCTCTTGGAATATGAGTAACCTTTTTTAATGTCAAAAATGTTTAAAAACTACATGATAGTAGATATACTATTAATATATGTTGCTTGAAAAATAAATGTAAATACATAAAATCTCTGATGTATTCAGTAATGCTTATAAATGAGTCCATATTCTATCATCTGCACTAGCAACTACAAACTTTTGGAAAAAGCAATAAATATATTGAGAAAAATTGTACATTCCTCCTATAAAAGATATGTCTCCTTATCTAACATATTGAGTTATTATGCATATTTTGTTGGAGACAAATAAAAATCAAAATAACAATTTTTGGTATACCTATGGATACCATTACAAATATCCCAGAGTTCCC
The DNA here is from genome assembly GCF_003287225.1 of Phascolarctos cinereus. Classification (NCBI taxonomy): domain Eukaryota; kingdom Metazoa; phylum Chordata; class Mammalia; order Diprotodontia; family Phascolarctidae; genus Phascolarctos; species Phascolarctos cinereus. Next base: position 423,031,890 of record NW_027555958.1, on the reverse strand, counting down.
TGAGGTCCATGGCCCACAGGCTGGAAAAGAAGAGACAACCACTTGAAGTCTTACTATGTATGTCTTAGTATCTCTCTCTCTCTCTCTGTGTTTCTCCCACAGGTGGCTTAAATACCACCTGCAAAGATCCTCCTGAGATGGAAGGGTGGCCCTTGACCATGGCAGGGAACCCACTCAGATACAGATGCCTCACCCACCTGGACCGCCAGGACTATGCCTTCCTGTTCCTGATTGGTTTCTGTATCTTCTTTGGGGGCACAGTCGCAGTCTGGCTCACTGGAATGTGTGCAGTTCTCTGTGAAAACATCCACCGAAAGGCTGAAGATGAAGAGCTCGATGAAGAAAAAAAGGATGATAGGCCCAAAAGGACCCGGATTTTTAAATCCAGTCATAAAAATTTTGATGCCATGAACCATCATTTTGTTTAGATGCCATAAACTAATGCCAGATGTGCCTTCCCTAAGGATCCCAGCTCTCTTCATTGCTCTTTCTCCCTCTCCTGTCTCTTTGATGCTGTCCTTGTATATGAAATAATATTAACAAGCTTAAGGATTGCCATTTCACAGCTCCCTCCCTTCCCCTCTCCATGGGTGCATTTTTACTTGAGTTGATTTACCAAAGGGTAGAATGGAGAAAGCCAAAAATCAACAAGTCAAGTCAACAAGCATTTAAACTCTTACAATGTGTCAGGCACTAAGCTAAGCACTGGGGTTGCAAAGAATATCAAAAATGGCCTCTGCCCTCAAGGAGCTCATATTCTAATGGGGGAGACAACATGCAAACAATGACATGCAAGCAATCTATGGACATGATAACTTGGAAGCGATCAACAGAGCTAAGGCATTAAAATTAAGTGGGAATCAAGGCTCCTTGTAGAAAGTGAGATTTTAGCTGAGATATGAAGGAATTCAGGTAACTCAGGAAGTCAAGTGAGGAAGAAGAGAATTCCAGGCACAAGGGGACAGTCAGAGCAAAGACATGGAGTTGGGAGAGGAAGCATGGTATGCAAAGAATAGCAAATAAGCCAGTGTAGCTATATAGTAGAGTATAGAGAGAGGAGTAAAGTATAGGAAGACTGGAAAAGTAGGAAAAATTCAAATTACAAATGGTTTTAAACACCAAATAGAGTATTTTGTATTTGATTCTTGAGGTAATTTTGAGCACTGGAATTTATTAAAGGAAGGGGTGGGGAGCAACAAGGGCAGACATTTAGGAAAATTACTTTGGCAGCTATGTGGAATATGGATTGAGTGGAGAGAGATCCATGAGGAAGCTATTGCAATACTTGAGGTGTGAACTGATGAGGGCCAGAATCGAGGTGGCAGCTACCGGAGTAGAGAAGTGGGTACTTGCATGCAAATTTGGATAGTCTGGACCTTTTCATCCCGTGAATCCTGTCAACAATCTTTGTTTAGCTAACACAAATTTGTTAAGTGCCTACTATGTGCTAGGCATACATTCCAGGCCTGGGAGATGTTGTACAGGGAGAACAGCAAGTAAGCCAATTTTGTGGAATATAGAGTACATGAAAGAGAATAATTTGCAATAATTCTGGAAAAACAGATTGGGGCCAGTGTGAAAGGCATCAGAAACTAAACAAAGGATTTGTCATTTTATCCTAGAGGCAAGAGGGCATTTAGGGATTCCCTGGGACTTTTTGAACAAGGGAGTGTTATAAGTAGAACTGTGGCTTAGGGATAACACTTTGGCAGCTGTGTGGAAGATGGAGAGGTGAGTGTTTCTCATGAATAGCATTCCAGCCACATCTTCCCCTTCCTGTGTATATTCAGTCAATCTCACGTCTGTCATTTATATCTAGTAAATTACATTTTATTAGCAGCTAACTATTTTGGCCTCGAGATCTTTTTTGGAAACGAATATGCTATCTGTTGTGTGCATGTATGTGTATGTGTATGTATAAATATGTGTGTATACATATATATACATGAATGTATGTATATATCATTTACACCTCAGAAAAACTCTGTGAGAGAAATGCTACCAGCATTATCATCTCATCCAAGAAACCAAAACTGAGAGAGTTTAAGTGGTTTGCCAACAGTCGCACAGATATTAGCCATTGAAGGCAAGATTCAAACCTGTGTCTTCCTGTCTAGTGGGTCATCTAATTTTCAAGACTAATGCTGAGGAAAAAAAGAAGACAAAGGAAGATCCTTAGGAAATATAGATTACCCAGGATTATGAAACAATAGTCATGTCTACACCACTATTTACAAGAAAACATTGCATTGTAACTCCAAATTACTATATTATATGCATTTACATGAGGAGAAAGAAACAATGAAGAATGGATGGGTATCTTCCATGTTTTGTTTTCTCTATCCCCACTACACCAAGAATGGTGCCTTGCACGCAGAAGGTGATAAGAAGTGTTTATTAGATTAGACTGGAACCAACAAAAAATCCTTGAATTGTTCTTGAACCTCTTTGAATATTCAAAAGAGATTTCACATCCATGAGCCCCTCTCAAGTCTCTTTAACATATAAGAGTGCTAAATCCCTGAGAGTTGGAATGAGTTTGAGGAGTCATGTAATCTAATCTCCCAACTAATGCCTTGGGAAGCAACCTTTACCCTGACTATATACTTTTTTTTTTAGTATAGGGAAGATACATTTTTTCTGTGGTTATGAGAATCATTCGGGGCCAAGGAAAGCTAACAGGCAATTCACATTTGTTCTGCCCTTAGAATTCCACTCACATCTAGCTTCTGGCACTCCCCTAATCACACTATATTTCTAGATGTTGTCATCTCCCCACATAAGAAAAATTGAGCTCAGTTTATCAAAAAGAATAGTCATTTCTCAAGGAAATTAATTCAATCATTTAAAAGATTTCTCATTTTCATTTTATTTTTTAATTTTTTTTAATTAACAAGCATTTATTTTCTCTCTCTCCCACGTCTCCTACAACTGAAAGAGAAAAAGAAGAAGAACAAAACCCTCATGACAAATTTTCATTCAAGTAAAACAAATGTTGAAACTGGTCATATTTGAAAATGTGTGACTCATTCTGCATCCATCACTTTTCTGTCAGAATGTGAGTAGAATGCTTTATCACTGGTACTCCAGAATTGCAGTTGGTCACTACATTGGATCAGAGTTCTGAAGTCTTTCAAAGTTATTTGTTTTTACATGGTTGTATAAATCATTCTCTTGGTTCTGCTTGCTTCAGTTTGTATCTGAAATCATTTCTTTCCTCATTCCTGACAGCACAATAGTATTCCATTACATTGATGTGCCGTGATTTGTTCAGCCATTCACCAACTGATAAGCACATTAGTTTCCGTTTGGGAGGAGGTGGGGACCTGCAGAAAGAGTTGCTCTAAATAGTTTTGTATATATGAATATTTTTCCTCTTTCTTTGATTTCTTTGGGGTATATATATCATGATGGTATTTTGGATTCAAAGTTGAGTGACATTTGGGGCATAGTTCCAAGATGCCTTCCAGAATGACTGAACCAAATCACAGCTACACCAATAGCATATTAATTTGCCTGTTGTCCTACAGCCCCTCTAATCTGATGGGTATGAATGAAATCTCAGGGTTGTTTTAATTTGTATTTCTAGTGATTTTGAACACTTTTTCTTATCTCTATCAATAGCTTGGATGTCCCTTGAGAACTGACTACTCATATCTTTTGATCATTTATCATTTGAGAAAGGGCTCCTATTCTTACATATTTAAGTTAGTTTCTTATAATAGTGGGGAAATGATTCCTTCATCAAAGAAACTTGCTACAAAGATTTTTTCCCATTTTGATTTTAACATGAGTCTTATTCTACAGTCCTTATCCCAGTAAATTGCCCTAATACTTTGAGATTCTAAATCCAGCCACTTAGACTGGCCACCTAGTTGCTAGTATTTCACAATACGAACTTTCTTGATCTGAACTCTTTTAAGCCTTAATTGCCATTAAGACTGTAAAAAATTATCTCTTCATTGCAGGTTACAATATAGTGAGGGGTGTGTACTAGTGACCTGTCCAGAAAATTATGGGCCAGACATTACTGGACTTTAAAAGGAACCAATCTGACTTTTGGAAAGCATGGAAGCTGTGCTAAGCCCATGGCAATAGTAGGATAAAAATATTTAAAAGAGTTATTTAGTTTATCAGTTAGGACATGTATTTAGGTCATGAATGGATGAATAAATAAAGTATTTATTAAGCACTTACTAAATGCCAAGTGCTGTGCTAAGCTCTAGGGATACAAATGCAAATGCAAAAGAAGGAGGCATCTGAGACAGAATTCAAACCTAAGTCTTCTTATCTCCAAGTATAGCATTAAGAAGTAGGACAGAGAAGGAAGAGGAGCAGGAAGAGGAAAAGAAGAAGAAAAGTCCCTGTCCTCAACAAGGACTTTTTTCACCTCTATTGTAATAGAGAAAACAATGCATCTAGGGAACTGGTAATCTGGGATGAGCATTTTGGTGTGAAAGTTACTGGGATAATGAGTAGGGCCATGTTGTTGTTCAGTTGTTTCTCAGTTGTGTCCAACTCTTCATGACCCCTTGGGGTTTTCTTGGCAGAGATACTGGAATGGTTTTCCATTTCCTTCTCCAGCTCATTGTACAGATGAGTAAACTGAGGCAAACAAGGTTAAGTGACTTGCCCAGGGTCGCACAGCTAGTCTGAGATCAGATTTGAACTCAGGTCTTCCTGACTCCAGGCCCAGAGTTCTATCCACAGCACCAACTAGCTGCCTGAGTAGGGCCACAGGAAGTAGATTGGCACATTCCATCCAGGAACAACAGCAGCACTGATATAATCAGAACTGGATGAGAGGAAGAGGAAAGAGGCACTCAAGGGACTTCAAGAAGGCTATAGAAGAGGTGGCCAGAGAATGAGTAAAATGAAGTGTGGCTAGAGCTTTTTTGAAATAATGTTATTATGGGAGAAGCAGTCACCAATCAGGAGATCAGGACCCCAAGATGAAAGTTCCAGGTCATCCAATTAATATCTAAGAAAATAAAGTTAGATATGTGAGTTGGAATCTGCTTTACAGACTTCTGAAGTTAAAGTTCCCAATCAGTAAAGTGAAGTTAACGCTACCTGCTGTCCTTTGATCTTGGGAATTCTGCAAAGATTATGCATAAAACTTGTCTCCCAAAAAAGAAAACATCTTTCACTTCTTTTATATTCTCTTCACACTCTCCTAGGCACATAAGTTCTCAAATACTTCTGGAACTGAATTCTAAGCCACATTTATCAATTGCCTGTTCAATATTTACTATTTATTATCAGATCAACTTGACCACACATGAATTCAAAGCAAAGGCATTTAATTTAACGGAAAATCAAGGTAAATACATGAAAAATTTCTTCTACACACAAAGAGGCACATTCTCTCACAGATTTACATTGTCCCAGTAAGAGAGGGGAGAAGAAACATGGATAGCCCAGAAAACTAGGGTTGAATCTCTACTGAATGCTCCTGCCTCTGAATTTCCCAGCTCCACTCCTGACCCTGAATCTGCCACTAGCTGGCTCTTTAAGGAGATAGTAATGCCCTCTACTTGTATTCTTCTGTGTTGAGCTGCAAACCGTTCCTCTGCTGAATTGCTACTAACATCTGCTATTTCTCTGCTGAATTTGAGCTGATAGGAGGTCTCCTCCTTGCAGGGGAGTAGTAACAACCCTTTCCAGTGTTAGCCCACAGCTTCAGGGTTATTTTAGCTCTTTTTGGGGTCAGAACTCCCTTCCAACCACAAGAAGAGCCAAGACAAAAAGAATCCCTTAGGTCAAATCAATATTTTTTTTGACTGACTTTCATTACCCCCCGAGTGGAAATTCTCTCAAGCCAACTCGATATTTGATCTTAGGGAGTAAATGCCTTTTAAATCCCATCATGACTCTGGCTGCTATCAACAGAACCAAACAGATTGCCCCGGGGCTTTTCTTCACCATACTGGAGGGGCACTGGAGGGACTTTATTCAGGAAAGGTCTCTTGCAGGAGTTAGCAATTGAGCTGAGCCTAGAAAGCATAAAAAAATGTAGATGAGGAGGGCATATGTGCCCAGCATGGAAGACAGTACATGTGCAAAGACAGGATGGAAAAACAGAATATGACGGATGGAGAACAGCAACATAGTTTGGAAGCCGGAACTAAATCATGAAGGATTAAATGCCAGAGGGGTTTGTATTTTATCCTAGGGGCAAGAGAGAGCCACTGAAGGAAAAAAAAAATAGGAAAGCCACATGGTCAGATCTGTATTTTATTTTTTTTAATAATTTATTTATTTTTAGTTTTCAACATTCACTTCCATAAGATTTTGAGTTTTAAATTTTCTCCTCCTTCTTCTCCCCCCTCCCCAAGATGGCATGTAATCTGATATAGGCTCTATTTATATGTTCATATTAAGCATATTTTTATATTAGTCATGATGTAAACAAGAATTAGAACTAATGGGAAGAACCATGAGAAAGAAGAAAAAAAAACAATGAAAGAAAAGGAGAGCAAATAATGTGCTTCAATCTGCATTCAGACTCCATAGTTCTTTCTCTGGATGTGGATAGCATTCTCCATCATGAGTCTTTTGGAGTTGTCTTAGGTCCTTGCATTACTGAGTAAAGTCTATCAAAGTCAGTCATCGCACAATGTGGCTGTTACTGTGTACAATGTTCTCCTGGTTCTGCTCATTTCACTCAGCATCAGTTCGTATAAGTCTTCCAGGTTTTTCTAAAGTCTACCTGCTTATCATTTCTTACAGCACAATAGTATTTCATTACATTCATATACCATAATTTGTTCAGCAATTCCCCAGTTGATGGGCATCCCCTCAATTTCCAATTCTTTGCCACCACAAAGAGCTGCTACAAATATTTTTGTACAAGTGGGTCAGATCTGTACTTTAGAAATATTAGTCTGGCAGCTGAATGAATTGATAGGCAAGAGACACGAGGCAGGGACTCCAATCGGACTACTGTGATAGCTCAGGCAAGAGTTGATGAAGGCTAATGGAGAAGTAGGAAGTCTAGGTACATGAAAGGCACAGATAATTCAGAAGTTTCATTTTATTAAATACTTTCAAATATTTTCCTCATCAAATGTTGCAACAGAATGGGACAGATTTTAATTTCTCATCCTTTCATTTCTTCCATTCCAGTGGAGCTACTCATGAACAATAAACTACTCATGAGATAGACAAGAAAGAAAAAACATATATAATTTAACCCATAAAACATTTGTTAATTAGCTACTATATGTATGTAGCTTTGGGTGATCAACAAAAATTTAAATAACACACAACCCCTATGCTCATGGAGTTTAAGGTCCAGTAGGAAGATACGATTCACATACAAATAATGATAGTACAAATAATACTTGGTAAGTGCTTTAAAGGCTGAAGGTACAAAGGACTGAAGTGCAAACTGAGGTGAAAAATAATTAACAAGAAGAATCAGGAAAGGTTCATGGGAAAAACAGCAATTGAGCTGGGCTTTAAAGGATAGGTAGGGGGTCAACAGGTAAAGAGAGATAGCAAGGATATTCCAGGTGTGGGAAGCAAAGTCAGAAAAGGTACACAATTAGGTATCAAGAGTATTTTGTTAACAACAGGGATTCAAAGGATGGCTAGGTAGCACAGTGTTTAGAGCACCAGTCCTGCAGTCAAGAGGAGCTGAGTCCAAACCTGCCCTCAGACATTGGACACTTATTGGATGTGCAACCCTGGGCATGTCACTTACCCCAATTGCCTCACCAAAAAAATAAAGCCAATAGGGCTTCAAATTTATATGGAACGTGGAGGGTACACAGAGAATAGGATGAGATAACAATACAAAGTTAGAATGGTACCATACTGTAGAGGCCTTGAATATCAGGCAGAGTTTAAACAAACCTTACGCAAGAGGGAATAGCAAACTACCAAAATTTTTGAGCAGGGAAATAATGAGCATAACTATTTAAACAAAGGATTCAAATAACAGGTAATATAAGTCACTGGAGAAGCCACCCTTGGCCCATCCAGAAATGGCTGCATTAAAATTCTTAATTATCCACAGTAGGTTTTATTTTAGATTCAGACTAATTTCTTTTAGGTTCTGAACTGACCAGCCTGTATTAAACTCTACGGGTATTTCATATATTCCTGATATGAAGCAAGCCATGAACACTCCAGAGCATGCCTCTGTCATTCAGCTATACCATTTGGACATCTAGAGTAGGACAAAATTCATGATTCTGGGCCTAACATCTTGCATCCCACCATCTTCCAAGTTCACAGATGCTCACTAACTGACCCCATTTACAGGTAAGGAAACTGAAACTGTTTACTGAGATTTGATTAGACCAGGTACACAATTAGTGTCAAAGACTGAGTTGGAGGCTGCATCTATCAGAGGCCTTCATGTTTGGCTTCAGCACACAGTCAACCCAAATAGCTATTGTTTACTTTTCCAATCTCATTCTTGGTCAAATGAATGAGTGCTACTGCCTTTCTGAAACATTTGACAATTTTGAACTGAAAACAGAGTGGGTAAATACGAGTCATTTGCCACTGCCCATTTTAGGAGATGAAATTATGTACTCTTGGAAATCTCTCTGAGTTGTTTGAAGTTTCACGTGCACTATTTTATTGGATTGATGTGTTGATTGGTCACGTGGGGAGGTCCCAGCACTGTGCTTCATCATCCCATCCATCTCACCCCCATTCCCATTTATTATTGGTAGCAATGCGTACCCAGTGGATGCCTGAGATGCATGTCACCTATAGTTTATTGTACTATGGATTCACTTTGGAGTGTGGGTGGGACCAGCTGCCCACTGAGGTCTCTTCTGACTCTAAAATAAACTCCTTTATAGATAAGGGAACCAAGACGAAGTTGTTTACTCAGTAGGACACTGCTAATTTGGGCAATCCCCAGGTCTCTTGCCTCATAGGTCAGAGCTATATCCATAACACTGCCCTGTCCTTGGCACTTGGCCCTTAAGATATTTGGCTTTCTCTAACCAAGCCAATCAGGCCTGCAATGGAAGCCAATTCTCTCTAGCAAGGCCATTTTGCCTTGTCATTGTTAATAACAGTTGACATTTAAGGTATAAAATGCAATTTACATACATTATTTCATTTGGTCTTGCCAATAGCCCCATGAGGTAGGAGTTATAGGGAAGCAAATACTTCATATTTGATTAACTGGTCTCTCTAAAGCAAGCCTCCATGACATATGTTCTCCGAGCCACTCACAGCCCACCAAAGAATGGGGCAGACTGCGAAAAGCGTAGAGGATGTAAAAGAAAGTAAAGATGTAACGAGTACTTTGCCCTTCCGTTGGTCACCATTGCGCCCATTCTGTAACTTGGCAGGTGGGTTGCCACTGCACACTCTCTCCTGTTTGTCACATGACCCCGGGCATCCAACCATCCTAGGTCTGTCTCTAGTCTGAGAGGAGTGGGAGTTGAATCTTTTCACTGTGTTTTCAGTTGCTCCTGCCTTTGAACAGGGACAAAGTGAGTGTAGCCACGTGCCAACCCAGCTGACACCCCCCATGCAATGAGCGGCAACAACACGAGGGCTTCTTCCCCTCCCTCACTGCATGCCACGCTCCAAGGTCCATGAGCATCTGGTGCTCTCTCCCAGGTCAGTTTGGTATTTCTTTGTGAGCAGTTGCTATGGAGATTTTTTTGGTTCTAACATTAAAGTTTCTGGGGTAACTTTGTAAAATGGGTGATAAAAAGAAATGGAAGATCAAATCAGAACATAGAGTGTTTAATCTGGAGTGGACAAATAGATACTTGTTTTACTTACATGAAAGACAAAATATTTTACTTTGTTTGCCTCGAAGTAATGGCTGTTCTGAAGGGATACAATCTTCATTGCCATTTCAAATCCCAACATTCTGACTTAAACAAATTGAACACCAATGAAAAACAAAAATAAAGCATCCAAATTGTTGAAAAATCTCAGTGGGGAACAATGGTTTTTAAAGAAAGTAAACTCAGGAGCAGCTAGGTGACTCAGTGGATAGAGTAGCAGCCCTGAAGTCAGGAGGACCTGAGGTCAAATGCGGCCTCAGACCAAACACTTGACACTTACTAGCTGTGTGACCCTGGGCAAGTCACTTAACCCCAATTGCCTAAAAAAGAAAAAAAAGGAACATAAACTCAGCTAATGCGGTGGTCACTAAAGTTAGTTTTCAGATTTCTAAAGAAATCTATTGCAAATATGATTCCAGAGTACAATAAACTGCTGACAAGAGGGTATAATGCATCCCATTAATTAAATGTAAACAGTAAGAAAACATGAAAAATGTATTAAAACTTATACTGCTTAGCAAAGTAATTTTAACATTAATGTGATTTTATGATAAACAAAAAGTCTTAAGTAATAAGTGTAATTAATTGATATTAATTGGAAATTTCTCTTTTTAAATATGGTTTATTTACAAAATAGTTTAATCATTAGTTATATCTTTATTTGGAAAGTGGGCCACTAAACACCTATCTGCAGTCCTGAAGAAGTTTAGCATATTTAAATTTTAACCCCCACCTACTGCCAAGTTGTGCAGGTCTGCTCTACAGTAACAAACCGTGGCCCCCATGATGGTAATGAAGTAGGTAGCAAGTGTGTACCTCTTCACCTACCATCCTCCTTTGTCTTCCTGAAGTAGACATCCAAGCCCAGATTGCAACAGCCATGAAACCAGAAGGTACCCTGTGGTATCTGTGCTAGTAACTTTTCTTTGTCTTTACACTTAAATGCATGATTCAGGTCTGTGGTAAAAGATCACCTTGCAGAAATACAGTAAGGGTTACAAATACTTTAGGTCCCCATGGAGCCCTGTAATTTCACAACTACAGCAGCACTGATCTAGAGCCGTAAGAATTTTCTTCCAAATCATTCAGGGATCCAGTGTGGTGCTAGGCTCAGGGAAAGGTGAGGAGGTATTTTGGGATAGTGAGTTGACAGCACAGATTGGACTCCAGAGATATCACAGAAGGTTGGCATTGGAAGAGACTTGAGGACTCATCTAATCAAACTAATAGCTAGGCGGAAAAATCCCATCTAAAACATATACAACAAATGGTCGCTTTTCCCTTTGCTTGGAAACTTCTAATGTGAAGAAAGCACTACCCCAGCTGTGGGGAACCTGCGCCACATGTGGCCTTCGAGGTCCTCAAGTGTGGCTCTTTGACTGCATCTAAACTTCACAGAACAAAGTTCCTTAAGAAAAGGATTTGTTCTATAAAACTTGGACTCAGTTAAAAGGCTGCACCTGAGGACCTAGAAGGCCACATGTGGTCTCCAGGCCACAGGTTCCCCACCCCTGCACTCCCCTCTTCCCAAGATAACCCATCCTCCTTTGGGGTGGCTCACAATATTTGATTTCCAGTTAGTACATGTTCCTCATATAAAGCCCAAATCTGACTCCTTTCCATTTCTACCCATTATCTCTCTGCCATATTAAATCCCTTCAGATTCTTGAAGACAGCTATCAATCCCCCCAGTTTCTTTTCTCGAGGCTAAATATTCTCAGTTCCTTTGACTCTCCCTTGTCACAAACATGAGCCCCTTCATCATTCTAGCTGCCCTCTTCTGAATATTCTCTAGCTTATCAAAGTGCTTGTTAAAATGTGGTGCCCAGAACTGATGAAATATTCCAAATGTGACCTGCCTGGGGTGGAATAGTGTGACCACCATCTTCCTGCTGCTGGAAGCTATGCATCTCTTAATTCAGCCTAAGATCATATTATTGGGGGGAAGGAGGTTACCGCATGACAGTGTTGAGTCACAGTAAGTTTACAATCCACCCAAACCTTAAGATCTTTTCTGGACAAAATACTATCTTGTCATGTCTCCCTGACCTATTTTTTGAACTGAGGTATAAGACTTTCCATTTATCTTCGTCTTTTTTTTAATTCATCTTTATTTTATCTTTATTTGTTAAGTTTGATCTTATTGGGTTTAACTCAAACTTCATTTGTCAAGATTTTTTTGGATCCCAATTTTGTCATCTAGTAAATTAACTATCCTTCCTAGCTTTGTGTTTTCTCCAAATTTGACAGATATGCCATTTTTCATTTGCATTTTTCAAAGTAATTGATAATAGGGGCAGCTAGGTGGCTCAGTGGATTGAGCACTGGCCCTGAAGTCAGGAGTTCCTGAGTTCAAATCCAGCCTCAGACCAAACACTTGACATGTACTAGCTGTGTGACCCTAGGCAAGTCACTTAACCCCAATAGCCTAAAAAACAAACAAACAAAAAGTAATTGATAATAATGTTAAGGAGCACAGGATCAGGCATAGATAGCAAGAGCTCTCCAAAGAAGACTTTTTTCCAAGTTCACATTGAATCATTACTGAGTATTCTTTGGTCCAGTCACTCAACTACATCCAAATACACCTAACTGTCCTATCTTCTAGGGTGGGAGTGGGGAAACTGTGGGCCTCGAGGCCACATATGGCCCTCTAGGTCCTCAAGTGTGGCCCTTTAACTGAATCCAAACTTCACAGAACAAACCCCCTTCATAAAAGGAGATGTTCTGTAAAACTTGGACTCAATCAAAAGGCCACACCCAAGGACATAGAAGGCCACACGTGGCCTCAAGGCCACAGATTCCCCAAACCGGTCTGGTCTATTCACTTGTACTCAATGTCTAACACAAAAAAAATGCTCAATAACTGCATAGTGTGTTGTATTGAATTGAATTGAATCTGTTTGGCAAAGCGTTAAAAACTCCCATGGATGAAAGTGGTTAGCCAATCAGATCAATGTGTTGCAAAGAAAATTGCAAATGAGGCCTTTAGAATTTCTTGGAACTTAGTTGGACAGTTAGTATCATGCCCATCATTCTAAATAGTAAGATTCCTTTAAGAATCCTGTAGAGATGAAGATATTTCAGAACAAGGAAGGTATAAATTATCTCAAAAGAGTTCACAGAGAGTTCAGAGACAAGATTAAAAATCAAAAAACTGGGGGAGGAAACACTAGGGAATTAAAACATGGCTGCTTTGCTGAGTGAAAATGAAGGGTATCTAGGTAACCAGTCAACCAATCAATAAATATCGAGGACAAATACGTACTTACTGCTGTAAATGGAATGTGGCCCCTGCCCATGAGAAGATTATCGTCTAATGGAAGATGACACATGAAAATGGAAAAATTAATGAACAAAAACTTTTTTTCAATATGCTGAAACTCCACTAATCAGTTAGATGGAATTGTTTTTCCTTTCCTCTATTTTGAAGAAGAAAAAGACAAATCATAAAAAACACAAGTTCCTATCAAAATAATGAATTTCTAGGATGTGCCATGAAGCATAGTACAGAGTCAGCTAAAAATCATTTACCTTCTTAAGTCCCATGCATGAAAATTGATGGTCAGCTCTATGACCCTGAGGCAAGGTCCTAAAATACTTTTTAAAATCTTTGAATCCTGAACCATCAAATAAAAATTATGCTTATTCTGAAGGACATCAATCCCATTGTCAGCAGTGAGAGAGCAGTATTGTAATAAGGTAGATATGTTCAGGAACATTTAGGGTCTGTCTAAGTGAGAAGCAATGAATACACGTAAGGAATACAAGTATCAGGTATGTTGTGACGATAGCTGTTGCCATCTGGTCTGTGTAACAGACCATTACAAGTTATAAGTCACAGTCTATAATAGTCTGGGAAAGTACCAAGAAAGGAACAGTCCAGAAGTGTTCACCAGTTAACCAAGTGAAGTCCTAGAATGTTGCTGATGCCATCTCACATGCTGTCAGGAACAACATAGGCCAGGGCATGCCATGGATATCAGCTGCTGCAATTGCCTCCACCTTCTCTAGGCGGCAAGCACATCCTGCACAATGAATTTCAAAGTTCATAGAAAATTAAAAGGGAACTGCAAGATTAGTGCAGAGTAAAAGTTTCTAAATTTTTTTTAAAGGAAGAAAACAACAGAGTTTACAAGGGGCTTTACCCTCAGAATTCATCTGAAATATTCTGTTCAGTCCTGGTCAACATAGTTTAAGGATATTGGTAAGATGGAAAGTATCCAAAAGAAGGCACCCAGGATGGTGAAAGACCTTCAGCCCGTGCAATATGAGATCAGCTGGAAGGACCATTTATCCTGGAGTAGAGAAGATTTATGGGGGGAACATGATTGCCTTCTAAAAGTATTTGAAGGCCAGTTGTATGAAAAATGGATTAGATTCATTTTGTTTGGCAACCAGAGGACAGAACCAGGTGTGTGTGTGTGTGTGTGTGTGTGTGTGTGTGTGTGTGTGTGTGCGCGTGTGTGTGTATACATTTTTTTTGCCTGAAATCCTTTCAGTTCCTCAAGGTCTGCCACAGGCATGAAAGTACATGGCATGAGGGCAGGGAAGAACTGAAGATATTAACTATAAGTAGTAAAGGATGTAATCTGGGAATTGTAGCTTGAGGAAGAAGGTTGTCCAATTACCTTAACAGAAAAAGTAAAAAATGTAACAACTGAGCTGCTGTTCAAAATCCAGCTTATTCATCACACCTGACATAATTAGACTAGGGGTAGAATGTGGTCCACACATGTATCTTTGATTCGGTGCAGTGTAGAGTACTGTTCAAAAACATGAACAAACTGGAGATTATGTCTGAGATAATGTGTTTGGGATAGCACAGGGTCAGTATACCTCCCAGTTGAATGAAAAGTTTCCATCAGAAAAGTGATCCTTTGTAGGGAAGAAAGCAGCCCAATTTTGTGGGGGTATTCAATACCACCAGGATAGAGTCCTGGTCCTAAGATGGAAACAGATAAGGAATATAATAAAAGGTTGTCTTCCACCCAGATCTGTGAAAGCATCCAGATAAGTCCTTTGTCCAGGTGTAGACCCAAATAGCTTCACAGGTATTAAAGAATGTCATGACTAGTGCCAGGAGGCCAGGCAGATGATTTTCCGCACTTCCCCAGGGCTCCTGACTATTTTTCTATGGCAAAAACAGCCTCAGTAAAAAGTTTCATCAGTACCACATAAAGACAGGAATGGATGTATAGTAGACCACTGGATATGTTTTTTTCTTTGTAGGTTAAGAGTAAGGAGCTCCCATAAGGAAGTCTACAAGGCCTTGAATGCATACATTCTGTTATTATATTGCCAAATTGATTATTTCATTTAGACTCTTACTGAAGAAATTGCCAATACCATTTCCTTTGAGAAATTTTTATAGTATGTTTGAACAAGATAGCAACATAAACTTCATCCAAAAAAGTTTTAATAATCCCAAGAACTCAATATACCTTTAAAGTACTTGTGGTAATGTTAAATACTGACCACATCAAGAAAAGGAGACTCTGATCACTAAGATGTAGTAGAGGTGAGCAGACCATGTCAAACTAGCTTCCTTTCCTTTTTGAAGAGGTTTGCAGCACTAGAGAGTGTTCAATATATAAAGTGATCCCCAGACTTACTACATTGCATTCTGGCCACCTTACTAGAAACCCATCACTCCTACTACCCCCTGCTTTTTAAAAAATCTTTTACTCTGAAAACAGTAATCAAATCAACAATCTCATTCCTAGAAAAAATATATCATTCAATTGCCCTATGACTCTGCTCACCATCCCTGTGACCTCCTAGACCAAAATATCCCTCCCTGATCACCTATTTTTCCAATGAATGAATGTCCTGGAGGAACTGAGTCAAACCAGTCCTGGCATTTTTGCTATAATAAAGTCAAGAGAAAGAAGGGAAATTATGCATGTATGTGTTGCCTTCCCCTAAGCTCCCTGAGACAGGATCTGTATTGTTTTTTGTATTTGTGTTCTCAGCTCTTAGTACGGTGTCTGGTATATAGTAAATGACTTTTCATTCATTCATTCATTCATTTCTTAGCATTCACCACCACTTCAACTCATTCTGCATTTTGGCATTCCTAACACTATGCTTACCGGACTGAGTCACTCTTGCAGTTGCCTGCCCTTTCTTCCATCTTCTCTACATGTATTTTTCAAATGAAGTCGTTCAGTGTGATGAGAGGGTGATACCAGAAGTCAGAAAATCTCCCTGAGAAATATGAAAGTGTACCCTCAGGAGTAATGGGGAGGTCCTGAGAAAGGGAAGAAAGGAACAT
Organism: Phascolarctos cinereus; assembly: GCF_003287225.1. Classification (NCBI taxonomy): domain Eukaryota; kingdom Metazoa; phylum Chordata; class Mammalia; order Diprotodontia; family Phascolarctidae; genus Phascolarctos; species Phascolarctos cinereus. Next base: position 423,015,840 of record NW_027555958.1, on the reverse strand, counting down.
TTTTCATCAAGGTGTCAATGACCAAGAGGATTGTGTCCCACCTTTAGGATAGCCATAAGTTCATTTTCTCTTAAGAACTTTGGAATTGATTGTGAGACATGGGAGACACTGTCACAGTACTGCCCAGCATGGCATGCCTTCATCAACAAAGCTATTGCGCTCTATGAGCAAAGCAGAATTGAAGTAGCTCAAAAGAAACATGAGATGCACAAATTTAGAGAATCCACCCCAAATGTTCAATGGACTGCTTGTGCCCAACCTGTGTTAGAGCATTCCAAACTCGTATTCGTCTGATCAGCCACAGTGTGACACACTGTAACTTGATTCTAACATACTGATGTCATTTTGGTCCTCTTTTGAGAATGAAAACAACCACCACCAACCAATCCAGTTAATTTTGAAAGCAAACCTCTCCACCATCAAGGAATGAAGTGAAGTTGGTATATTTGGGGAGTAGCCTGCCAGCTTGCCCACTAAAGCCTCAGCCTGAGCTCCCACCTCACAAGAGCGCTAACAACCTGCTCAAGATATCACCATTAAAAATCCCAAGGGTAGAGGTCAGGCACCCAAAGGATTTCTGGCTTCAAAGTCGTTCTGAAGTTCACCTGCAAGAACAAGCCAGTCAACAGAGCCTCAGCACTCCAGCTATCAGGACAAAAGCAAGCAGCTGCTGATGGCAGTTATCCAGCATGAAAGTGAGAGTGAAGTTAAACCTAAAAGAAGAATAGTATGCACATGTCTGACAGGATGGTGAACTCTCTAAATCAGATCTAGACAACAAGGAACACCTTGTTCCAGGAGGTTTCATTCCTTTCAGCTGGTAATAACTTTGGAGAAGTAGGCACAAGGGTGAGGCCAAGGCTAGCAGGCTGGAGAACTCATGGGTCTATAATTAGAAGGGCTCCAAGGGCATTTCTGGAAGCATTCGTCTCCTAATGAAAGTTTTATAAGAAGCAAAGGACATTGGAAAGAACCTAGGTGAACAGATTCACTTTGTTTATATTGAATATGCTCAGCCGACAGGCTGACCCTCCCTGAAAAGGGAGCAATTGTGGAATCTCTGTTACTGATTTTCTGAGGCTTTGTAGTTGGTGTCAGCTAAACATTAGTACAAGTCTGTAAGGAAACTAATTTAGATTCAGCCACAGGCTCCATAGCTGAGTAGGCATTCTAGGATTCTGCTTCCTCCCCTAGGAATGTGCCTGGAGGAGTTTCAGAGATAACACGGAACATCTAGAAGTGAGATTTGTGAGATCATTTCAGCCTCATCTATTTCTCCCTATATTGGAAGCTTCAAAGGCACTAGCCGTCACTGAGAAGCAGGGAGCAGAGGCAGGGCTTCTCTCCCTTTGCCTCCAAGAAACTCCACAATTTCGATAAGAGTGTGTCACACCTGGAAATGAGAGCTGTGAGGTCAGCACCCCACAACATTTCCCCTTTCCTACCCTAAGCTCCATCAGAGCTTGATATAAGTTCCCAGGATCCTTAGTTCTAAATAACCCCACTGTGCTTGTGCCATGCTAGATAATATAAACATTTGAGCTTAGCCCATAAACACCCCCACTGTGCATGCTCTATGCTGACACATCATTATATAACCAAAGTTAATGTAAACTTATGATCTTATTGTTGGTATGTTGCTTTCTTTGTGTGCTGCTCTATAAATCAAGGGAGCACTGGTTAGTGAATGAAGAATGTGAACGCAGATGTTCTCTGTGCTTGTCTCGACCTGCCACCATCAAGAGTAAAGAGGTTAGGTATTGTTAAACTGAACCCTTCTTAGCATCACAAGGATTGAAGACATCTCCACAGGCCTCAGGATGGAAAATGCTGTCCACATCCAAAGAAAGAACTACGGAAGTCGAATCGCTATCACTTATTTTTACCTTCTGCTGAGTTTTGTTTCCTCTTTCTGATGGTTCCTCCTATTGGTTTTAATTTTTACTTACAACTTCACTAACATGAAAATATGTTTAATGGGTATGTAAATGTAAAGCCTATATCAGATTGTGCACCATCTTGGGGAGGTGGGGGGGAGGAAGGGGGAGAAAATTTTCATCTCAAAAGAATATGGAAGTGATTGTTGATAAATCAATTTGGTCAGTTCTCTGTTAGGTCCATGTTCAAACTCTTCTCTTCTTTCTTCCAGATGTAGCCAAGTGGGGTGGGAGTGGCAGGAATCGGACCCTCAGAGCATCTAGAAGATCTTTGAGGATGTTGCTCCAGCCTTTTAAAATTTCCTCTCCGGTTCACAGCTACCATCACAAAGGGCCTCAGAAAATTCTGGAAAGGAAAAGTGAACACCCTGGGCCTTCTTCCTCTATCCTCAATGAGAGATTCAAAAACCACCATGCCATGGAGTCTCTGAAGGGGTGGGATTTGTGAGGGCAACACCTTAGCCCAGGTGATGATTCATCAGCCCAGGCATGGGGAAGCTGCAGCCTTGAGGCCACATGTGGCCCTCTAGGTCCTCAAGTGCAGCCCTATCACTGAATCCAAACTTCACAGGACAAATCCTTCTGTTGAGGAACTAGCCCTACCTCTCCTTTCTCTGCTGGCAGCTTCCTGGGTATTATTAGAGAGGGCACATGTGGGACTGATTTGGGAGAGAAAAGCTCCATGTCAAACCAACAATTCAGGTGGTGAGGTTTACAAATGGCAGTGGTCCAGGCATGGAGCCCCACAGGTTATCAGTGAGAACCTCCAAACATCTTGGAATGCAGCATTCATGCCCTATCCTGCTCTCCCCTACTGGAATCCCACTTGCTTCAGTGGGGACCTGGAGAGAAAGTCTGTTGAGAGAATGGCTCTTTCTCCCTGAGAGCTGTACTTACTTAGTACCAATCAATCCACGTGGGACAATGGAAAAATCACCCACTCCAGAATCAGAGGGTTCAAGTATGACACTTCTCATATACATCCCCTTCTCTCCCTTCCAACAGCCACCACCCTGGTTCAGCTCCTCCTTACCTTTCACCTGCACTATTGCAATTGCTACATAATTCATTGTCTTGCCTCAAATTCCTCTCTACTCCATTCCAGCCTCCACTTAACTGATAAATGATTTTCCTAAAGCACAGGTCTGATCCCCAGTCAGCGAGCTCCTGTGGAAGCTCTTGGCATCCAATACAAATTCCTCTCTAGCATTTAAAACCCTTCAGACTGTGGTCCCTTCCTACCTTTCCAATGCTCATACACCCTTTACACTTTAGGATCCAACTATTCTAGATTAGTTATTGTTCCTCCCATACTGTCTCCTCTCCATATTCTTGCACTGGCTGCCCTCCAGGCCTGGAATGCTCTGCCCTCCTCAACTTCATTTAGTTTCCCTGGATTCCTTCTAGGCTCAGTTCAAACACTACTTTCTGCAGCATCCCTTTCTTGTCACTACCGCCACCACCCCATCCCTCAGGTACTAATACCTTTAGCTCTGAGATGACCTTCCATCTGTTCTGTATGTAATGGGGGTCTGGCATATGTATAGATCCCATGAACTAGGTGGGCTGACATCACCTCTTTGTGGAGAAGGCTAGAGAGTTGGCTTCTGGGACAGTTGTGCTGATGTTTAAGTGAAGTGTCTTGAAGAGAGTCTGGAGCATGAGTGGATATCATGTCATTGTTTCTGTTGGCTAAACATGGTTTGGAGGAGCCATTTTTAAAAAATTGGCTGCATAGCCAAAACTAGCAGTCTTCAAAAATGCCCTAGTTGATAGTGGCCACTTCTTTATTTTATTCAAGTCAGGAGATGATTTCTTCACTTAGTGTCTGGTGAGAGATTATGCTATGAGAGAAAAGACCTCAGGGCCTTCTTCCCCTCTGAAGCCTCATGGCCCCTGACAAATACATCTCTATCCTTGGACTTTCCATTCATTCTTTTCAATTCTAGGTGCAGGGAGTAGAATCTTCAATCACAGCAGAATGAGCCGCAGAAACCCAGGAATCAGAATCCAGGGCCAGGTCTTAACAAATGGGGAGGATATGTCCAATGGGACTTGAGCTTATGGTAGAGAAAAAAGTGCAAACCCTCAGGGCTCCCCTCCAAAGCCCTGTTGAGTGATGTATCCTGCCTGCCCCTGAGAGAATGAGGCTAAAGCATATTTGTTATGAATGTTATGGATAGATCGAGACACAGTTATAGACTGTGGCTAAGAGAGGTTAAGGTATTTGTCACACAGCTAGGAAGTATCGGAGTCAGGGTTTATTTACAAGCCTTATTGGGTGCTATGTGCCAGGTGCTGCTAAGACAAAAATAGAATGAAAGGGGTACTCCCTGCCCTTGATTAGCTTATAATGGAGGTAGGGTAGGGAAGTAGGGAGAGAGACAATATGTATATATAGAGGTATGTGCAAGGTATGCAAGATGATTTTGAGGGGAGGACAGGAGCAACTAGGAGAAAGAGGTAAGGTCTCATGTAGAAAGTAGCCCTTGAGCTGAACCTTGAGGCACCCCAAAGTTCCTCAGAACAAATAGCAATGAAGCTAATCTGACTTCTCTTTGAGCTGACTCCCCAGTTACCTCCTGACAACCACAGAAGATCAAAGACAAATATCCCTGCTCCCCCTAGAAAAAGAGATAAAACTTATGTCCCCCTCCAATGACAGATTCTGAAGAAGACACACTGACACATATGTAGGCAGCTAGGGAGGGAGGGTGACTTTCAAAACTGTGCACATGGTAATTCCCACAATCATTCCTTCTGAAGAAGCTCTTGGGATATCCTTAAAGACAAGATGGAGACATGTGGAGTAGATAATAAGACTGATAGATCCAGATCTAGTGGAATGGTTGAATCCAAAAAGATTAATAGATCAATATCAACCTGAATGAGCTCTGGCCATGGCCCTATGCTGTTTGACGTTTTTAAGGGTGACTTGGAGAAAGACACAGATGGCCTGCTCATCAGTTCTAGGAGGACACAAATCTGAGGGAGAAAGCTAATAATGCTTGATGGCAGAATCGGGCTCCAAAAATATGACAGGCTGGAAATATTGGCCTAGTCTGATAAAAGGAAATGTAACAGGGCCAGGAAAAGAGGTCAGGATGGCTCTTAATTTCCCTACTTCAGACCTTTCTTCTGCCACTTTCCTTTAGTAATCTTTTCTCTGGAATTTATGAAATTTGATGATTGTATCCTCTATGCTGTAATCTACTGACCTCCCAGTCACTCTCCCTTCTTTCTCAGTAGCTTTAGCAAGTGCCTGATCATCTTTTCTACCCCAGCCTTGGATTTCAGCATTTATGTTTATGACCCTTCCAATCTCTTGTCATTATTCTTTAGTCCCAATGACCTCCATTTCCACCTATTTCGGTCACACAAACCTTGGAACTCACAGTTGCCTGACACTTGCACAATGGTCAGTATAGGTCACTTGCTGAGGCTCTCCATGGATGCAGAAAGGGTGGTGCTCATGTTCACTCCTTATTGCAATTCCCCCACTATCCTGAATAATGTTAATCTGCTACAATTCTCCACAGATTCCTGTAGTAGAATGGAAGCTTCCTGAGGACAGGGATTACTTCACTTTTTGTATACCTAGTCCCTAGCATAATGTCTGGCATGTAGTAAGTACTTAATAATGTTTGCTGTATGTTAGAAAAGCTGTGAAAAGACAAGCACACTAACACACTCTTGGCAGGACTGTGAATTGATCCAGCCATTCTTAGGGGTTAATTTGAAACTAAAATCCACAAAAGCTCCATAACACTAAAGGGCATTTCCCATTGACTCAACCCTGAGTTTCCATTGCTTTGTGCATAGCCAGGAGACTATTTAAATCAATTCAATTAACATTTATTAAGCATCTACTATGTGCCAGGCACTGGGTTAAGCAATTCGGCTACAAAAAAAAAAAAAAAGGAAAAAGACAGTCTTGCATTCAAGGAGCTTACAGTTTAATAGTAGAGAGAATATGCAACAAATATATACGAAGCGAGCTCTACTTAGGATAAATAGTAAATAATTAACAGGAAAATCACTAGAATTAAGAGGGGTTAGGAAAGGCTTCCTGTAGAAGTTGGGCTTTTAGTTGGGACACAAAGGGATTTAAATAGGAGAGGAGAAGAAGCATTCTAGGCCTGTGGGACTGCCCCAGAAAATGCTCAGAGTGGAGAGTTGGAGTGTCTTGTTTGGGGAATAGCCAAGAGGCAAGTCACTGGATCAAAGAGTATATGTCAGGGAGTAAATTGTAAGAAGATTGGAATAACCTGAAAGGCCAAAAGAACATGGTGCTGGGGACAGAATGCTGAATTTTGAGTCTGAAAACCTAATTTGAATCCCAGATCTGCCATGGAACCTTGGGCACATCTCTGGGCCTCTGTTTCCTCATCTCCAAAATGAGGCAGTTGGATGGTCTCTTAGGGTCCCTTTCCCTTCTGAATCTATAATCCTCAGAGGCCCTTGAAGCTTAGAAGGCCTGGCTGTGGAATTCCAGTTTAAATGTCATGTGCTGGACAGCCTGGCACCAGTGAATTGGGCCCAGAGCACTAGTTATATCTTCCAGTCCTCTGATCTGGTGTTATCTATAAGTCAAGTGAAGACCAGGAAATGTAATATAGTCACCAAATACAGACATGGTTCTGAGACAGCCAGGATGTTCCCTGGAAAATGCTCCTTTTCTTTTCACCCCACTGCTCTTCCTGATTTCCATCTACCAACAAGGGCATGATTTACTCCCTATTATTACCTCTACAATGGAATATGATTCTTCCAAGAACATTGAAGGGAGCAGTTCAAAAGTCCTCAGTCTGAGGAAAGAGATTAATTCACCAAATAGCTCTAGGTCTAAGCAAGACAATTCAGGGTCTTTAAAAAGTTTTCCAAGGAATCAAATGTCCACTTGGGCTTTTTCCAGACACTGATACTGCTCAAAATTAACCTTTCTGAAACACACACTATGGGTTTCCATTCCTAAGGTGAAAGGTCAGGCTACTGGGCAGACAAATGTCTGAAGAGATGATTAGAAAGGGAGTATCCAGAAACTGGACTGAGTCTTCCAGTGACTGACTTCTAAAAAGTAGCTAAAAGCTACAATTCCTCCTACCTGCATCAGCTACCCTGCAATGTTGGCAAGAAGCAAGAGCCAATGAAAGAATAGCTCAATCCCAATGAAAAGCATCAGTGTTGTAGTTCTTGGATAGAAGGTAAAGGCAAGAGAAATTTTCTCCAATCACCTTTGGTACCATAACCATGCTGCTGCTGCTTTTTAATAGCACCACCTAGGCAGAATGGTATAGTGCAGGAGTGGGGAACCTGCTGCCTCAAGGCCACATGTGATCCTCTAGGTCCTCAAGTTTAGCTTTTTGACTGAATCCAAACTTCACAGAACAAATCCCCTTAATAAACCCACCTTAATGAAAGGATTTGTTCTGTGAGGTTTGGATTCAATCAATAGTGGAAAGTATAGTGGAATAGTGGAAAGAGCTTTGGACCTGGGTGAAGAAGACCTGTGGAAGAAGAAGGAGGAGGAGGAGGAAGAGGAGGAGGAGGAGGAGGAAGAGGAGGAGAAGAAGAAGAAGAAGAAGAAGAAGAAGGAAGAAGAAGAAGAAGAAGAATTAGCATTTCTGTGGTCCTTATGATGTTCTATGCACTATGCTAAGTGCTTTACAATTATTATCTCTAAGCACTTTACAGTTATCTTCTCATTTGGTTCTCACAATAACCCTGTGAGATAAGTGCAAATGTTATCCCCATTTTATAGATAAGGAAACTGAAGCAAACAGAGCTTAAGAGATTTGCCCAGGGTCACACAGCGAGTAAGTGTCTGAGGCCAGCTTTGAACCCAGGAAGATGAGTCTTCCTAACTCCAGGCCTGGCCCTCTACCCACCTTGACACCTAGCTTCCCCAGTTAGATTACAGTGGGGTCAAAGTTAACTGATCCCTTATTAAATTATCCTTTCCCTATGGGTCAGTTTGTTATTCAGTTGGCTCAAAGGAAGCAGACCAGGGGCTGACACTAGAAAATTCTGTGCGCAAATCAAGATTATTTTGGAAAGACTGTTATATTTTAGGAAGTAGAGACATTCCCACATGCTCCTTCTCACCACTCACAGGGCCTCCACCCTTGCACCAGCTTTCATTATCCCTTGCTTAGACAATTGCAATAGCCTGCTAATTGTACTTCCAACTTCCAGTACCTCCCCTCTCCATTCTACCCTCCATCCAAAACTACAATACTCCTCCTAAAGCACAAGTATGGCCATATGACTCCCTGCCCAAGTATTTCCAGTGGTTCTGTATTGCCTGTGGGCTGAAATACAAATTCCTCAGCTTGACATTGAAAACCTTGCACAATCTGGCTCCAGACCACCTTTCTAGATTTATTTTGCATTATTAATTTTCATGCATTTTACATTCCAGCTAAACTAACCTATTTATGGCTTCCTGTCCTCACAATGGCCTTCTTATCTTGGAAGTTCACTCTGCCCCTGTGGCCTCCTCATACACTCCCCATAGAATTTGGTTTCCTTGAGAGCAGTAACAATTTTTTTTCAATATGTCTCTGTATTTGCAGAGCCTACCACAGTGCCTTGAGCATAGTAGGTACTTAATCAATGGTTCTTAGATTGAATAGGATTGGATAAGTACTTCAAACATGATTAGACCAGTGCTTTAGGAAATGATGAACTGTTGATGGAAAGATTCTCCAAATGCTTCTAATTACAGATAAAATTCTACTAATTGTGCCTCCTAGTGAATTCTTAACCACTTAGAATTCAGCCTCCATTCCCACAACACAGCTGAACCTGCTGTCTCCAAAGTCACCAAAGATCTCCTAACTGCTATGTTTGATGGCATTTTCTCAGCCCTCATTCTATCGCTGTGTAGGTTTGGCCACTGTTAGCCAGTCCTTCCTCCCAGATATTCTCTCTTCCCTTGGCTTCCATGATGCTGCCCTCTCCTGGTTCTCTTCCTCCTCGTCTGACCTCTCATTTTCTTCTGCTGAATCATTATCTATCTCTCATCCTCCCTACCATGGATCTGTCCAGTGGATCTGCCCTGGGCCGTTTTCACTTATCTTTCTATATTATCTCTCTGTTCCCGGAATGATTTCATCAGTTCTCATAGATTCAATTATCTTTACATAGATTATTCCAAAGCCTATCTATTCCACTTTAACTTATGTAGTTCTACTCTATATACTTCTATACAGACTCCTCACAACCTGCTCCCTTCCTGTTTTTATAGTCTTCTCACACTCAATGCCCTTCAATGCACTCTGTGGTTCAGCAAAATTGGTCCACTAGCTGTTCCTCCCCCAGGACACTCAGTCAGTCAACAAGCGGTCATTATGCACCTCCTATGTAATAGGCATTGTGGTAAGTGCTGAGCATACAAAGAAAGGCAAATGCGCTCCCTGATCTCAAGAGCTCATAATCTAATAGGTCAAAACAACAGATAAAAAGGAAGTGAAAAGGAGTCGGGCAGAATGATGAAGTCCAGAGAGTCTGGTGTCTGGCGAGTGATGAGATGGCTGCCCTGGGCCCCCTTTTTAAATAGAGGATCTGGGAGGAGTTCTCCATTGTCCACCTTCCACCATCTCCAATCAGAGGGAGGGAGGGACTGGGAAGGGGGTACTGAGGAGGTGTGAGTTTCAGGATTAATGTTATCTTACAGGATGCTGAGATTCCAGGGAGCATGGTGAAACTAGAGGAGCGCATCCAAGTGAGAAACTGTGATCTCCTGTCTCTGTACCTTTGCCCTTAGGCCTGAAATGCTTTCCTTACCTTGACTTCTCGACATCATAGCTTCTTTTAAAGCTCGCATCAATGCCACTTTCTTCAGGAGGCCTTCCTAACCCTATCCCCACCCAACCACTTGAGCCTTCCCCTCAAAAATTACCTTCCTCCTAACTCAGCCTGCTCTTATACATACCTAATAATTTAAGTCTCCCACATCAGGGACTGTTTTTGTTTGGTTTTGCCCTTTTTTGTGTTAATAGTCACAAGCAGAGTGCCTAGCGTATAACAAACACTAAACAAATCCTTATTGATCTATCAATGTATCTTCTGGTTTCTATGGGAGATGACTGGGCTTGGGGAGAGAGACAGGGAGAAAGAGGCGGAATAGAGGGAGAGAGAGAAACATTTATTAATAGCTTCCCATTTGCTGGACCTTGCTCTAGCCACTGGGCATACAAATACAATCAAGCAAAGCAGTCCTTACCTGCAAAGGGCTTACATTCTAATAGTAGAAGCCAACATGTATGGTGGTGTTGGAAGTAGGGTGGAAAGGAAGAAGAAGGTACCCACACAGGAACAATGTTGCAGATAAAGAGACAAAGGTAGAGTCCAAAGAGTTGAGGAAAGGGTGAGGGGAAATATAGAGAATCAATGATATAGGTGGCTTAGAGGAAATTGAACTAGTAAAGTAGGTCTGAGATTAAATTTGAGGAAGAAAAATTTGGCAAAATATGAGAGAAATTGATTAAAATGTAAAGGGAAATAATCTCCTGGTGCAGAAACTAGTCCAGATTATACTTCAGACAAGCATTAGGTGACGTTCTGTTCTCAGCAGATGGAGAAACCAAGACCCAGACATATTCAATGACTTGTCTCAACTTACACTGATGGACAAGAAGATTAAAACCTCCAAGCTTTAAAGGCCCATTCTTGCTGTTACTCCATTGACCTCATGCTACCTCATATCCCACCAAATCAGTTTAAGTGCTTTTCTGCTAAGTCTGGAGACCTTCCCTGTTACCTGAGACAGGTTAATGGATGTGTGCACGTGAATAGACTCTGAAAAATCATGATTCCAGAATGGGCCTTTCTAGCCAGATATTCTGCTTAGTATTGAAATGCCGTGCACATACAGATTAACAACTTCCGAAGAACTAGAATACGACGAAATATACTTGACGCTAAAACTACGTTCAATACAATTCAGTAATTCTGTGATGATTCAGAAGGCACTTGAGGATCTTGGAATGCTACAGCAGTATTACAAATATCACTCGTCATTATACTACAAATGTGCTGAAATTCCAGTTAAGGGGGTATGCCAATTGACTAAATACTGGAAAAAACTTAGCTTTATTCTGTGTGTGTGTGTTTGTGCACACGTGCACGGCAGCACAGGAGCAAGCACTTGTAGGTCTTTATAGCTCAAAGATGACACAATTTGCTGGTGGTGATATCCATCAAAGTATTTGTATAAGATTTCAAAAAGGTTCTTACTACATTGAATTTAGGAGAAGAATTGTTCTTTGACTTAGTTTTAGGTTCTGTTACTATTTTCAGTTTTCCTGACAGTTAATGCTGTATTCTGGTACCATGTTGTCATACCTGTCATTGACCCCCAATGAAGCACCCCTTGACTTAATGTCATCTCCTAATCCCTGAGGCTACTTCCCCCTGTGGATCAACTCTGGGTTAGGGGCTTTTTCCATCAACCACTCTTGAAGGTTAATATTTCAGGGTAGTTCACTGAGACCAGTCATTTCTATGACAGCTCAGGAAGCTGGACATCCAAACTGAGGGGAGAGAGAGAGAGAGAGAGAGAGAGAGAGAGAGAGAGAGAGAGAGAGACAGACAGACAGAGAGACAGAGAGAGAGACAGAGAGAGAGAGAGAGAGAGACAGACAGACAGACAGACAGACAGAGAGACAGAGAGAGAGACAGCCTGAGCCTTCTGGCTTTAGCTGCTCAGGAATCAATGAATTGGGCAATGCTGCCCCCGACAGCTCAAGAATAAAAGTGCTGCTGATCCTTTCAAGTTTGTAACAATGAATCACAAAATTTTACTTTATAGTGAAGAGGGATCAATGGGTAATTTGTAACATATTTAATGTGGGCAACAGATGAATTTTTATTGCTGTTCTTATTATAGCCACAGCAGTAACCTATTAGTATTTATGTTCCACTGAAGAATTGCACCATTTATAACTGTAGCTTGACTGATGAAAGTGAAGATATAGGAAAGATTGAGGAAGTTGTGTACTTCAGCTGACAAGGTGGTCAGCAATCCCATTCAGTGCATGGGGAGGTAGGAGGGAAAAGATAGATCTGGAAAATGAGACAATGTCAATGAAGTCAGGGCCACAGTTGGTACCAACATGGTAGTAAAGGACCTCAAATGATAAGTAAATGACAGCAAAATGCAGAAATAGGAAGCAAAGGGAAATATGGAAGTATTTGATGGCAAACTTACCTTTGTTCACATTTGGGCAGAAGGGAGAGGAGAAGCAGACAGAACCCATGTCTGTCTGTCTGTGTCTCTCTGTCTCTGTGTGTGTGTGTGTGTGTGTGTCTCTCTCTCTGTGTCTCTCTGCCTCTCTTATCTCTCTATGTCTCTCTTATCTCTCTATGTCTCTCTGTCTCTGTGTCTTTCTCTCTCTCTCTCTGTGGGTGTGTGTGTATGTATGTGTGTGTGTGTGTGTGTGTGTCTCTTTCTCTTTCTCTCCCCACCCCCCAGATTACCTGCAAAGTGGAGAAGAAGCAGCTGGGGTATGGAAAGGAAAGCTCTTGCAAAGACACAACTTCTCTATGAGGGCTTTCATGTATGTGTGAGGACACAGAGATGAAATTGAATCTATTAGCCCCTCAGCAGTTGATAGGCAGAGAAATCCCTACTCGTGGTTCAATTAAGAAAGCTATAATTAACCAGGAGTTTCACAACATGAGGAAACTAATGAAGCCTGATTTCCTCTGGATTGGAGCCTTCTGGGTGACTGGCTTGCTCATTGAATTATTCCAAAGTTTCCACATGTTATAATACATAAATAATACCTTGAATTTATCCTAGAAGCATATGGTTTGTTTGTCTCTACAAAGAACTTTGCATTCTTTGTACCAAAGAAGCTGGAGCTGGAATTAAAATGTTATGGGGAAAGAGATTGAGGGCCCTGGTGGTAGGAAGAAATAATACAGTAATAGTAGTAGTAGTAGCAGTAATAGTAACAAATAATAATGGGTTGCATTTCTATAGCACTTTATGGTTACAGGGCACTTTTGCATTATCTCATTTGATCCTGACAACAGCCCTGTTAAGGAAAGTAGGGCAAGTATTATTATCCCTGTTTGAGAGATGAGGAAATGGAAAGTGAGCCCAAGGAAGAGAATCACTATATATAAAGGATGGGACCAGCTGTTTTCCATCTCCACTGAGCACAAAACAACAGCTTCAACTGCAGCATAAGAAACTTAAGTTAATTATATATCAAGCCTGTATATAGTGTTTTAAAGTTGGCAAAAAAAATACTTTACAGACTGTTTTCATTTGCTCCTAAAAATCCCATGAATTTAATACTATTATGACTATTTTACAGATGGGGAAACTGAGTGGTTATGACTCTTGAGAGGCAGCAGGTGATAGTAAAGGCCTGTGTATTCTACCCTCCCTCCTTCTACTCTGTAAGATACATCCCATTTACACTGTATTTATAGTGTATGTGCATAATTATTCACATGTTGTCTCCCTTTCAGAATGTGAGATCCTTGAGGGCAGAGACCATGTTGGGTTTTTTTTTTAATTTCTTTGTATCCCTAGCACAATGATTGGCACACAGGAAGTACTTAATAAATGCTTGTTGATTGACTGGAAATCAGGGCGAGTTTGGAGCCAGATGGACTAAGTTTCAATCCCACTATACTACTTGATAACTGTGTGACCTTAAGCAAATCATTTAACCTCTGGTATCAGTTTCCTCCCCCTGTAAATTGAGAGAATTGGACTGGATGACCTCTCGGGTTCCTTCTAATTCTCTGTGATCCTATGATTTCCCCAAGGCTCACACCTAGTGAATGTCTCAGAAAAGTTTTGAACCCAGATCACCTTGACTCCATGGCCAGTACACTACCTGCCACACCCCTAGTGCTTCTCTGAGCTAAGAATAAGTAAAAATCTTCTTGATGGCTGGGGTCACTGACCACTGAAATTGACTCTAACAGAAAGGCTTCCCTTCCCTTGCAAATAATAATAAAAGTCTTTCTGGGGGAGCATAACAGTTGATTTCTAGACTCAAGGGAGAGAAATACGCCTCTACTTGCTGGGAACTTACCTGGTTAGAAACAAAAGATATAATGAGGACATGTAGCTATTCTGGTCCCCCTGTCCTGATTCTGGGATTTGCCAGGGCACTCATGAGTTGGCCAGCAGCACCAGGACTTCGAACTGCGTCTAAGGGGCCTGCTATTCCCAATTATATCCCTTTCTGTATGCATTCCTTTGTATTCCTGTTAAAAACAAGCTGTTTGGGTGTATTTTATAACTGTGCCAACCCAAGATAGGAAAACCCCATGCTTCTTGTGAATCTACCAATCAGAAGTAAACCAGATAAAAAACTATTCCTTGGCTTGGCACAGTTTCTCTGGTTCTCAGTGGTAACACCTATGAATTCATCAGTTGCTTTAGACATTTATGTAAACATGTCCTTTACCACTACATGAACCCCACTACACCACCAAGCAGTTCTGACCAGAATGTTTCACGCTGTTGGGATGGAAATGCCACAGTCAGCTGCACACTTATTTGATTTGTTAAAGGGAAACCAGTCACCCATTTGGCTGCCTTATGAGCCACTCATTTATCAGAAAAATAGCTGGCTGCACAAACTTAGCTGTGGCTTCAGCTCAGAAAAGCCCCAAGAGGAGCAAGCAACAGTAGCGCTCAGCTTCACTGCCAGGAACTCCGTCCAGGAGATAAGAGTCATGCTAATACGTCTGGGCATCTGAATAAAATACGAGATAGCAGACTGGTGAGAAGCCACTCATACCAGGTAATGGAAATGCCAGGTAACCTGCTAGCTTATAATGTAGCCCGAGATTAGTCAAAGCCCTACGAAGACAACATATCACAGCCACCTGTTGCCCATAGGAGAATTTGTCAGACTCCTCAGTGAGACAAAAACAACAGTCATCCAAGTAACTTCCGAGAAGGGTTCAGGCACCAGTTTCAGGGAGATTATATGATGGAGCTCCTATGATGGAGAATGAGCAGGAAATTGCATGTTGGTATTCTCAAAAAGGTCAGAGAGGGTCGTTAGACTTCCCTGACCCTGGGAGGGTCTCTGCCCAGATAGAGGGAGAGGGTTTGAATCTAGAGTCCACCCATTTCCTTCCTTACTTCTGCTGTTAAGTCTGAAAGAGAATACAGGCCACCTATAGAGGCTGGTTAATTTGGCACTAGATTGGGCCATTCATGAACTCCATTAAATCTGTAAGGAAGTGGGTATCATAATGCCCAGGCTGTGAAACTGACTGAGCAGGTCACAGAAGAAAGGTCAGGACTATCTTGTCTAGTGGCCAAGCTTCAGAAGGAATGGGAGAGGGGGCATCTAGGTGGCAAAATGGCTAGAGCACTGGCCCTGGATTCAGGAGGACCTGAGTTCAAATCCGGCCTCAGACACATAACACTTACTAGCTGTGTGACCCTGGGCAAGTCACTTAACCCCATTGCCTAGCCCCCCCCAAAAAAAAAAAAAACCAGAAGTAATGGGAGAAGAGATCATATGTACCAGATATGACTATTGATGCATATTATGAATACTTTGCATGAAACAGCAATAGACAGTGTTAAGTTTTGTATAACACTTTCGTAGGTGTTCTGTGGAGAATGAATGTAAATAGCAATTGTTTCTGATCTGGCCAGAAACCCTGAGGGTGTTTACCTCCCAGTTTGATCTTTTTTTCTTTTTTGAGTAGGCAGACTAGGCCATCTTTTGCCTCATTTCTTACTTAGACTTAAATCATTGAATGGGTTTTGCCTCAGACAAACTGAGACCTGGAAAAGATCTTAGCTTAAAAAGGTCTTCCCCTGCCTCTGGGGTCATCTCCAGGCATGCTGACCTGTCTTGCCACTGGACTCAGATGACCCGGGAGGAGAGAGAAAGGCTGATGTCTTTGCACAGCCTTGCTTCACTTACATCCAATTCACCCTCCTGATGTCTTTGGTCCTGTTTGAGAATGAAGGACAAACAATAACAATTGTCATATGTTTCCCTGAATCTGTGCTACGCATTGCATGAAACCTTCGCATTAGTCTATGGTGTACATCTTTTCCATATTGGACTTGCTTTTGTGCTTTATACAATATTTTAACACGTACTCCAAGACTGCTAGAAGCTTGGATGTATAGATTATATACTAGGTCAGTGGCTCTCTAACTTTTTGGTCTCATATGTGTTGAGGAACCCAAAGGACTTTTTAAGGTGATGCATGTGTATATATTTACTGTATTCAAAATTAAAACATCTTAGCATTATTATAAAATGGTTTGACCTTGTACGCCCTCAAGAGTCCCTAGACTTCATTTTGAGATCTGCTGTACTAGGTGGAAATAATAAAAATTAATAATAATAACTGGCATTTACATAGTGCTTCCGGGTTTGCAACGTACTTCACAAATATTATTTCATAAAAAATAAAAATTTTAGAAAGTTTTTTAAAAATTTAAAGAAAATTTAAAACAAATATTATTTCACCTTATCTTTACCTGGGAGGTAGATGCTATTATTATCCCTATTTTACAGGTGAGGACAGTGAGGCAGACAGAGATTAAGTGACTTGCCCACGGTCACACAGGTAGTAATTGTCTAAGCCTGGATTTGAACTCAGGCCTTCCTAACTCACTGTTCCAAGCCCTATCCACTGTACCACTTAGCTGTCTGTATGTGCCCTATGTATCTGAGATAATTGCCTGTTACTGTGCTTTGTGCCAACTGACCAATGTTTATGATGTGTGCTTTCAGTTTGAACCAACGTAATTGTCAAGGACTGCACAATTTTTATTGAGGGTTTGGAGTACAGAATGGAGAAATTCTACATTTACTAGAGCAATAGCTTGATGGCACTACTCCAGTGAGAGAAATCAAATTTAGGAAGTTTAGAAAAAGCAACAACAATAATAACATTTACATAGCACTTTAAGGTTTCCAAAGCACTTGACAAATATCTCATTTTATCCTCACAACAACCCTGAGAAGTAGGTGCTAATATTATCCCCATTTTATAGTTGAAGAAACTGAGGCTCTAAAAGAAACCTATCTTAGAGGTTAAAGGCACAAAACTAGTAAGTGTCTCAGGCTGGATGTGAACTCAGGTCTTCCTGACTCTAGGTCTTGCATTTGTATCCACTGTACCACCCAGTCGCCTAAGTATCTTAGGAACAGCCAAGCCAGAGTAGGAAAAGATAAATGCCAAAGAGCCATACAGACAAAGAAGAGAAAGGGCAGAGAATGAGACGTCAGAAAGGACCAAAAGGAGAAGTGACATATAAATGGATGCTGGGAAATAGAGAAGGACCTGATCCAGAAGTCCCAAGCCTCCAGATCCCAAGAAGCAGCTCTCTCCAGAAACGGAGTTTCTTCAATTTTGACTGGACCTCATTGATGATGATCAGAGTCTGGACCAGGGTTGCCACGTTGCTCAGCGATGTTAATGAGAGCACAGGGTGGGATTTCTACAGTCCTCTAATCTCTGCTGCTTTACCCATTAACCTAACACCCAGCTGCCATGCTGACGAGCCAGGACAAGAATCAGGACTTTTATCCTCCCCTTCTCCCCATCCCTGCACCCCCACCCCTAACTAAAGGTGTAAAACTACTAAACAAAGTGGGAGGAAATGGGTGGTGAGAATGTTCTCTGTCTCGTTTGTAACTTCTTGTTATTTGCTTTGTGTTTTATTCTAAGGAAATGCTTTATGCTTTCCTATGATGCACCAGAACTAGTTCCAGCTAGTCCAGGGAGAGAGTGGTTGAATATATGACCAACCTGAATAGGTTTTAGGAAACAGGATGTGACAGCAAAATATTATAAATTGCTAATGACCAACTAGGCAGGAAGTGGAGCAGTGAATAGAGAGTGCTGTGGCTGCAGTCAGGAAGACTCATCTTCATGACTTCAAATCTGGTCTCTGACACTTACTAGGTGTGTGACCCTGGGCGAGTCACTTAACCCTGTTTGTCTCAGTTTCATCATCTGTAAAATGAGCTGAAAAAGGAAATGGCAAACCACATCAGTATCTTTGCCAACTTGCAAGCAACAATTGCAAATAATGCTGAGAAAGATATGTAATTATAGAATTTCAATTGCCCTCAAATTCCCAAATTTCTAGTGAAGACATCCTAACCTCATGTGTACGAGTCGCACTGACCACAGTGATTGAGGACTAGGCCAAAGCCCTAAGGAATGATACCAACAGAGATTCTATCTTGTGCCCTCCCACAGAAAGCCAAGGGGTATCACAGGTAGAAATTGGCCAGCCTTCACTTTTGTTTATTCTACAATATAAGGCTCCATATCTGTCCTAGCATCTTCACGCTGTTCCTTCCTGGAGACCCCTTTTCCAGGTCCTCTTTAAGAATGGCCTTTGGTATCTGGCTCTCTGCATAAAGCAGCCCCCAAAAAAGTAAATTAAGCTAATGTAAAACACTACCTGTTGCCAACTGTTTGAACAGTGAGCAAGGAATAGCAAGAAATATTTTATTTCAGCTATTATCAATTTTAGTACCATGTGATATTTTCCACTAATACAAGTAGGAACATTTGGATGCAAGTGATAATCACTTGTTTAAGCAGTTTTGCTGCTGAAAATGATAATTTCCAAAAGCTACTTTCCAATACAAATAGCCTCTTGTTGAGACCCACCACAAACAGCATGACTCATACAAGAGAAATGGGCAGAAGATCTTGTAATAAACTAGAGAACCCAAATGCAGACTCCATAAACCAAAAAGCATTAATGGAAAACAGACCCATTCTTTGTAGGATCATATGAGGAAGATATATTGCCTCCCAAGAATTGGCTGTGTTTCAAAGTCCACACCCCGCTGCTTGTCAGAGAAGATTGTGGTTAATGCTGAGAAAGACATGTGCTGATAGAATTGTAATTGCCCTCAAATGCCTGAATTCCTAGTAAAAATGTCTTAACCTTATATGTGCAAGACAAAACGATCTAAGGAATAAAGTATAGACAGGTCCAGCTGTAGGAGATGATTATTCATATTACAAAAGAATTCACCTTATCTGAAGAGAAGTCATGGGGCCCCATGCATAGTAGGTGCTTTAAAAAATGTTTATTGATTGATATGACTGTAATTGCACTATTGGCATTTATTGATTGAAAAAATGCTTGATGATAGAAAGCTCCAATACTTTTAATTCAGCAAATTTGTATTCTACAATTCCAGCAGTGGTGACATACATTTGAAAATGCTTCATTACTTTGGTGAATCTGTGATCTCATGGATGCAGTTTCAATATCGAAAGATGCCTCAGATACTTATTAGCTGCTATGGCCCTGGACAAATCATGTAGTCTCTGTTTACCTCATTCCCTTCATTTGCAGAATGAAGATAATAGTACCTACCAACTATGATGTATAAAAAGTTGGAGAGACATTGTTTCTGGGCAATTAATCATTTCATTAATTTTTGCTAGAAGATAATTAATAAAAGGATCAGTTATTGGGCCACCTCTTGTGAACCAAAGATGCATCATGGTGGCTTCTTTATGCTTATATGCCCTTGGAAAAGTGGGTAATCTCAAAAGATGGCAATCAACTCTGATTGGTTAATAATTAATTAGAAAAATGAATATTATTATGAGGGGTGGACCTATTCTAATGAGGGGCTGGGGGACATGACAGATCACTCAGACTTGTCTGACTAGAACCCAAGAATTTCACCCAGATTAGATTTTCTTTGTAAGGTTTTTCTGGTCAGGTTGGGCAACAGTTCCATTTGGATAAAATGGTCTAGGTAGGGTAAATTTTGGGGCAAGGTCAGAGATCTCTTTGAAAGACTAGACTTTGAAATAGGCAAAAGGAAAAAAAACCCAGATCTTCCCAATAATTCATTATTTAAATATAAGAGAGAAGTAATCATTTCTTTCACTCTCAGGAATGTTGCGAGGATCAAATGAGATAGTATTTATAAAGCACTGAGCATAGTGCCTGGCACATCGCAAGCACTATAGAAACATTGACTATTGTGATAATTATGTAGGCTGCAACCCATCCATGCCTACCTATCCTGACTGTGTTCCAGACTCTCCCAAAAATCTTCCTCATGGGGTTCATGCAATAAACAGGGGAACTTCCTCTATCTTTCTCCATATTTGTGGATATCAGTGGAACACGGAGGCTCTCTGGTCAGTTATTGCTGCTTGCTATGTGAACAACCCATCTGTATTTCCAATCATATATCTTTCTGCTGATATCCTTTATGCAAGGATATGCTTTACCCTCCTGTGCAATTCTTCATTGTTCATATGAGTCAGCCTGTTCATGCCTGTAATGTACCTCCTCAATTCTGTTTTGGCTGACCCTCAACTTTAATTTGGAAAATAGTAATATGTCTACAAATGTGACATATTATTTATTAAGTTTATGAAAAATAAACTGTGGGGATTTGAGAGAGGTATTAGCAAACATTGACTTTTCTACATACCCACCAGCAGCTACAGGAGGAACTAATATCATTTTCAAGGCCTGTGGACTTTCATTTTTGTTCTTAGATTTTTTAATATACTGAGTCATGCTACATATTTTAGAGCCGAATAAAGATCAAAATGGCAATGCTTGGTGCAAGCGTGGATTCACAGGCCTTTTGCAATAACTCTGCAGCCACTAGAGGTCCTCCACCTATCCATGGGGGACCACTAATCTACACAGCCCATTCATTAACCACTTGAAAGAGAGGCAGATATATAGGCCTACTTGAAGACACAATGTTGCCAACAATCGCTTTGCACTCATGAGCAATCTGAAAGCAAAGTAAGACAAAGACTAATTTGCAAATGAAAATGAAAGTCAACAAGGAAATAGTATTGATTTTTTTTAATGAGCTACATAACTTTTCAGAAACATGCTGTATCAACAGAAGAAATCCTGTATTGACATGAGCAACACAACCTAACAAGTAAGAGGTGGCTAGGGGACTTCTGAATCAATTTGGTAATTCTAATTAATTTGGAAGAAGGTAGCCTCTTCCTCCTACTGGTGAGTTCCTCACTATTCACACATGTATATACATTTGATGGGATGCCTACTACATTATGCCAAAGCAATAGGAATAGGGCTCAGTAAAATATGATAGATTCAGGAAAGAAGTGGAGCTTCTAGTTAGCAGGGGCTTAAAAGCTAAATCTGATTGGATAACTCCCCACTAACCACAAGATTTATGCTGTTGTTAGTCATTTTCAGTCATGTCCTTCTCTTTATGACCCCATTTCCTTCTCCAATTCATTTTACAGATGAGGAAACTGAGGTCAACAGGATTAAGTGACTTACCCAGGGTTGCATAGCTACTAAGTGTATGAGGCCAGATTTGAACTCAGGAAGCTGAGTCTTCCTGACTGCAGGCCTGGCTCTCTATCCACTGAGCCACCTAGCTGCTCACAACATTTATACTAGTAAGACAAATGCAGCCTCCCAAAATGAAACAGAAAAGGAAGACAGATGGTCACCTATTCTTTGAGAACCATAGAGAATTTGGCTCCTCCCCTGATGGAGTGGAGCACACTTGTGGTGGGATGTCCCAGAGTCCAAGCATTTTGGTGACTAGGGTCAGGTTAGCAGCAGTGCTGCTTGGTAGGTAAATGAGGAAGGTTCACAGTACTATCAATAATACATAGCACGATGTCATGGGGAGAATTCTGGATTGAGAGAGAACCTGGGTTTGAATCCTGCCTCTGACACTTGCTATTCATGTCACCTTAGCCAGGTCACTAGGCCTATCTGGACCTTAATTTAATCATCTATAAAATGAGGAGGGAGAGGGAGGAAGAATTATATAACTTCTAAGTTCCCTTCCAGCTCTCAATCTACAGTCCTATAACCAAGCACTCATTTTAATACAGCAAAACTCCAGCATTAGGTAACCCCTTGTTCCCAAGCACTGAGACATATCCCATCACCTGAGTCTCTCCCCACTTCTCACTGCCTTCTCAACCCTGCCCCAGCAAGTCTGATTTTTACAATGAATTTTTTTGTTGTTTTTTAAATTTGCTGTTTGGGCAGCTAGATATCCCAGTAGATAGAGTGAGAGGCCTAGAGTCAGGAAGACTCATCTTCTTGAGTTCAAATCTGGCCTCTGACATTTATGAACAAGTCACTTAACCCAATTTGCCTCAGTTTCCTCATTTGTAAAATGAGCTGGAGAAGGAAATAGCAAACCACTCCAGTATCTTTGTCAAGAAAACCCCAAATGGGGTCAACAAAGAGTCAAGCAGGACTGAACAACTATAGCAACAAATTAGTTGCGAAGACTCTGTGTCTTTCTCCACCCTTGCCCCATACCAAGAGGATCAAGAAAAAGCCCTGATTTCACAAAAATGTTCAATATTTTTATATTGCTATTTTTAGGCTTGCCATGTTGTTCCATTCACATAAAATACATCAGACAGCTTATAACATTAATCACTAGCACAATCTTGAAAGTCAGTTGGAAATCAATCATTACTTTTTTATTCTAATGCTCCCTGTCCTGGTCTGACTCTGATCCACTTAGCCCTTTACCTTCCTGGGGATTCCCTTCTGTGGAGAGGTGCCCCAGACACTCTGGAGAACTTAGCTCTTCCTTGATCAGAGTAGTCTGCTTCCAAAAGGATTCTTAGCCTGGGGTCAATGAATTTGTAGGGGGTTTTTTTCAATATTTTGATAACTTTATTGCAATGTAATTGGTTTACTTTGTAATCTTAATGTGTTTTATATTATGCTTTTAAAAAAACATTATTCTGAGAAGGCTTAGTGCTTAGCACAGTGCCTGACTTGTAGTAGGTGCTTAATAAATGTTTATTGATTGATTGGAAATGGGTTCATAGGATTTACCAGCCTTGTAATGGGGTCCATGACACAGAAAGATTAAGAGTTCTGGTGACTAACTCATCCCCAAGTCTTCCTGGGTCTCTCTCACCCAGTGCTCCCCACAGGTATTGGCACATTTATAACCCATTTCTCATTAATAACATTGTTTCTGTTGAACTAAGCTTTCCCTGCAAGGTTGTTTTAGCTAAAGTTGCATTTTTATAAAAACCAGTTAAGAACATTAACCAGGGTGTGCCTATGTTCCCTGTGAATGGATACCTTAGTGAGAGTCTAGGGATGTCTATTCTGCCTCTCTTCAAGCCGAATATGAACAACCCTCACCACTGGTAAACATTAGGTTTACTCTTTTCGTACAGTTGTTTGATGGATTTGAAAGAAAGCCTGATAAAGAAAATCTTTGAGAAAAATGTGCTCAGAATGCTGGACACAAGTACACTGGGCCTTACTGTACAGCACTTGTAGTTGTTCTGAACAGCTAGCAGCAGAAAAAGTAGAAAACCAGGAGCCAGCTACAGCTTTGTTGCAAACTTGCTGTTGTCCAACGGAGAAAAGGAAACTACCCGTTTCCTTATAGATATGAGCCTATTCACTCCAGGTACTTGTAGGGAGATCAGGTCACATTCTCCACCAAATCTAATCCATGAGGGGTGAAAAAAGAGAAGGGCCTTAGAAGGTGTGATACTTTTAGCACAATCAGGGAAGTTAGGTTGAATTAAAGGCTCAAACAGTCATCGAGAGCCTTAACGTAGTTATTAGCTTCTCTCCTGGTCTTCGATATACAAATGCTGGGAAACCCAGAACCTCTAGAATGGTCTTCCTAAATTGGCCACTGCAATATGATAGCAGGGCTAATGAGTTGACAATAGATAGAGCTAGTACAGTAGAATTATAAAGCCCAAAGGTGCCTGGTGCTGCTAGATGGTCTTCCTTTGGTGAGTACATATTGTTGAGAATATCTCTGGCACTAGGCTATTCTGTAACCTACTCAGGATCTTGGGCACAGAGAACTTCAAAAGTTTAAGGTCATGACACTATGTCAAAAGACCAGTGGTAGATGCATTCTTAACCACACCTTCTGAAGCCTCCCCACTTTCTCATGTATCCTCATGTTTTGAACCCTACCATCCCATAGTTTTGGTAAAGAGTTAAAGGATCTGATTTTTTAAATGTTGAGTGGGATAATTAACAATGTGCTATCATGGAGACTTCAAGGTTTCTTCAGCTTTTGTGACTATGAAAATTTGGATCCATGTTGGAATCATATGTTCCATTTGTAAATTGCTCATTTTAAAAGAATAAAATAGTATATTCTGGATCTTGCCAGCTTGGTCTATTGGGTTCAGAGGGTTACTTCTCCTAAATGCTAATTAACTTTTGCCATTCTTCTGATTTTGTTGGTTGTTGTATTATCATAAATAATTTAAAAAGAAAATTTGGTCACTATGGAGATGCTGGCAAATTTGTCCCATTTTTCATCGATTTGTTCTCTTCCCAACTGCATCTATAAATATTCTTAGAATGACCTAGCTTACTGGGTGTCTCGCCTCAAGATTTTGGCACCTTTATTTTCCTCTCTGCCTCATCCATTCACTCCCGACTCATAATCTTCTCCCATAATTCTCTCCATTAACATTTTGGAAATAATTTATATTCTAAAGCTGGTGTTGTCCCTTGCTGTCATGCCTCTCTTTATTAAATGCTGGACAGCTAAGGCAGTTTAGGGACTCTGTTGAAAGAAACAGTAGAGCTGTATCCTAGAATGAAGTAGCTCTTTGTCCCTTCCTTCTAGAAACAGAAGGGGCTAGGGCTGGGGTGGGAAAACTTCAGCCTTGAGGCCACCTGTGGCCCTCTACGTCCTCAAGTGCGGCTCTTTGACTGAATCCAAACTTCACAGAACAAATTTGACCTAGAAGTCAATAGACCTCTAAACAGTCAAAAAACAGTCAATAGAGAACTCCCCCCTTCCCCAAGTCCAGAAGACCTTTGTTCAAATCCAGCCTCAAATACTTACCAGCCTTATGACCCTGGGCAAGTCACTGGATCTCTGTTTGCCTCAGTTTCCTCATCTGTAATACAGCACCTATCTCCCAGGGCTCTTGTGAGAATCACATGAGGTAATCATTGTAAATCGCTTAGCACAGTGCCTGGCACACAGTAACAGCTATAAAAATGTTAGCTATTATTAAAAAGGGGTGGGGAGGGGAAGGGCAGAGAACAATCAAACCACGGAGACTCAAACAGGAATTAAGTAAAACTTCACCAGCATGAATGCCACTTCTCCTTCTCTACCCACTTAGCTAAATCTTGTTTCAATTTCTTGGTGAAATACAGAATTTAGCTAACAGAGGTAGTGTAAAATTAAGAGTCTGAATCTTGAAGGAAACATGCCTCCTTTCTTTCGGTTAGAGGAGGTTTTAGACTACTTGGATTTTTGCCCAAATTTGTCTTTGCTACCAAGGACGATATTGGGAAATTATTGCTGTTTTTAAGGAAAAAAAGCATAAATAAAAGTAATAACTAGTAGTACAGAGTCAGATTCTCCCCCAAATCTAGGCATTTTTAAAAACAATGAACAGTAACATATCACAGATTCCCATGCTTCTGCTAAAGAAGTTACTAGGGCAGAGGCTTCCGGCCGGTTTTCCGCAATGTATTCCTGCCAAATAGAAAGAGGAGAGAATCAAAAGCTAGAGTTGCTTTCTCTCCAGACCTTAAAAAATAAAGATAGAGCAGAACTACGGTGGTTCTGTGGAGGCAAACGTAATAACGCGCTACTTCCCGGCTCCCGTTGCGAGACAGCAAAGAGTAGAACGTCAGTGGAGCCGGGGCTGGGAACAAAGGACCACCTAGATGAGTTAGGTTCTTGGAAAGGGGGTGTCGCAGTGCAGAGAAGCATCAGGCCATGGTTCTCGCGATTCCAGCCGCACTCCTCCCCAGGAGCCCATCCTTGGACCCCAGAGCCCCGCCCAATAGAAGAGAAGGGAGGGAAAGGGCGTGGCCTGTGGCCAGGGAGGGGAGGGGTTCTTCCGAGGGCGTGGTCCACTCTGGGCACAGCCTCCTCCTCCTCCTCCTCCTTTTTCTCCTCTCTGCCTGTTTGTCAGTAGAGCGCTCTACTACCTATTCAGATCGCCTTGCGCCTGTTGGGGGAAGGTAATTTAGGTAAGTGGATGGGGGCTGTGGGACTGCTAAGCTGAGTAGGGTGCCACTCACTCGCTCTGGCTGTACCGCCTCCCCTTCTCCGGACCCTAACTAGAACCCCAGCCGCCTGCTGATTAGCTTTTAGGTACTCTTTCCCTCTCTTTTCTCTCAATTTAAAAAACTATCTCTTTGCCCTCCCCCTCCCCCATCTCGTTCCTCTTCCCAGCCTGTCAGAGTCGCGGGTGGAAGGGTTAGGAAGCAGGGTCACAGGCTGAGTAGCCAGGGGGAGCTCCAAGGTCAAGGTTTTCTTGGTTGCGTCCCTTATTCTCACCACCTCCCGCCCTCGTTGGGTGCACATCTAGCGAGCACCGCCTGCCCGAGCCCTTTCCCTGGGCCTCTCTGAACTGAAAGTACGCGCGGCGCGGAGGAGACCGAAGGTCACGGGGCTGGGCCTGCCGCGGGCCTCTTTCGATGACATTGGGGTTTCCGAGCTGGCCTAGTAGGCACGCAGCCCCGGATGCAGCCAGCAAGACTCCCTTTTGGGAACACGGGCGGGGGCGGCTGGGTTGTTGCTAGGAGCCGGTCACCGCCCAGGGAATTGGGGCTCTCTTTTTTTCCTGCCTCGTGGAAACGTTTTGTCCATTTGTATTTGCACTTGCATGTTAGTTTCCTCCCTACTGCAGTAGTTGCCAGAATGCCAGGAGGCCCGATGGTGGGGGCCCAGAGACACGGGGGACAGTCTCTGAGGTGCAACTTTAAAATAGTGCTGGGCATTTGCGGAAGGATTTTCAGGAGCTGTCCCAGTACCGATGATGCAGAGAGATCCAGTGGAACCAGGGTGGGGCTGCGGGACTTAGTGCTGGAAGGCTGCTGCCCTTGAGTCATTCTCTGAAGTTGTGACTTCTGTGTCAAACTTCCATCTTTAAGGCCTTCCTTTTTGATGTCTAGAGTTTACTAGCTATGTATTAGCGCCACGGGTGGAGAAAAGCGGAAAGCGATGACCCTCATCCTTTGGGGAGAAACACGATAGTAGGAAAGGTTTGGGGGCTTGCCTCCGTGGCCTTATTTTGCAGATACAGCATTTGTCACTGTGGTGGATTTCCTTGAAGCTAAACTGTAGGGTTGAATCTGGGGATTTAAAGCTAAAAGAACCGGGTATCATTTGGTCCAACCTCCTCGTTTTTTACCGATGGGGAAACTGAGGCACAGAAAAGTTAAATGACTTGCCTGTGATCCCACCTGTAGTAAGTAGCAGAACTAGGTCTAGGACCCTGATCCTCTGACTTAGCAGAGCCTTTCTAAAGCAGGCATAGGAGTTCTCTCCTTGTAGGCCAGAGGCTGCTCTTGGAAAAATTGCTTATCACATGCAACCTACAGCTAATAGAAGACAGTCAAGGTTATTGGGCACACACCTCACTGCAGCATTTGGAAGGGCTCTAGTTTTGCTGTGCTTTTAAAGTCTTGCTTGAGTTGGATACTGTGAGCCTTGAATGGGTTTAAATGGATTTTTAAAGATGAAACCAGAACAGTCTGCTACAGTGTTTTGGAAAGAAGTTGCAAAACCTGGGTTCAAGTCCCAGTTCTCCCCCTTTCCTACCTGTGTGACCTTGGGTAAAGCATTCCACTGCTCTGGTCCCTCATCTGTAATATGAAGAAGGTGACTTAGGATCCTTTTGGAAGAATAAAGTTGCTTATTTTCATTCTGACACAATGATATTCTGATATATAATGATAATGAGATGTCATTGTGGATACTCAATCATGGCAGACTTTTGAAAGCCTATATAAAAGTCCTCATTAGTTATCAAGGCCAGATCATTTGATACTAAGTAAGGCCTTAAACAAAATCAAAGGTTGTCTTTTGATTTACTCACTACCGACAGGACCACCACCTTAGTTCAGGCTTTTATCATCTCATCTGGACTACTGAAATGGCTTTCTAATTCATGTCTCTGCCTCAAGTTTTTCTCACTTCAATCCATTCTCCATACAGCTGCCAAAGTATGGGGGAAAGTCATCAATGAATGATGCTTCAACTTCCTCTTTTCTAAACAATCTGCAGCCTCGTCATTCAGCTGAGACTGCTCACTCCAGAGTTGCCAATTATCTTTTAACTACCAAACTGCATGATCTTTTCTCAATCCTCAGCCTTTGTCACCTCTCTGCAGCATTTGACACTGTTGGTCACAGCCTTCTAATAGATATTCTGTCAGGGTTTTTATGATGTTACCTTCTCTTGGTTCTTTTCTCATTCCACTGTTCCTCGGTCTACTTTGCTGGATTTTCATCTTTGTAATAACCTCTAAGGGTATCACCAAAGGTTCTCTCCTGACCCTCTTCTCTTTTTTCTCTTTACCCTCTCCCTCTATGCTCTCATCAGCTCCCTCGGGTTTAATTATCTCTATGAAGCTGGTATACATGTGTATATATAAATATATATGTATGTATGTATATATATATATATATATGTGTGTGTGTGTGTGTGTGTGTGTGTGTATACATACGTATATACACACACACAAACACACATCCAACTATTGGACATTTCGAACCACACCTTTCATGCTTTCAAACTCATTACATTCAAAACAGAATTTGTGATCTGTCTCCCAAAACCTTCTTCTCTTCCCCAACTTCCTGTAACTGTTGAGAGTACCAAAACCTTCTAGCTTCCCAGGCAAGTAGCTGCCAAATCTTTTCTTTACTATGTTCACCCTTGTATATGTCCCCATCTTTCTAGTTACACATCTACCCCTTTATTTCAGGTCCTTGTCACCTCTTGCCTGGACTATTTCAATAGCCTCCAGATTGATCTCCTTGCCTGAACTTTCTCCCCTTTCCAATCCATTCTCCATACAGCCTTCCAAAGTGATTTTCCAAAATCAAAAGTCTAACCTTGTCACTCCCCATTCTCAGTAAACTCCAGTAGGTCTCACTTCCATGATCAAATAGAAACTCCTACATTTGTCATTTAAGGTTTTTCACAACCTGCCCCCTTCCTACTTTCCCAGTCTTTTGTTTTGAGGGTTCGGGAATCAATCGGGGTTAAGTGACTTGCCCAGGGTCACACAGCTATTAAGTGTCTGAGGACAGATTTGGACTCAGAATGAGAAGTCTTCCTGACTTCAGGCTTAGCACATTATCTACTGTGCCACCTAGAAGCATTTATTACTGCCATTTTTGAGTCTTCAAATATCCTTGTTACAATCTATTGAATCTTTTTACAACCTGAAGGATATTTATAACATCCTTTACTACTAAAGCATTGACTCATTATCTTCAGGTGAAGTATCTCTGGGTAGGTTACTTGATTCTAGGTTACCTTTTGCTCATTTTCTATTATATTCTTGTCTATTTGCTCTTGCCCACTGAGGAGCTTGTATGTTTTGGGAATCAAGCTAATATAACTATTTGGTTAGGTAAAATATAATTAGGAAGGTAAGCACTTTAGAAAAAAAAAAGATGCATTTCAAAAGCAATTGTAAATTATTTTCACAAAATCCTGTTTGGCATTATATCTGCCATTGTTCCCATTCTATTAACAGTTTTTATGAATTTGAGACTGTGGTTTAGTGGAAAGAGAGCTGGACTGTGATTCAGAAGGATGTAAGATCTTGTTCTGTCTCTGATAGCACTAACAGAGGAGCAAGATTGCACTACTGTAGTGGTGTCAAACTCACGTAGCAAAATGGTATTCGTAAGGATCCCTGCAAGCAGTATATTGACTTAGAAAACCACCAATTAACATTATCCATGTTTTATTGCATTTTTATTTATTTTGTTAAACATTTCCCAATTAACATTTTAATCTGGTTCTGGCCACACTCAGGAATTTTACACACTTCATGTTCTCAGTCAGGTGTTTGAAACCTCTAGTCTAGGCAACTCCCTAGAGCTGTAATTGAAGGGAAAGTGCTGCCCTTCATTGGTTGAGGGAATTTCCCCTGTTAATGAAATCAGGTCCAGTAGTTCTCTATTTGAACCAAAGTGTAAATCTCATCTAGATCAAGTCCCAACTCTTTAATGGTGATTGTGACTCTGCCTCAGTTTATCTCTTCACAGAATTTTCAAAAAGTAATATTTTATCTCTGCAGGTTGGGATGTGCCTATGACTACATTTTAAATAAAGCTGTGCAGAGATTTATTCGTATTGGAGCTAACACCTCCCATGTGGTGGTGCTGGAGCACAGCCGGTGATACTGCAGACTCCTGAGAATCAGCTTTAGGCGGCCAGCATTTCCTTTGCTAGACTAGGGGTGAGAGGTGGGAGGATGTTTGCAAGCTTCAATTTTTTTTTTCCAGCCTTGGCTTTTTCTCCTCTGTAACTGTTTCTCCTCCATAGCATCCCATGTCCTTCCTTAAGTATTTCACTTCTATGTCTTGGGATTTAAGTTCATGGGTTATCATGAGGCAAAAGAGTCAGCAGGAAGGTTGCCATAGTTTTGCATGCATCATTAGTACTACTGGCCACACAACAAATACTATGAAGAAAAACCAGTAGCCTCTAAAAACTGGGGAAAGTGGGAATCGTGCTCCTTCCCGTGGCTCCTACTCTTGTGTTAGAGTCCAAGTACAGCGTTAACTTCTTAAGAGTGAAGGCTTGCTATTCAGTTTGGAGCTCTTTCCAAACTTTTTTGTTTCCCCACAGAAATTCCCTATGGTGGGAAATCTCAGGCTGAAATCAACATCGCTTCAGCTAGTTAACTACTTCCTAGACATTTATTTGCAGTGCACTCTAATTTGGGGAGGTCTCCTAAGAATTACATTAGAAGCTAACCAATCTAGGAGATAACACATGGGCAACAATGTAGACTTATTCAATGATACTGTATATGTGATGTGCAGAATGAATGAGTTGTTAAAAGAATAATCAGGGTTAAATAACATTACTTCAGGAAGACTTCTTGAAGGAGGCAATTTTTAAGGTAGTTCTAGACGGTGACTTACATGGTTTCAGACATTGAAAGGGAATTTCGTTTGGGAGAAGACATTTTGATATATCAAGTCAAGGATGACTTTCTGTATTTGTTGTTGAAAATGATAACTAACCTTTAAATGCATTTCAGCATTTCCAAAGCACTTAGCTCTTAGGGTTGTGAGAAAGGTGGAACAGACCCCACTTCACTCTGAGGAGTCAGACTCAGAGATTGTGACTTGCCCATAGTCACATAGCTAATAAGCATCAGAGCTGGAAAGTAAACCCTAGTCTCCAAATTCAGCACTCTTTCTAACTATGTACTGTTGCTAAATTGTTATAGGATCTGGCCACAAGCTCAAGTGTACTGCCAATGAATTTCACTCTCTATTCCCTGCCTGTTTAGACTTTTACCATTTGTGAAACAAACTAGACACTAGGAAACAGTGTTTACCCTAAAGGTTACATTATTGGAGAGCTAAAGGAAGTTAAACTGAACTCCAGATAAAAGTGGAATTTATTAAACATGGACAGGGCTCGACCCGACCTTGCAAGGTCACATCTGGGAAAGCAAGCTTTAGATTTATGCATATGTGGGGGGTTTTATGTCTTTCTTTTTTTAATCAGAACTCAAAGTAGGAGATTTGGAGTTTATATTCACTTGCCACCAATCTAGTTTTTTAAAGATTCTTTTCCGAGAGGAGAAGAAATTCAGTTTCATTTGAGATTATTTTAATACCTCTTCACATCAAAGTGTGGATCCAGAGACAAGGGAACAGGTAATACTCTTGTTTTGACCTTAACACAGCTGACTCGTACCAGCTGAGAGCTAAGCACGGGATGATGTCTGTACCAATGGTGATCCCTCCTTCTCTTCTCTCTCAAGGGGAAGATAGTGTGTTAGGTGATTATTTTCATTGCTGATAGTTTTTACAAAAAGTGTTGTATTGGACTTAACATGCCTAGATTTGGAAAAGTTTCACGCCTGAGTCATGTTAGCCATGATCTGTCATTTCATTAGTACAGAGAAAACTCCTTCCACCAATGCAGTAGGTTGGCATCTTTTTTGTAATTGACAGCCCTACAGAGTTACCTAGAACAGTGAGATATTAAATGAAATATGCCCAGGTCATATAGCTTGTATCAGAGGTGAGACTTGAACCCAGGTCTTCAAAGATCTCAGACTAGCTCTGTATCCATTATGCTGTGCTGCCTCTCATGGATATTTACTTCTTAAAAAATTGCGTTAAAGAGCACTGCCCATTGACTTTTCATTCTGAGAGTTGGAATTCCAGCTATGCTTACTTAAATAAAGCTAAATTCCATTTTTTCCCAGACCTTTCACAGGCAGCACCTGCTGTGCTCTGTTGTATTCAGGTGTAGTGCTGGACAGCAGATTCCTGACTCTCCACTGCCTGGTAATCTGCTATCCCGGCCTGGGTTAAGACCTAAGAGTGAGAAAAGAATTGGAAATAGCCCATTTCCTGCAGAAGTACCTTCTCTGGAACTCTTTATTGATGTGAATAATCAGGTTTTGAGTTTAAGAAAATTTATTCCTATTTTAATCTTTTTTGAAACTCGCTATTTAGCCCTTAATGACATTGCAATTTTACTACTTATAATTTACCTATGTTTATGTGCTATATATTCTCTAACTCTTCCCCCCAACCCCCACGTAATATAATTTCACTAAAGGCAGGAGACTGGAATTTTTGGCACCAGACCTTACCACAGTACCTTGTCCCAGCAGGTGTTTAATACATGTTTTAACTTGAATTCACTATAACATACTGCAGCTTAATAAAAGGGATTGCTTTATTAATTAAAAACTAAATAGATCCATGGTTTTTAAACAAAATAAGTTGTAGTCCCAGAACTTTGATCTGCCTTATGAACTTTGATATTCCTTATGAGGAAAAGCTTGGCCTGAGTGTCAGGTAGCAGGGAAGGAGCTTTTATTTTGTTTTAATCACTTCATAATATAAGTTTTATTCAAAAGTACTTTGTGCTAGGAAACTAGGTATCTTGTAAGGAAGCAATTTGATTAGTGAAGGAGGGCCCCACACCCAGTTGCGTTCACTTAAGTATAATTCAGAAATACTGTTAGCTTAGCTCTGATGCAATAGAAGGAACTCCTACCTAAATAAAATAAGACTAGATCCAGAAGCACAAAACTGGAAAAAAGGTTAGATGAAGTCCTCACAGTTGAAAAACCTTCACCAGTGAGTGGCATTGCTAAAGAAGAAAGTACCTTGGCCAAAAGTTCATTCTAAAACTCATCTCAAAACAAAGTGAAGAACTAGCCATTTCTTCTAAAACTCATATTCTATCATTCTACAGCAGATACTACTTATTCTTAAGCTTTTAAGAGTTTGTAATAGTCACAATTTCAAATGGAAGCATATGGTCCCTTTGGGGCTTGCCTGAGAAAAGGTTCCCAACCAATGATCCCCAGCAGAAAAAAATTTCCCAGCCTACTTTGATTCTTAATACCACAAACTCCTACCTTACAAGCTTCAACGATGCCCAGTTTTCCCCCTGCCCCTCAACCTCAGCCACTGACAGTTGGTGTGGCTAGTTTACATTTTATACAGGATAGAAATGTAGTTTGGGAAACACTGCTCTGTTCAGACCTGACTTCATCCTGCCAATGTTTGTCCTTTGGTCCAATATGACTTGAGCCTTCGGATTTTTTCCCTTTGATTCTAATTAACCTGAACAGACATTCTACCTTTTGAGAATCTAATCTAGTTGCCTGGCTTAGGAAAAGGGAGTCATTTCCTTAGCTGGTCCCAAAAGATTTTCTTCCCTGAGCTTCAGGTAGATCATAACTGTGAATTTGTAGTTAACATCTTTCCCATTTCTTAGAAGGTTCCTGATCTTCCACTGTCTGGGCTCTCTTTGGCCCAATTTCCATAGAACTTTACTCTCTAACTCATTTTCTGGGTCTGCTTGTCCCACTTGGTCTTGGCACATTTAAGAGCAGGTGAACCTGCTTATGCCTTTAAGTTAAAGCTACATACTCATGTGTTCTAGGCCAGGGGTGGGGAACTTGCCACCTTAAGGCCACAGGTTCCCCATCCCTGTTCTAGGCCTAGTTTCCTAAGGAAACATTTTCCCAAACCATGTCGCATTCTAGACAGTCCAGGTATCCAGGTCATCTCAGAGTAGGAATGGACAGTGAAGGGGAGATCAAGTCTTACTCCAACCCCAAAGCATAAGCATGTCTTTCTACATAACCCTTAACCACCATGCTGCTCTGCATTATCTCTCATACTGACCTTGAATCTCAAGTGTGATTCAGTTTGATTTCAGCAAGTATTCTGTGTTCATATATAGAACCTTATTCAATGCATAAACTATTTGGGAAATTTTAGCTCCACTAATCACTCTCAGATTGGGATGTTGGTTGGGGGGGGGGGTTTGTTTTTATTTTAGGTTTTGTTTTGTTTTTATTTAAAGGATCATTAAATGAATTGAAGTACCACAACAAACAGAACAAGGACCTCTCTTTAAAAGGGAAAAGTCTTGAGTTCGTACTAGAAGTGATCACCTACTTTTATGGGGATAGAGGTAGGCAGCATGAAGTCTTAAGAATATAACTGAAATACATCCTATGGTACAGAAGGAAACAGAGCTCAGATTCAGACTCAGATCCCAGATTCAGACTCAGATCCCAGTCCCTCTCTCACTGTCAGCTAGAACTGGTCAGCCTCATATATTTTGTTGGTTCTGATAGTTAGGCCTAACCAAATCAAGCTTTGTGAAGCAAGGATGGAGACTAAGGGTGTTTCATTTTGGATCTCCAAACTGGATGTTTTAAGAGTTTGTAATAATAACCATTCCATTTCTGAACTGCTTTTTGTGTGGTTTTTTTTGTGTGTGTGAGGCAATTGGGGTTAAGTGACTTGCCCAGGGTCACACAGCTAGGGAGTGTTATATGTCTGAGGCTAGATTTGAACTCAGGTCCTCTTGACTCCAAGGCCAGAGCTCTATCCACTATGCCACTTAGTTGCCCCTCTGTTTTCTACTTGTATTATCTTTAAAGTAGGGATAGGGAATGGACCTGTGGTTACATGGATCTAGGAAACTACCTTTACCGATGAAAGTCAACACCTTTGGGACTTAAGAGTTTCTAAAAGTCATCTATGAGTATTACAAATATTCTAATCAACTACAAAGGATCTATGAAGGGAGATGCTACCCATCTCCAAGAGACTGATAAGTACAAGTATACGTAATATGGTTTTACAGATATAGATATAGGTGTGTATGTATACACACACACACACACACACACACACATACACACACACACACACACCCCTGTGTCAAATGATAGCCTTCTCTAGTGTGGGGTGGGGGAGAGAGCTTAGAACTTAAAATGTGACCAAAAAAAATAAATTAAACTTTAAAAAGTCCACTAGACCTCTTAAAGGTGGAATGATTTGGTTAGGGTCACAAATCCGGTATATGTCAGAAGCAGGATTTGAACTTGGGTCTTCTGGATTCTGAGGTATGGAAAAATGGGGCATGGGTGTTTTATTGAAAAGTCTATTCTGGTTCATCACTATGAACATGAAGGCCAGAAACTAATCATTTTGTTTTCAAGAGACTATGGACTATTTTCCCCTTCTCTTATGATAAAAAAAAATGGAGGGCTTCTAATTTGTATTAATGGAGGATGGATACCTTTGAAATTGCAAATCCATCAAAGCACAGAGCACTGAACTTCCAGTAAGGAGACCTGGGTTCAAATCTCAGCTGTCACCTGTGGGTGACCTTGGGCAAGTACTTAACTTCTCTAGATTTCTGTCTTCTCGTCTGCAAAATGAGAGGATTGAATAATCTCCAAAGTCCCTTCCAGCTCTAAATCTGTGATCTTATGACTCACTCACTAACAGTATAAAGTGCTTTTCTTGAGCATCCCCCACCCCAAGAGACATCACAAGAAGTAACCCACAGGTGTGTTTTGGGAAGGACTGGCCAAGCCAAGTATTCGATAAATAGAACAACCTTTAGCAGACTTAGTCTGATTAGCTCCACCCTGCCTGGCTCAGAAGTTTTCTCCTCTTTGGCAACTATTGGGAGTATGCCCAAAGTAGAAAAGGCAAAGTCTAGGCTTTACCCATCTTATTTCAGACCTGATAAAAGTCTTTCCTTTTTACTGAAGTTTGACCTATGGATCTATAAATGTCTTCAAATCTTTGAGTTCCTTCTGAATACAAAGCATTGAGTGGGGTACAAAGAATTATAAGGAACAGAGACCCTGCCCTCAAGGGATTTATAGTCTAATTACAGAAAAAACAAGTCCACTGCCTTGCGTTTATTGTTAGTTTACTTTTCTAGCATTCTTGCAGTGCTAAATGGGTAATAGGCAAATATGAAAGATCTTCAGAGAAGAGGGAGAGGATGATCCAGTTACAACAGATAGAACTGAAGGTAGGCAAGAGAATAGGTGAGAAGAAGAGGACACTGCTAAAGCAGACATTCAGGAAACCCATTAAGGGGGTCGATTTGTGCCCCTATTCTTGAACACCTTCTCACTGCCTACCCCTCTTCAGCTTAATTGGCTCTTAGTTCCTACATCCAACTCAAAGACTTTATTCTCCTAAATATCTCCTGGGATTTAAAGGTTGCAATTCAAAGATCACAATCAGTGATTCAGCAAAGATCTTGGAGAATGGGAAAGATACTGCTCTTGGTCAAGGAAAAGTGTTTATGTATTTTTCCAGAAAGGAATGAAAATAGAACCTGCAAATTATAGGCCAGTGAACTCTGAGTTTGGTTGCTGGAAAAATTCTAGACTATTATTAAAGGAGGGGTTAGTGAATATCTGGGGGGAGGGGAGGAAAGTAATGCTCCCCAAAAACCAGAATGCCTTTAATCTGACTAGATCTCTCCAGACTAACTTTTTTTGAAAGGGCTACTAAACTGGAAAAGTGCAGTCGTGTTGTAGATTTGCAATAACTTACCTGGATTTTAGCAAGGTGTTTGACAGTCTCATGCTGTTGTGGACTAGATGGAATAAGATGAATTCAGAACTAGTTGGGTGGCCAGCTCCAAAGAAGTCTTTAACTGTTGGATGTCAACTTGGATGTCAACAGGGAACTGTTCTTGATCCTATGCCGTTAATCTTATCAATGATCTGGTGAGGGGTATTGATGGATTGCTTATCAAATGTGTAGACGATACACAGATGGTAGGGCTATCTAGATATACTGGATGTTGGTATCCAAAACTATTTTGACATTGGGCTGGAACAAGATAAATACAATAGGGCTGAATATAAAGCTATGCACCTCTGTTTAAAAAAATTCTCAAGTACCAGTTGGGGGAGGCATGGTTAGACAGTTTGGGGGTGGAGGGAGGGTTAGTGGACTGAAAACCTAAAGTGAATCAACAGTGTGCTAGGGAAACCAATCAAGCTAATGCAGTTTGGGGATGCATTAAAAGAAACATAAGGGATAAGAGGGTGATAGTCTCATTATACTATACCCTAGTCAGACCATATCTACAGATAGCATAGTGTTCAGTTTGGGTGTCACATTTTAAAACCATTGATAAGCTGGAGGGCCACCAGAATGCTAAATAATATGAGGCTCAGTTGAAGGAACTGAGGGTATTTAGCCTGAAGAAAAAGATGGGGGGCAGGAAGTAACAGTATAGTTGTATTCAAATATTTGAAGGCCCTTCATGTGCAGGAGAGGTTAGATTTGTTCTGTTTCTCAGAGGGCAGAACTAGGAACATTAAGTAGAAGTTGCAAAGACAGAAATTGAATCTTCGTGCAAGTAAAAGCTTTCTAACTAGGACTGCCCCACAATAGAATGGGCTGCCTCAGGGAATGAAGGTCCTTCCTTTGCTGAAGGCCTCCAAGCTAAGTTTATACTTTAAAAGGAATCCATTGTGAGTTATGGGTTGCATTAGATGGCTACTGAGGTCCCTTCCAGCTCTGAAATTCTATAATTCTGTGACTACCAAGGTCTTCCTTGATCTTATGACACCATCCTGGTCCTCTCTCTACCTCTTCACTTCCTTCAGTGGCTCTTTTTCATATTCCATTTCTTTACCTAGCACAGGTTCTTAGTGAAAATTCTAAAAGACTTTTAGGAGCTCTCCATTATAACATTGTTCTCAAGGTTGATGTTATGAAACTCCAGCTCCACTGGATGAGGTTTAAGTGGATATGCAGTGTATTTTTCCTACCAGTGATAAAGATGACAGTGCACCATTGCACACCCACCTATGCAGCTCTCCTCAGATCCTTATAAGAGCACCACAAAGGACCCACCTAAAGTACTAGGATCCCTGCTTAAGTCTTTTTTCTCACTGTTCATCTGTTGTCCCTTGCTCTCAACACATGACCAGCCCCTATTCTTTTTCATATTTTCTTTGATATCCTTTACACTTCTTGGTGGCTAATTACTTGTTTGTAAGTGCCAAAGCCTGCTCACTCCTACCATAGTCCTCTCCATTGCTTTTCGGGTAATAATCAGATTGAGGTTTTTTAGAGATTGTAATGCAACACAACTGGGGACATTGAATCTGATAGTTGGAAGGGACTTAAGGAGCCATCTATCAGCCATATCAGAAAGGAATCCCCTTTATAACAAACCTGGATTATTTAGTCTCCACTTGAAGACCCAAGAGTACTCAACTTCAGAGTCACTGAACTTCAATTCAAAACCAAAGTTTGAATCACAACTCTACCACTCATTACATGTGTGGCCCTTGGACAAATTAATTCATCTCTCTGCCTCAGTGTCTTCATCTTTAAAATGAGAGGGTTGGCTAAATCTATGATCCTGTAACTTCTCAAGGCATTCTACCTGTGTTTCCCAGCCATATAATTCTATAGTATTGCATAACATGGAATGACACTCTTACAACCAGTGTACCAGCTAATTAAGCAACCCCCTCCTTTTAAACATTCAACTTAAAAAAAAAAACCCAAGGAACAAAGTCCTTGTCCTAATCCTATCAAAGGAAATGAACTGGCTAACAAAAAACTATATTAGAGTGACAAAATACATAGTACACCCAGAAAAAGGTAAAACCATTGTTCGGTGCCCAAAGGGAGTAGCCCTGTGCTTTTGTTTGATCAGCTACTCAAACCCAGTCAGTTGGCTTTAAAATATCTGTTAGCTCTGTGACAAATACTCTGTAGGAAGTGGTTGTGACTGCCAAGGAGCAAGAATTCAGCAAGTATCGATCCGGTTATTTTAAATTTGGAGTGAATTGTGCTGTGTGTGAGGTTTGGGGGGGGCGGGGTTTTGGCTTGTTTCCCATCATCCCTCACCATTTGTCCACCTCCTATGCACTGTCAAAAGTGTTGTGTATAGACTCACAAAAACCTGATTCTGTTTCCTCATGATGGCAGAGAGATGACCCTGGGTTTACAAGAACATTTCCAATTGAGCAAATGAGCTCCGACAGTGCACATAGTAAGAGCATAGTAAATGCTGGTTGCTCACAGTTGGGGAGTCTTTTCATATGGGCCTGGTGATTGGTTCTGAGGGTGAACCTAGCTAAGCCCAGAGAGGCTCATAACTAGATAGTTGGCCTTCTTCCTTCCAACTGCAGTAAATCATGATGACTACCCACTCAGATCTGCTTTGTCTATGAAGGGAATTATCCATACTAGCTCACTCAGAGATCCTTGTAATACTTTTAAGCAAGGTAGATTTGATGTCTATTAGTACAGTCTGCCCTTTATTCTCAGCTATTTTTTCTCAATAATAATTGGTACATGTAATCTTTCAGATATTTTAAAACGTTCTAAATGAGAATAATGTCTGAAGGTCACTTTGAATGATCTAGTCAAACCAGCAAGGGGATTTTTCTTTTTGATGAG
The DNA here is from genome assembly GCF_003287225.1 of Phascolarctos cinereus. NCBI lineage: Eukaryota > Metazoa > Chordata > Mammalia > Diprotodontia > Phascolarctidae > Phascolarctos > Phascolarctos cinereus. Next base: position 422,976,168 of record NW_027555958.1, on the reverse strand, counting down.
TGCAGCTGCCATCACCAGCTGTTTGGGCCAAGTTTGTCTTTTGCCACTTCCTCTTCTGTATTTGCACCTAGTCACCAAAGGTTTAATAGAATATAAGCTCATTGAGGACAGGGAAAACTTTGGTTTGTGTCTTTGTGTCTATAGTGCCTAGCATGTAACTTGTAAAAGTCTGGCAAATTTCTTTATATTTTCCTCTGCCTGTCCAAACCTATCTCCTTCACCCAATTGGCAACACGTACAGAGAAGGCGGGTGAGGCTTCCTCTGCTTCAGGCTTATTCCTGCCTCCTTTATTTTTTCAAATCATAGTTCCTAGACTCATTGTAACAAAAATCCACCTTCCATTAAGTAGGGCTGATTAATTTATACAGAGTTGTGACTTCTGTTCCTTCCAGAAACCATTAGCATTTTAAAAGAAGAACTTATATGTAAATCCATATAAATATCAAACTTCTGAAATGTCAATTAGTGACATTTGTACCAAGAAGGTTTCCTGAGTATTCTTTGCTTATTCTAAGGATATTAGCTTCCCCAACTCCTACATGTGCCCTTAAAAAAAAGGTGGGGTCAATAAATTGGAACCCTTGTATTTTTAGACTACTTTTCTATGGGTCATTCAATGACTTCAAGTTGGTCTATGGATTAGAGCCTTCATTTTTTTTCTCCCTAGCTAGTCTTCTACCCCCAATGCATCCTACACACTTCCACCAAAATAATTTTCCTAAGCTAGGAATCTGACTGTGCCATCTCTCTACTCAGAAACCTTTAGGAATTCCACATTGTCTTTAGGCTAAAATGCAAATGCCTTAGCTAGGTGTTTAAGGTCCCCAACAATTTAGTTTTTACCTAGCCACAATGTAGTGTAGTGGAAAGAGTCCCGAATTTGGTCTCAGTAACTGAGGTCACATCTAGCCTCTAGCACATACCGCCTCATGTGTGATCTTAGACAAATTACTTAACCTCATCGGTTTCCCATCTGTAAAAGTGAGAGGTTGGGCTAAATGAACTCCTGGGTCCCTTACAGGTCTAAATGTATGATCTTACCTTCCCAGAACTTATTTCATACTTTTCCCCTTAATAAACTGTGTTTCAGTCAAACTGGACTACGAGCCATTCATTCCCTGAACTCTACATCCTTTCTCCTGACTAGGTGCATTTGTGAAAGCCATCCTGCATGCCTGTAAATGCAGTCTTTCCTCATTTCTATTTTTCCTCTACCTTCAAGGCTAAGCTAGCCTTGCTGCCTCTTCTGGATAGCCTTTTCAGACTTGTCCCACTCCAATTAATGTCCTTGACTGCCTCAGTTTTTCATGTATTACAATTGTCTACATATTGCATACCCCAGGAGAATCTAAGCTCCTTGAAGGCATTTCTTTTTCAATTTTTTTTCTATTTTACAGATGAGAAAATTGAGGCTTAGAGGTTAAGTGGCATGCAGAGGATCCCATAGTTAATAGGACAGGATTTGAACCCAGATCATTCTAACTCCAAGTCTGGCACTCTGTTCCCTACACCATGGGGCCTGTTTCATACATAATGGCCACTTAAAAATTGTTCGAATTGAATATACTACTATGTGACTTGGAATATAATTGTCTTGTTCATTTATAAACTTGAAAAAGACTGAAGCAAACTTGCTTACATCTAGACAGAGGAATAACTCAAAGAATATGTGTAGAAAAATCGGAACTATTTTGTCTACAAGGTGTCCTTGTGTTGGGGGAGGGGGAACAGTGTAGAGACCCTTCATTAATGTTATTTGCAATGTGATTTTTGTTTGCTGGTCAAACTTGAAATCAGAACTGAGTTTGGGTCCTAAATTCATCACTTACCAATTGTGTGACCTTGGAAGATTACTCTGAACCTGTCTTCATCTTTAAGAGGGGAAGATAACATGTGGGGCCATTCTAGGCATTAAAAGGAGATAGCCATTCATAGAGATAGATGTATATACACAGGTCTTTCTGCCTGTTTCTGTCTCTCTCTATCCTTGTCTCTATCTCTTTATCTCTGTCCCTCTCCTTTTTTCTCTCCCCCTTCTCCTTCGATATAACTTATTAACATACATATATACATATATGTTTATGTATGTGTATAGTCTTGCCTTTGGAACTATAAAATGTGATATGTTTGCCTTTGGAACTGTAAAATGTTGTATAAGTTTGAATTTATACTATTCTATTAATAATTGCTGCTCCGTTTATCTTTTTATTCTCTAACTTATTTTCTAAACTCTAGAAATGATCAAAAAGCTTTCTGGGAAAGGGCCAAAGTCCTTGTCTGATCAGTCTCTGGGCCCTGCTGAGCAATCCTTTCACAGCCATAGCTGCCAGTTGCAGAGTCATGGAGGGGGCAGTGCTGCCAGCCTTGTGCCCTGCTGGGATCTGGCCATCACGCAGGAGCAGGCCAGGCGGAGCCTTTTGCATTTTTGTGTTTGGTTTAATGATTTAATAGCTGAGCTGTTCTGTCTGAGTTCCCATGTAAAACACAATTCATGTGAACCTCTGTCCAAACAACCCCACAAAACCCTTTTTTGTCTTCATGAAAAACCTGATTTTGTCGGCTTTTTCTGGACTTTGATAATCTGTTCAATCCTGGGATCAGGAAGACCTGAGTTCAAATCTGTCCTCAAACGCTTACAATCTGTGTGACCCTGAGCAAGTTACTTAACCTCTGCCTGCCTCAGTTACCCCATCTGTAAAATAGGGACAATAATAGTACCTACCTCCTAGAGTTGTGATGAGGATCTAATGAGATCATTGTGAAGTGCTTAGTACAGTGCCTGGCACATAATAAGCACTATGTAAATGTTAGCTAGTGTGATTAGTACTCATGTATGCTCCAGCAGTACTGAGCAGATGGTAGGTAATAAATAAATCGTTATTGGGGTGTTAGAAAATCTGTATTGTACATCCTCTCCAAAGGTTATTTTTACCTTTTCTCCTTAACAGGGATATTTACCTAGTAAGAACATTATAAAAACACAGATCTACTTTTTCTTGCTATTTTCACATAACCAAGACTCATATTTAATTCTGTGAAGACTTACTAAGTATTTACTCTGTGCATAGCTGTTTGTTAGAGAAAATGCCAAATTTGGAGAACATACAATTCCTGCCCTCATGGAGCTAGACTGGAAGTCTAGCAAGATACTACACATACCCAGTTAACTAAAATGCAACAACATATAATGAATGTAAAACAAAATACTATGTATTATTGTAGGTAGCCAAGTTCATTGTCATCCGAAGAACACAGAAAAGGTGTCAGGGAAGATGTGAAATCTGAATTGAGCTTTAAAGGATAGACGGGAATTTACCAGGCAGAGAAGGGGGAAATTGGTCACTCCAGGCATAAGGAATAGAATGAAGGGTACAATGGAGATAAGTACAGCATGTTTGAGGGTACAATCCTAGATGACTGAAATGTAGAGTTCATAGAGGAAAGTAGTCAAATAAAAATGTATACTATGTTGTCCTAATTTCATAGGACAGTAACTATCTATTATTTGGTCTTAGAATTGCCCAGAGTACTGCAAGTTTATGCCCTATCCATGGTCCCACAGCTAGTATTTATAAAAGACAGGATGTGAACTCACGTCTTTTAGATTGGCCTTTCCACTTTATCATATTGCCTCTCCTTCATATATGTTTCAGTGTGTATATACAAGTGTGTATTATTTCTGTAGAACTTTAAAGTATATAAAGCACTCTCTTCGAGCCCAGCACCCTGTAAGGTAAGTAAAAGTTGCATCCTTATTTTCTAAAGATAACCAAGAAAGAGGGGTTGTGTGACTTGCCCACAAACGCACAGCTAGTAAGTAGAGTCAGTATTCAAGCTCAGCCCTTGATTCCAAGTTCATGTTGCCTTTCATTTTGTCCCCTCAGTGCTATTGAAGATCCAGATAAGAAAGTTCCTATCACCAAATTCCTTGGCAGTGTCCAATCATTCTTCAGAATTGTATGTGGCTTTATCAGTGAAAATGACATTAAATATATCCACTTTACCACTGCACTCCAAATTCCCTAGCCCTTTCTACCTGAAACCTCTTACCTGTGTTACCTCCCCCTATTAGAATGCCAGCTCATTGAGAGCAAGTAATATCTTGGCTTTTTATTTGTATCCTCAGGGCTTAACTCAGTATATTACAGGTAGTCAGTGCTTAAATGCTTTTTTATAAATAATACATTTATTCAATAATAAAAATAAATTTATCCATTCATTCTTCCATTATATGAAAATTGGTTCAAACTTCGTCTTTTATCCCTCCTCAATACCTCATCCAACTACACTGAAAACTGGTCTGTTGTTCTTTAGCATCCTAATGGTGTGCTTCTTTTTCTGACAGTGCCGAGATGGCCGTCCTCTCAAAGGAATATGGTTTTGTGGTTCTCACTGGTGCTGCCAGTTTCATATTGGTCACTCATCTTGCCATCAATGTAGGCAAGGCCCGGAAGAAGTACAAGGTGGAGGTAAGTGAAGGGTATGAGCCGATCCTTTTTACAGGCTAGCCTCTGGCTCTTGGCAGGGGGGAGGGAGAGGGGCAGGCTAGCAATGGTGGCAACTTTTGCAAGGATACATTACCATTGGATATTATGACAGGGAAAAAGAAGGAAGAGTGAAACACTTGGTTACCTCAAAATAGGATTGAATGTTTATATCTGCCGTTTGGAAGGCATCCATTATGGTAACATGTAACAGAGGACCTGAGTTCAAATCTCGTCTCTACCGCTTGACCTGTGTGACCCTGGGCAAATAATTTAACCTCTCAATGTTCTCATTTGTGTAAATGAAATATGGTACTATGATTATATTTTTATGGATCTGCAGTTAACAGGGCTGTAAGCCAAATATATTTTTAAAGTGTGATTTATAATTCTGCAGTCAATCAGTCAGCATGTATTTATTAAGTGCCTATATATGCTAGGCTTAGCGCTAGGTGCCAAGCTTCAATACCCTACTCACAAAATAGCTTCATTAGGTTGTTTTGGAATAATGAAGTATGAATCTGTGAAACTAAATTTCAGCCTCAGTTGGGAAATTATGCCTGGAATTGATCTGTTTGCCAGGATCAGCAGATAGCAAAACTGATATTTGAGAGCGTGGGACCTGGAGTTAGCAGAAACCAGTTCCAGACCCAGCTCTGACATTTGCCAGCTGGATGTCATCAGGTCAATCTCCAGTCTTGTTTTTTCTGTCTCTAAAATTGAAGGAAAAAATAATGCTAGCACTAGCCACAAGGTTGTTGTGAGGTGGGTGTTTTGTTTTTTACTGATTTTTAATTGATCTATTTTATTTTTATAGAGCCCAAATTGTCCCCTTCACTTCCAGAGAGTCACCCCTTATAGCCAATAAATAAATAAATATTTTTTTAAAAAGGAGAAAGAGAAAACTATTCAGCAAAGCCAAGCAATATATAGGGGAGAAATCTGACATATGCTATGTTTCACACCAGCAAATAAAGCAACCTCCCACACCCCTTGCAAAGGAGCAAGGAGAAGTAACTTCTGATATCTCTTTGGAGGAAAACACTTTGTAAACCATAAAGCATGTAATAAGTATGAGCCATCCTCAGTATTGGTTTCAATCTCCCTAGAAGAATTAATGTTTATTCCCTCACTATCTACCATAGTGCTCTGTGCCAGGGGACCTAACAAATGTCTGAAGCCCAGCTAGCATTTCTCAGGCAGTTCATAACAAAAGAGCAGAAACTGGGCAGGGTTCTGGCCACCCCCGCTCTCAAACTCATATGTTGACTTTGCTTCAAGAATTTAAAATAGGGAAATTTTGACTAACATGTGAAGCTAGGTAGCCTCAATGAGTCAGCTTTGTACTGGAAGGAATTGTGGGCAAGTTAACTCTAATCACTGTATGGAAGCCAGCTTCCCAAAGTGCCTGCCCTGGGAGAAGGGTGTGGTGAAAGCAGCTTGGAACCTCCCCTGCCAACCTTACCCTGCAAAAGAATTTGTAGCCATAGGTCGGATAATAAATGGTAGCTTCTTAAAACTGGCCTAGGAGTAGCATCAGCTCTGTCCTACACACACACACACACACACACACACACCCTCCCTGTGAAAAATCCAGGATAGAAAAAATATTTGTACCATACACCAAAGATACATACTGACTACACATGTTGGGGTAGTGGGGAGGATTGTGGTCTAGATTATACTGGAGGTAGCAATAGTATTATTGCTTTAACACAGTTTCCCAGGCTTTACTAGTGATGTCTATTTTCTGAAATCATTGATGTATAAGTGATCATTTGGTGTCCTAAAAGTCTTAAGTTAAAAGCTTAAAGCTACCTTAAGACTTTTGGGACACCTTCTATTTGGGGTGAGGACAGAGATTCTTTTCCATCAAATGAATTATTTAAAGTTCTTTTTATTTATTTATATTTAAAGGCAAAGAGGGTTAAATGACTTGCCAGGGGTCACACAGCTAGTAAGTATCTGAGGCCAGATTTGAATTCAGGTTCTTCTGAAGCCAGGCCCAGTGCTCTATCCATTGTGCACCTAGATGCCCTAGTAAAGTTCCTTTTAGAACTTTTTACATATCTAGGTTACTTTGTTTAAAAAATATATATTAAAGTATACTGAACTTGGAACATTATAACCAGTTTACTCCGGCAGCTACAAATTTAATAATTGAATTAGTTTTTAATGGTATTTCATTTGCTAACAGATGGTGGTACTACCTGCTGAGTATTAGGGAACATAGCATCTTTGATTTTTGTGAGTGTATAGAAAAAGGAAAAAACTTCCAAACATAAGGACCCCCACCCAGATTTTCCCTCCCTCATCATGTTTTCTGGATTCAGCCTCGCAACAGAGTTGGGGAGAGAGCCAGACAAAAGCTTTGGCAAAATCATGGGATACAAACCTTGCCCTGTGGAACGTGATCTAATCCAAGCTACGTTCTGACCTATCACTGGCCCTTTTTGCCTGTTTACGATAACTTTTGAGGTAAGATAGCCTCCAAGATACCTTTCCTGGCCTATATCTAAGACTCTATTTTTGAGTGGCTCACTTTTTTTTTTATCATTTCCCCCACCGTAATCCTGTGAGATGAATAGCACAACTGTTTTCCCCCCACTTTACAGGGAAAGAAACTGAGGCTTTGAAACAGTCATACAGCTTCTGACTCAAAGTTCAGGATTCTCCATCCCTTTCCTCAGCTATACAGTGGTATCTATCATTATCATAAACTTCAAAAAACTGAACTGTGCCCTTGTGGACACCACCACCACCAAATATAGCCACTGAAATAACCTTAAGGATTCTCTGTTTCACTGTCCTCAGGATAAAGATGAGAAATTTAAGTAACTGAGATGTTAATTAACTCACTTATCCAACAACATAAAGTAGCAAAGCTGAATGTTTTCCATCTTTCTAAAGAAAGTCATGGGTTGGGTGGGGTGCCGTATTTTTTCAGTTGAAGGAAAAAAAATCAAAGTAGTCAAAACTATCACTCTTCTAGTTTTTTTTTCCTCCCACACTTTCACACCTCTAGTCTTTACTTTTAACTTTTTAATTGGCTTGGCTACTTAGCTTTTTAAACCTTCCCTAATAAGAGACATAACATTTTAAATTGCAATATAGATATTGATTTTATTATACTTAAAGGAAAAGAAAGCCATGCATAATGGAGATTCGTAGCTTCATGTATAGTCATCCTTTTCTTTTTACTTTAGCATATGGAAATGTTCCTTTCATTTGTTGTTTAAATTTAGAATTAAATGGAATAAAATTCCTTTCCTCCTTCCTCTTTCCTCTTCCCCCCCAAAAAAATTCAGTATAGGCTTGTGATGAGGTAATGGAAGCTCTTATATTTTGAGGAAGATTCCCTCTGGTATAACACTTAACTGTCCAAGGAGGAGATTTCTATTCTCAAGCCCTTAATGCCATGTTCTTCTCTACAAATGGAAGCACCTCTTATTTTATTAAAATGATCAGCACCATTAGACCTGAGCTCTTTCAACTCCTTTCTTACTTGATTTGTTTCTCTGTATCTTTATCCATTCTCTTTTCCTTTCCTCCTGTCTCAGAAAAAAAGGTTTCCTTCCTTTCCAGGACTAACCCCATCACTTATGTCCTTGATTTCATTACCTATAACTTCCCCCAAAATTTTGCTCTACCCAGCTTTGATCCTCACTACCTCTGGCCTGAACAGTAGTTATTGCCTTCTAACTTTGAAGGTGATATAGAGAAAGTGACAGTCCCAGATTCTATGGAGTTTAGTCTAAAAGGGAAGAATCTGGGACTGTCACTTTCTTTCCATCACCTTCAAAGCCTACTACAATCCCTTGCACAATAAAGACCTAAAGAATGGCTAGTCTTTGAACAATATCTGGAATCCAAGATTATGTTACATCATTTTAAAACTGTGTTATTTGCCAGCTTTAAATTCCCTTTACCAACCCCACTCCCTTGCTCTAAGGCTAGCACTGACCCAAAGCTTTGTTGCTTTCTGGTTAACATAAGACAGATTAACTCTCACTTAAAAATTACTGAGTTTTCCATGACTAGAAATATCTAAGCAACAACTAGATCAATAAATATGCTGAAGATAGAAAGACAAAAATAAAAGTCCCTGCCCTCAGGGAGTTTATATTCTACCAGGAAACAAGATGTATCTTCATAAATAAATACAAAGTAGCTGGAGGAGGGGGGCTGCCTCAGGAAAGGCTTCTTGTCTGAGCCTTGAAATAAACAAAGCTTACTTTGGAAGACCTGGAGGTGAAGAGGGGTTGTGTTCCAGTCATGGTTTGCATATTTGTCAAAAATACCTTAAAAAGTTTGCCTTAAATTATGTGAACCTGTAATATTGGGGCTAACATGAGCTCTGTGTTTGTTTTAGTATCCCACCATGTACAGCACTGATCCTGAAAATGGGCACATTTTCAACTGCATTCAGCGAGCCCACCAGAATACGTGAGTATTGGGTTTAATGTTTGTGCATGAAGCTCTGGTTTCTGTCCCTATCAGGCAATCAGAGAAATTTCTAAAGTCCTGAGCATTCTGCCTCCTATTCCAAAATTTCCTTCTCAGATCCTGGGATCTCTAGAGTTATGCCAATGGATCATAAGCACTGGCAGGTCCTACCAGGCTAGAAAGGCTTTGATCATGAGCCCAGCAAGAGACTGTGTGTCAAAAATATTGAAATTAGTGCAATAAGGTTTGTTTTTGCCCTCTGACCTTTTTGCAAACAGTGACCTCTCAGTGACAAGTGAGAGCAGTACAATCATGGAGACTGTTTCTAGGTAAGCATAGGCAGTCTGGTGAGAACAGCTAGGGGGGATCAAATCCAGCATTGGTTCCAAAGGACTGATATTGGGACATAGTTTAGGCATAACAGCAGAGACTTGGTGGACTTTGGGTATATAATGTTACTCTATCAATTACAGTTGCTGTATGAGGAAGTTCTGCTTAATTTTTGGTATGTGTGAAGAGGGGTATGATGGGTATATATTTACTGGAGAGTGCTGTAATATATATGTGGGCAGGGAGGGGTGCATCAATAAACATTTTCTTAAAGATAAAAAAAGGAATAGTTGCCAAGAAAGTAGGACACCAGGGATCAGAACTTCCTGAAAACTTTTGACCAGATAAGATTCCTAATGTAAATCTGTACGCCACCTTTCTTTAGCATACTGTAGTAGACCTTGATTCCCTACAAAGCTGGAGGGAAAGAGTGACTTCTAAACCTCCTGGGTGGCTGCCAGTGGCTTAATCCATCCTTTGCAACCCATTGCTTGGTGGTTGGGGGTTTTTTTTTGGGGGGGAGGGGAAGGAAAGAGAGGGTCAAGATGTTCTCCTGTGGAAAACTTGTTAAACAAGGCTTTTATTTCTGAAGCAGAATTAATCTTAATGTGTTTGTATTTCAGATTGGAAGTGTATCCTTCCTATTTATTCTTTCTAGCTGTTGGAGGTATTTACCATCCTGTAAGTAGTATTTTCTTATATATTTATTTTTTATAAATGTATTATCTCGGGGTAGCTAGGTGGCACAGCGGATAGAGCACCAGCCCTGGAGTTAGGAGGACCTGAGTTCAAATCCAGCCTCAGACGCATAACACTCACTAACTGTAACTCTGGGCATGTCACTTAACCCCAATTGCCTCACCAAAAAAAAAAATGTATTATCTCTGTATCCTGCTGCCCTCCCCTAACTGAACAATTTTTTTTAAAAAAGCTAACAAATAATGTGTAGACCAGCAAAACAAGTTTCCACATTGGTCATGTCTAAAAATATATGTCCCATTCTCTCTTTTAAGTCTATCACCTCTGAATCAGGAACTTCATCTTCAGTCCTCTGAACTCGTGGTTTACCCATTGCATTTGATCAAAGTTCTAAAGTCTTTCAAAGCCACTTTATAATTTGTTGTCACTGTAAAAATTACTCATTTTTACACATTTCACTCTACATTAGTTCTTGGAGGTCTGTCCAGTTTTCTCTGAGATTATCCATTGTTCATTGTACAATAATATCGCATTACATTAGTATACCATGATTTGCTTAGCTATTCCCGAAACATGGACTCTCCCTTAGTTTCCAATTCTTTGCAATACCCCCCCCAAAAAAAAAAGAGTTGCTATAAATATTTTTGTACATATAAGTCCTTTTCCTCTCTCTTTGATTTTTTTGGGGTAGAGGCCTAATGGTAGTAGTATAACTGGGATAAAAGTGCACTTTGGGGGAGGGGGAGAAGAAATTCAAATTGCTTCCCAGAATGGCTCCATCAATTCACAGCTTCCTGCAGCCCCTCCAGAATTTGTCATTTTCCTCTTTTGTCATTTTTGCCATTCTAGGTATGAGGTGGAGTTTCTTTAATTTATTTTTCTCTAATTATTAGTGATTTGGAGTGTTTTTAATATGGTTGTTGAAAACTATTCATATTCTTTGACCATTTTTCTGTTGGGGAATCACCATTCCCCAGTCTTTCACATTAAAGTCTTATACATTTGAATCAGTGCCTGTTATACAGTGTCCCCAAAAGTCTTGGTGCAGTTTTAAGCCTTCATAACTTAAGATTTTTCATAGCTTAAAACTGCACCAAGACTTTTGGGCCACCCTGTATAGCTTGGAAATGAGAGCTTTATCAAAGAAATTTGCAAAGATTTTTTCTATATACCTATCTCCCTTGTAAGTTTAACTACATTAATTTTAACTACATTAACTACATTAACTACATTAATTTTGTGCAGAAGTTTTTTAATTCCACTATGTCCATTTTATCTTGCTATCCCTTCCATTCCTTTGTTTGGTCATGAACTCTTCCCTTATTCATAGATCAAGAAAATAATTTTTTCTTTGTTCTAATGTGCTTAGGAATAACTCGCATCTTTTTGGAATTTGTCTTGTTATGCTTGCTGTAAAATGTTTGTCTACACCTAACTTCTGCCAAACTGCTTTCCAATTTTCTTAGCAGTTTTTGTCACATAGGGAATCCTTACGCCAATAACTGAGATCTTTGAATTTATCAAACACAGTGTTACTGTGTCCATTTGCTTCTGCTTGTTGTGTACCTAATCTGTTTCACTGATCAACCTCTCTATTTTTAACTATTACCAAGTCATTTAACGGTTAATGCTTTGTAGTATAGAACAGTGATTCTGTAAGACACCATAGATCATCCGATCTTCAAGGATACAGGATTCTGGTGGTGCGGTTGCCCACTCCACTGAGACAGATTATAGGTGGTTTTCAAAATCTGCAGTTCACCTTTTGGCCAACCTGCTGGTGAGTCTCTCTGTACTAATATCATTCTGAGGCCCAGCCTAGCTCTCACTCATTCTGTACCCAGTCTTTCCAGCTTGGTAGCATTTTCTGTAGCTTGAATGACTTATGTTTCCTTTTCATCTCCAAACCTGCAGCACAGATTTTGCAAACTCAAGGGCACTGCCAATGTTATAATTAGCTCATACAATAAGACTTTAGTGAAAGTATAGAGTCTTTTTTTGTGCAATTTGTTTTAATGAACTGAAATCTATTTTCTTTCCCTTCCACCTCCCCCGTACATTGGAGAAGTTAAAAAAAGAAGACAAAGACAACTCCTGTAAGAAATATGCATAGTCAAAACAAATTATCACATTGGTTATGTCCCAGAAATATGTTTTGTTCTACATACTAAGCCATACCCATCAGGAACTAGCACACTTCATTGACCCTTTGGAATAATAGTCAGTCATAGTTGCCTTGGTCAGAGTTTTAAGTCTTTCAAAGTTGTTTTTACAACATTATTATTGTAATTAAGAAATAGATTTATCAGTGGAACCAATTAGATATGCAATGTACACCAGCAAACAAACACAGTAGTCTAGTGTTTGAGTCACCCAAAGACGCAAAGTATGGGTATGAGAACTATTTGACCAAAACCTGGGAAAACTGAAAAGCAGTATAGCAAAAGCTAGATACACTTAGACCAACCTCTCACACTGTATGCAAAGATAAGCACCATATGGATATATAACTTAGATCTAAAGAATGACATGGTAAAGAAATTAGAGGAACAAGGAAACATGAAAGTTTAACACCTCATTCTTCAGGTGCAAACAAATTGAGGTAACCCCAAAGTTGTCTAGGCTCATGACTGTGGCCTCTGATGTCACTAGTCCACCTGACCCATTCATTGTACAAGCTCCATCTTTCCCATTAGCACCCCTTCTTTCCCTGCCATCACCCCCACTTATACCCAAGTTTTCCCAGATCCGTAGAATAATAGCACATCCAAATTCTATCTGCAATTCAGTATTTCTGGGGCAAGGGAAGCTGAGATAATAACGTCAGCTAACATTTATATAAGTGCACACTATGTGCCAGGCACTGTGATATGTACAGTATAAAGGGCTAAGTACTTTACAAATATTATCTCATTTGATCCTCACAACAAACTTGGAAGGTAGGTACTATTATCCCCATTTTACAGATGGGGAAACTGAAACAAACAGAGGTTAAGTGACCTCCCAAAGTCGCGCAGCTAGTTAAATGTCTGAGACCAGATTTGAACTCATATACTCCTAACTCCAGGCCCATCTGCTTCACCACTTAGCTGCCTGACCCCTCAAATATATCTGACTTTTGAGTAAAGGGAAGATATTTGACCATATAACCAAAGTATATAAATATGCCAAATTCTGAAAGGTAAAACTTAGTAAAAACCTTGTCAAATGTAGGTATTAAGTCTAATGTTTTTCTGTTTTATTTATGATGCTGAAATGAATCTACTTTTGTTTTAGCGCTTAGTTTCTGGTTTGGGGATTGCCTGGATAATTGGACGTGTACTTTATGCTTATGGCTATTACACAGGAGGTGAGTATATTTATATGAGTATACATCTATATGTAGTTTGTTCCCTTAATATATAACCTACTCAATCTTCTTTCACCTGAACATGGCTTTAATGGGGAGGGGCGGGGTGAGAATAGAGACAGGGGCTGGGAGAATATACCGGACTAAGATTTAGATCAATGATCTACCTTGGCTTCGGGGAAACTCACCATAAAAAAAGAGTTAAAAAAAAAAAAAAGAAAAGCAGGAGTGCACAGGGGAAAGAATTCTGCTCCAAAGAAGCAGGGTCATGGACTCTTGCCATGTCTTATCAGGTACCCTATAATGCTGTTTCATGATATTGTTTCTATCTGGTATGCCAAGTACTGATAATAACTTCAGCCTGCAATTGTGGTTTTCTGTGTTAACCTCCTGAAGACCAAGTGCCTGATAATCCTAAGATACTTTCATGGTATGTGTGACAAGCATAAAGCTTGGAACCTTCTGGGTAACTTATTCTTCTTACTTCTTTTCTAGAACCCAGCAAGCGGAATCGAGGCATGGTAGGTTCCCTTGCTCTCCTAGGACTGATGGGGACAGCTGTGTACTCTGCTTTCCAACATCTTGGTTGGATTACCCGAGGCTTGGGCCATGGGCCTAGGAATTGTCATTGAAGAAACAAAGGCTTAACTATCTCCTTCTTTTGGATGATAAACCTTTAACATTTAAGTGTGCTTTTTTCTTTTTCTAAATACAATAAACCTATTTGGCATTAGCCTCATACCTATACCTCCAGAAATACCAGCTTGGTTTTTTGACGTGTCTGCCTTGAATAAATCAGCTACTTAGATTGGTGAAAAGTAAGTACAGAGATAACTAAGTAACCAGGTGAACCCAGAAAATTGTTAGCTGCCTTTTAGAATTCAAAATGGCAAAAGGTGATTCTTTCCATCTTTTTAGTACAAACACAAAAGGTGAATTAATATTGCATTAGCATCTGAAGAAATTGTTGGAGGAGGGAAATTAATCAGATTCACCTGTCCATATTTCATACATTTGTCTTTAATTGACTGCTAAATGAGTGAGTGGTTTTTGTGGTAAACTAGCTACTACAAAAGGGATGGAAAAAATAGCTCATGTTTAGAATTTATATAACCTAAAGAATATACTAGGTGACACATTGGATATAGTGCTGGCCCTGAAGACAGGAAGACTCATCTTAGTGAGTTCAAATCTGGCCTCAGACACTTACTAGCTGGGTGACACTGGGCAAGTCACTTAACCCTGTTTGTCGCTGTTTCCTCATCTGTAAATTGAGCTAGAGAAGGAAATGGCAACCTATTCCAGTATCTTTGCCAAGAAAACCCCAAATGGGGTCATGAATAGTAGGACATGACAGAGCAACAACAAAGGAATATTCTTTAGAACCAGCAGAAATCTCGAGAGGTCAAGAAGGAAGGGAGGCAACATGATTAGCACATTGTAAATAATACACCATTTGCTCCTTACAACAACCCTGGTAGGTGGGTACTGTAATTATCTCCATTTTACAGTTGCTAAACTGATACAAATTGAGGGTAAGTGACTTGCCCCAGGGTCACACAACTTGTAAGTACCTGAGACTGGATTTAAATTTAGGTCTTCCTAACTCCAGGCCCAGCAATCACCCATTACAGCATTGATTCTTCAGTTCTAAGTCTGAAGTTGTCTTTCAGGTGACTCATGGGAGTTGCAATATCAAGTGTGTTACACATTTTCCTTAGTTATTTAAGAAAAGTCCCATCCCTATTGGTTGTCAGACATGTTTGTTTTCTGATTCAGAGACTCTAAGGCCATGATTAGTTAAGTGGGACAGCAGGTATAGGCTTAGAACACCCGTGTCTACTCAGGAGGACAAAATATTTCTAGTCCAAGGGGCTAGAGGGCTCCAAAAAAAAGTTTTATTTGAACCAAAATGAACATTATGGGTAAAAATCATAATTTTTGGAAATGGAGAAATCTCAGAAGTTTGGGAACATGAAGCAAAAAATAACAGAAAACAATATATTGCATATGCAAGTAAGAAACAAAAGACTGAAGGAAGTTGAGCATCCTGATGGAGTTCTTTTGTCTTCGGCCCTCACCAAGCACCCTAAAATCCGATGTAGTCAGCAGCACCTTGTACCTCATACAGAGGACTTTTCACTCCATGTTCCTTGCTTAAAGGGAATGCTTTTAACAACCACTGAGTCAAAGAAAGTTTTAAAACTACACGAGATGGACAATACCAAAATCATTCACCAATCCCTCCTTACCCTCAACAACAATTTAATCAGCCTTCCACTGCCTCAGTAATGAGAATTTCATCAGTTAAGGCCTCCAAGGTACAGGGTTGGAGAAAGGAAAAATGGAGGGACTAAGGAAATAAATCAGAGGAAAACTCCTAAAAAAAATGAAATATGGGGCAGAGGGAAAGAATTCTAGAATAAAATGTGAAAAGAAAATAATTATGTAGTAACCTCAGAAAAGAATGTGGAATGCCCACAAGTATTCTGTGAGAGGTTAGAGGACTCAATAAAGAGACAGAGAAGAGATGAAGGGTGGGATAGACTGCCTAGAATGAAAGTTATGAAATTTAAGCATAGAGGACATCCAGAAAAAAATTAATGAAACCACCTCAAATGATACAATCACAAATTGCATTTTTTAAAAATAACTGAAAGAGCATGTGAAATATATAGTAGCAAAAACAACTGACTCAGAAGACAAAGCAAAAAGAGAATCTAAGAATCATAACATTCTCATAAGAGCACATTAAAGCAAAAAGTCCAAGTACCACACTTTAAGAAATCATAAAAGAAAATTTATCAGAAACTAAAAAGTTTCCCAAATGATCCAGAGGTCAAAGTGTAGCTTGGTAAGAATTCAAAGATTACCACCACAAACCCCAAATACAAGACCCAGATATGCCGTGGAGCATCTACAGACATCAAAAATGCCAAGGTCATCTATTGTACCCTGGGCCATCACCAGTCATCTTGACTGTTGCCTTGCCAATGGATTTCAATGACTCAGTAAGAGAGAGTGAGGCTGCCAACTTTGCACAGCTCTCTCACTTAAATCCAATTCACACACAAGTCAAGACATCACCCCATAATTTTATTGGTTATCTTTGAAAATGGGACAAACAACAACAACATGCCAAGATTCAGAATCATCTGAGATAGACATACAAGGTGTTCAAGAAGTCTTCATAAGGTTTTAAGTTATTAAAATACACATACATACATACATGTATGCCTGTATATGATCTATCATCTACATACTTTGTACATATATATTACTTGTAATATGTATTACAAAGAAGATGTAGATTACAGGTCAAATGAACAAGTAGTTGTTAAGCACCTAATATGTGCCAGGTACTGTGCTAAGGACTGAGGATACAAAGAAAGAGAGGTGGGGACACTTCCTGCTCTCAAGGAGCTCACAGTCTAATAGGAGAGACTATATGCAAACAAGTATGTACAAACAAGATATATACAGGATAAATTGGAGATCATTACAGAGAGAAGGCACTAGGGAAATCAGGAAGGCTTCTTGTAGAAGGTGGAATTTTTAACTGGAATTTTAAGGAAACCAAAAAAGCCTGAAGTTGGAGATGAGAAGGGAGAGAATGACATGGAATGGCATGGAATGCAGCCAGTAAAAATGAACAGTCAAGAGACAGAGTGTCCTGTGTGAAGTAAATGTCGTTGCATTACAAAATACATGGAGGAGAGTAAGGTGTAAGAAGATTGGAATGGTAGGAAGAGGCCAGGTTTTGAAGGGCTTTAAAAGCCAAACGGGATTTTATATTTGATCCTGGAGGCAATAAGGAGCTATGAGAATGAAATGGAAGAGCACGTAGTAACAACCCACTACATACCAAGCACTGGGGTTAGAAATAGAAAACCAGGCTTTCAATTCTGTTTTCAAAGATCTCATATTCTAATTGGGTGTAACAACACATAATGGAAGATGCCAATTTACAGCAGATGGAAAGACTAGGAGATGCCTAGGATTTGTCAGGCAAAGTAGAAGGCCAAGACGGTAAGGTCCCAAGGAAGTTGAGTGTAATAAACAGGCAAATGGTCTCCCTCCACCAATGACTGCTGGGAAGAGGTTAAGAAGTCCCAGGGTATGAGTAAAGTGGGATTGATTCAGAGTTACTTCTAAGAGAAGTGGGATGAGAGAAAGAACTCAGCATTTAGCTGAGAGTGAGTGCCCAAAACCTGTTGGAAATGAGGCAAGGAGATTGGTAGACTGGGTGAGGAGGAGAAAAGGGAAGGTGACTGGCTCCCTACTATGGTGGCCACGGGTACAACCATGAAACATCAGTCAGAATTGTGTGGGACTATGGAGCAAGTAGATGAAAGAAAAGAAAATATTGGCATGTGACTTATCAAAAACATAGAAAGTGACTTGTAATGATAGAATCATAATTCTATAGGTGAAAAGAACTTTTAACATAACAAGCTAGTGTTAATAAGAGGAAGAATGGTATAATGAATAGAGAGTTGGCCTTTGAGGCAAGATAACCTGTGTTCAAACTCTGGCAAACCATTTGTGTGAACCTGGGAAAATCACAACCTCTTAGTGACCCAGCCAACTCTCTAAGTATATAAGTTGCATAATAATTATTGATTAGTATTAACTAAGGGTGTTTCTTCATTTTGTAATGAAGTTACAGATCTAAACAAAAACAAAAAACTCATAATCCATGACTTCTAAGCACTTCTACTGGAAAAAAAAAACTAGAACTGAAGAGATTTTAAAAGAAAAACATAGAGAGCAACATTAGAAGTATAAGGAAGCTTTTTTCAGACTGTTTTGCAGTGTCTAAGTCCGTAGATCCTGAAAGTGGAAGAAGAGACTATCCCTAAGAGCTAATTGTGTGCGTGACAGGGGTGGGGAGTGGGGGGGGGGCAAGCCGTGTGCTTGAGTATTCAAAACAAAATGTCTAAGGGAAGAAACACCATAAGGAGTCTCATTAACCTCACTCTTATCTAGTCTGGGCAAAGAAAGGTCTCTTTTTTAAACCTTAAAAAAATAAAATTAAAGAATATAACAGTCATAATAGTGAAATAGGTAGGGTACATGGAGGGGGAGAAGATAAGTTTGGAAGGGAAGTTAGAGTGGGAAAGGGGATGGCCTCAAAGGGAAAGAAGGAATGAATAAAAGAAAGAAGTAAGAAGGGGAGGAGGGGAGGAAGGAAGAAAGGAAGGAAGAAGGAAAAGAGGGAAGGAAGAAGGGAGGGGGAAGGGAGAGAAGAAAGAGTGAGGGAGAGAAGCAAGAAAAGCAAGCAAGAAGTAAGGAAGAGACAAAAAAAATTAATAAAAAATAAATTTTTTTAAAAAGTAAGGAAGAGATGGAAGGAAGGAGGAAGGAAACATTAAGCATTTACTATATGCCAAGTATTATGCTAAGCACTAGAATTACAGATAAAAGCAAAAATAAAGTCAGTTTCTGCCCTGATAGAGCTTACATTTTAATGGGGGGAAAACAACACACAAAAGGAAACTTAAAAGGGATGGAGTGAAGGCTGCTCTGGGTCTTTCCACAAAATTAAGACTGCAGGAGGAATCCACCAGTGGGAGAAGAGGACATCCCGTTACAGTGGGATGATCCAGGTTGAGAAAGTTCCTAGGGATGGGTGGGTTTCCATGGCAAGGAGGACCCTAGTGCTGAGGGAAGTTCCAGGATAAGGCCGAGAGAGTCAAACTAATAGGGTCTGAATGAATGTAGTTTCGTACTCTCATAAAGATGTCAGTGACAATGGGATCCCACTTGCTTTGTTTCCTAATCACCTTTAGCCAGTATTACTGTGGTGCTGAAACTTGAAAATAACTAAGGTCGAGGGGACAGATTCAAGATTGCTGAGTTAAAAGGAAACATTTTTGCCTTAGCCCCCCAGAATACCTCCTTCCACAACAACCTAGAAAATGCTCCAGACTGAATTCTGAATAGGAAAGCCAAGAAAATGTCAGGGTAGCTTAGGAACACATAAAGAGAGGACTGCTTGCACTGGGGCGGAGGATGGCCAGGAGGCCACAATAGCAGTGGCAAAGGGGATAGGGGAGCATTCTAGCACCCATGAATTGAAAGGGAGCCAAGACTGAATACCAGAGCACCACCACCAGGGCAGAAAGAGAACATAGGGGAACAGCAAACTAATTCTGAGAGCAAAAACAGCTGCTCTATAACCTATTACCCATTTCTGGGTGGTAGACCCAGGGCAAAGAAGAGTAGTGGCTAATGAGAAGGGAGGGCACTAGCTGTGTACTGAGCACAGAAGAAATTCCAGAGACTCAGACATGTGGCTTTGAGCCCAGGAACAGAGAGTAACTCAGTCCTAACCATTAGCCCAACATATAAGCCTGCGGTGGAATAACCAGGGCAGGGGACCAAGACCAAAGGGGAGCCAGCAGTTCAGTCACTTTGAACATGCAGAACCCATTCTCTATATGCTAACAGTGACAGAGTCCAGTGGGGGTCTACTAAAACTTAGCTATACAAAAGCCAACATACTGAATTTGCAGAGCTCAGACCAGGAAAGCAGTGAACAAATCTTTCTCTGGAACATGCCATTTTAGAAGCATTGAAAACTTGCAGGCCTCCAGACTGAGCTGTGAAAGACAGCTCAGGCCAGACACACACATACACACACACACACACACACACACACACACACACACACACACACACACACACACACACACGAAGAAAACAAAGCCCAACATTAACATAAAGTCTTAAGTCAAGAAGTAAGCTGGAAGAATAAGCAAACAAACAAGCAAACAAAAAGAACTCAACCATGAAGAGCTACTATGGTGACAGGGGAAGCTCAAGACTTAAACATAGAAAAAGACAATGACTTGAAAACATTTATAAGTAAAGCCTCAAAATACAAATATAAATTGGACACAAGCCCACCAAGAATTTCTAGAAAAGCTAAAGAAAGAGTTAAAGGAACTAAAAAATACATTTTAAACACCAAATAAGAGCTATGGTAGAAAGACATGAAAAGAGTTCAGTAAAAGAGTTATGAAATCTTACTGAAGAAAACTCCTTGAAAATTAAAATAGGCCAAATGGAAGTTAATGACTCCATAAGACATCAAGAAATAATAAAACAAAGTCAAAAGACTGAAAAATAGGAGAAAATGTGAAATTCTTCATAAAAGAAACAATTGACCTGAAAAAATAGATCAAGGAAAGATAATTTAAGAATCATTAGACAACCTGAAAGCAATGAACAACAGCCAAAAACAAAAGAGCCTAGACATTATATTTCAAGAAATTATGAAGGAAAACTCCTAGATGTCTTAGACCCAGAAAGCAAAGAAGAAATCGAAATATCCAATGGTAACCTCCTGAAAGAAACCCCAAAATGGAAACTCTCAAAAATATTATAGCCAAAATTTAGAGCTCCTAGGTCAAGGAAAACATTTTGCATCTAGCCAGAAAGATCTTGTCCATTAAAAAATCTTGCAAGATTTGGTTAAATTCTTTGTTAAAGTTGAGTAAACCCTACATACAGAATTCCCTGTAAGTCTAAGCTGATTGATTTTTTTTTAACCAGTCTTAGATACCAATTTATACCTTGTCCAAGCAGAGCTGGAGAGGAAAAAAGAAGCAGTTGATCACTTAGAGCCTTCAAGCCAGCCAGAACTCAGTACCAGTAGTGGTCATCTTTGAAGGGCTCTTTTTTGGGCAGGCCCAGGTACTGACACTGTTTTTACATTGATTGACCTATTTTTAACAAAGCCATGGTGATTCTTTGTTGTTATTCCTTCCTTTTCTAGACATTCTCTTTAACAATATAATCAGCCATTTACCCAAGTAATCAAAGCTAACCCACTGGTCTGTAGGATACATTTCCTTTTAGAAAATCAAGATATTTGCCCTTCCTAAGTTGAGAGATTCCTTTGCTATTCTCTGTAATCTTTTGTGGATCACCTAACCTGGATGTCATCAAGCTCAAGGAAGGATTAGCAATGTGACTCATTTTCCTTCCTTTTAATCTGTTTTGATAGGTTGTTTTTAAATCAAAAATGTATTTATGCTTGTGATAACAAAATTTGCTATTGGTTTGTCAGGTGAAGACAACTTAAGAGTGCAAATCAACAGACTTCCATGAAGACTCAAAAAGAAATAAAAGTCCTTGAAACAGTTAGCATTAATAGTTAAAATCTACTGCATAATTATACAAAGTAGAGCAATTATATTCTATCCACTTTGTTAAGCTGGCTACCCTTGACAATATAATGAGAATACATCTCATAAAATTGTCACTAAGCCAAAATATAACCATTCTGATCTCCCTCTTCATTTCCCAACCAGCTGCACTCCCTTGAACTTCTCCATCATGCCCTCCAGGAACCTCATCATCACTTAGTACAATGCCTGACACATAATAGGCACTTAAGAAATGTTTACTGACTGACTGACTAAGACCTACGAGCAATTCATGATACACTAAATATAGGTGACTAACAGCGACCAGCGTTCCCTGGAAGGGGCAGACCCTCTTATTTCCCGACAAATCATGAAGAGTTGTCATTGAAGGGTCTAATAGAAATTCATGGAGAATTAGACCTCTCTTGATCAGTCTAGAAGGCATTGGTGTAGATGTTTGATAGGAAATAGGACTGAAAAAAGAGCATCCCTCAATTCTTTCCTTCTAAACAACAAAATTTCCAAAGGACGGAATGGGACTCTATCCAGTGTAGTGCTCAATTGTGCTGACAG
Organism: Phascolarctos cinereus; assembly: GCF_003287225.1. Lineage (NCBI taxonomy): Eukaryota > Metazoa > Chordata > Mammalia > Diprotodontia > Phascolarctidae > Phascolarctos > Phascolarctos cinereus. The sequence goes on along the minus strand of NW_027555958.1, from coordinate 422,954,130 downwards.
CCAAAAGTTGTCTGTTTTATTATCCCTATATTTCCAGTTTGGAAAAGTTCTGACAATTTTTTCTCAGTTCTTCAGAATGAAAATTCCACATTACCCATCTCTACCCTGACAGTCTTCAGCTGTGATTTATCACTTGGCTATTTTTCCTGACAAATCCTATATGAAAAAAAGAACAAGAAATTAGGTGTGAGGTCTCACTAATTTTAACACCCAGATAATCCTCTAATTGTTTAGCAGACCCTGCTTGACAATTGCCTCTAGAACTATTATCAATGTTGATAAAGATCTAGTCCTGGTAGAAATGACCTCATGCTAGTTTGGTGCTGTTAACACTATTTGGGGGGTGGGGGGAGGTAGTAGGGAAACAGAATCCGGGGTGTCTGCTCTTCTGCTTATATTTGCTCCTTTGGTGATTAATGTTCTTTCCTATCAACATTTTTGATAGACAATTGATGCAGATTGGAATCAGAGTAAAGCATAGCCTTACCCCAATAGTCAGCCTGGCTCCCTGTAAAGTTAGTGATAAAGCTATTAGCTGGAATTAAATTTTAACTTATTAACTTATTTTTCCTTGACCAAGTTTTGAGATGAAACCTCTTCTAAACAACATATTATCCACCTTTGTAGTAGGAAGAATATGTTTTTTTATTATTTATTATTTTTCCCAATTAATTTTAACACTTCTTTTTCAAATTTTGAGTTCCAACTTCTCTCCCTCCCTCCCCCACTTTGAGAAGGCAAGAAATTTGACATAGGTTATATATGTGTAGTCACGCAAAAAACACATTTCCATTTAAGTCATTCTGTGAAAGAAAACATCGACAAAAAAAAATCCAAGACAAATAAAGTAAAGAAAAAGTATCTTTAATCTGCATTCAGGCTCTGCCAGTTCTTTCTCTGGAGATGGACAGAACCTTTCATCATAAGTCCTCCAGAATTGCCTTGGATCATTGTATTGCTGAGAATAGCTAAGTTATTCACAGTAGATAATCATACAACATTGCTGTTCCTGTATGTAATGTTCTCCTGATTTTGCCCATTTCACTTTGCATCAGTTCATGTAGGTCTTTCCATGCTTTTTCTGAGAGCGTTCTGTGCATCATTTTTTAAAGCACAGTAATATGCCTTCACAATCATATATGACAACTCGTGTAGCCATTCCCCAATTGATGGGCATCCCCTCAATTTCCGCTTCTTTGCCATTACTAAAAAAGTTGCTATAAACATTTTTACACACATATGTCCTTTTCCTTTTTGTTTTTTGTCTCTTTGGGATAAATATAGTGGCGTTACTTAGTCAAAGGATATATGCATGGTTGTATGGCCCTTTGGGCACAAATCCAAATTGCTCTTCAGAATGGCTGAATCAGTATGCAACTTTACTAAAAGTACATTAGTGTTTTAATTTTCCCATATCCCCACCAACATTTGTCACTTTCCATTTCTGTCATATTAGCCAATCTGACAGGTGTAAGGTAGTAGCTTAAAGTTATTTTAATTTTCATTTCTCTCATCAATAGTGATTTAGTGCATTTTTTCATATGACTATAGATGGCTTTGATTACTTTGTCATATCCTTTGACCATTTATCAATTGAGGAATGGCCCTTATTTCTATAAATTTGACTGTTTTCTGTATGTTTGAAAAATGAAGTCTTTATCAGAGAAACTCACCGTAAAAAATTTTTTTCCACAGTAGTGATTACCACCTGTGTTTTTCCCTCCATTCTATTTTCTCCCTGTTTATCCTACTCTCTCTCTCCTTTTACCCTGTCCATTCTCAAAAGTGTTTTGCTTCTGACTTTTACCTCCCCAAAACTGTCCTCCCTTCAATCAACTCCTCCCACACACACTTTTCTTACCCCCTTCCCTTCCTACTTTCCTATATGGCAAGATAGATTTCTACATCCAACTGGTAGGCATATTATTCCCTCTTTGAGCCAGTTCTGATGAGAGTAAGGTTCATGTTTTCCCCTCTCCACTTCTCCCATTTTCCCTTCCACTATAAAATCTTTTTCAGACCTCTTTTATATCACATAATTTATCCCATTCTACCTCTCCCTTTTTCTTCTCCCAGTGCATTCTTCTTTCTTATCCCTTAATTTTTTAAAAATAATTTTACCTTACACTTCTGTTTTCCAGTTATGTATACTCCTTCTAACTGCCCTAATGATGAGAAAGTTTTTAGGAGTTATAAATATCATTTTCCCATGTAAGAATATAAACAGTTTAAGCTTATTGAATCCCTTATGATTTTTCTTTCCTGTTTACCTTTTTATACTTCTCTTGATTCTTGTATCTGAAAGTCAAATTTTCTATTCAGCTCTGGTCTTTTCATCAAGAAAGCTTAAAAGTCCTCTGTCTCATTGAATATCTATTCCCCATCCCCCACCCCTGAAGGATTACACTCAGTTTTACTGGGTAGGTGATTCTTGATTGTGATTCTAACTTTTTGCTCCGTGGAATATCATATTCCAAGCCCTCCAATCCTTTAATGTAGAAGCTGTTGTATCTTATATTATCTTCCACCATACTTGAATTGTTTCTTTTTGGCTGCCTGCAGTATTTTCTCCTTGATCTCGGAGGTCTGGAATTTGGCTTATAATAATCCTGAGTTTTCATTTTGGCATCTCTTTCAGGAGGTGATTGGTGGAGTGTTTTGTTTTGGTTTTTCTTTTGGTTTTCAAGGCAATTGGGGTTAAGTGACTTGGCCAAGGTCACACAGCTAGTAAGTGTCAAGTGTCTGGTCTGAGACTGGATTTGAACTCAGGTCCTCCTGACTCCAGGGCCAGTGCTCTATCCACTGTGCCACCTAGCTGCTTCAGTGGAGTGTTTTAATTTCTATTTTACCCTTTGGTTCTAAAATATCAGAGTAGTTTTCCTTGATAATTTCTTGAAAGATGATGTCTAGGCTCTTTTTTTTTTATCATGACTCTCAGGTAGTCCAATAATTCTTAAATTATCTCTCCTGGCTCTTTCCCAGGCCAGTTATTTTTCCAATGAGATATTTCATGTTTTCTTCTATTTTTTCATTCTTTTGATTTTGTTTATTTCTTGATGTCTCATAAAGTCATTAGCTTCCACTTGCCCAATTCTAACTTTTAAGGAATTATTTTCTTCAGTGAGCTTTTGTACCTCCTTTTCCATTTGGCCAATTCTACTTTTTAAGGAGTTCTTTTCAAAAATTTTCCATTTGGTCAGTTCTGCTTTTCACGGCATTCTTCTCTTCATTTGGATTTTTGTGCCTCTTTTACCATTTGGCCTGCTCAATTTTTTTCAAGTGTTATTTTCTTCAGCATTTTTTTATGCCTCCTTTACCAAACTGTCATGATTTTCTTGCATCACTCATTTCTCTTCTCAATTTTTCCTCTACCTCTCTTACTTGATTTTTTAAAATCCTTTTTGAGCTCTTCCATGGCCTGAGACCAATTCCTATTTTTCTTTGAGGCTCTGGATGCAGGAATTTTGATTTTGTTGTCTTCTCAGTGTGTTTTTTGATCTTCCTTGTCACTATAGTTATTTTCTATGTCAGAATTTTTTTTCTGTTGTTTGCTCATTTTCCAGCCTATTCCTTGATTTTAACTCTATGCTAAAGTGGGGCTCTGTTTCCCAAGAGGAGGGGACACTATTCTGAGCTTCAGGGTTTTGTGCAGCTGTTTTCAGAGGTAATTCTGGGGACCTATAAGTTTTTGGCAGTTCCAAGGTGGTATAATCTCAAGAGAGGTAGGTTTATTCCTGTCCTGTACTATGTACTGGTTTGTGAGTGATCACAAGCACTCTTTCTAACACTACAACTGTGACCAAGGTCCCTGTTCCCCTGTGGCTACAAGCTGTGCTGTGCTAGTGCTCCTCCTCTAACTGGAACGAAGACCCAGGACCGTGATCCACATCCAATTATAGCCAATGCAACAGAGTCCTGACCCTGGTGCCAGCAAAAGGACCCCTATAAATCTCCTTCTGACTGGTTGTCCAATTCCCTTCCTATCTGTGAGCTGAGAGGTCTGGAAAGCACCACTGCTGCCACTGATTCAGTCACCTGGCTGAGGCCAGATCTGGGCTGGCAAGGCCTATGCTGGACTGTGTGCCTCTTTCACACTGGTGCAACAGACCTTTCCTGCTGACCTTCTAAGTTGTGTTGGGCTGGAAAATCATTTCTCTCCATCTTTTCATGGGTCCTGCTGCTCTAGAATTTGTTTAGAGTCATTATTGAAACGTATTTGGAGAGGTTTGGGAGAGAACTCAGACTAGTCCCCCCTGCCTTTACTTTGCCGTGTTGGCTCCACCTCCAAGATAAGCACCATGTAACTATGGGACTTTCAGAAAGAACCATGACTCATAAGACAAGTGATTCTCTAATTTCCCTACAGGATTCTGTGACCTATACAAATTCTGTTAAGTATGAAAGCACATAGGCCACGGGGCTTAAGGGTCAGAAGGAAGCATGAGAAGGGAGGCTAGAGGGGTCTACTGATGTGTCAGCCTATTGAGGAAAAATGAGTATGGAGATTCCCATAGAATAGAATATAGTAGTAATAATGCCATATATAATACAAATAATACTATACTAATATGGCATACTAGAACTAGGCTTGAGATAGGGGGTTCTGAATAATAAAAGTAAAATCAGGATTAAAACTGAGATGATTCAGATTGATCCTGTGTCATTTTCCTATTGATCCTCTTTACAATTAATTGATTTTTGTCCTGTAACTGCTTAAGCCATGGCTCTTTGTCTCTAAATTTGGATTCGAGATTCAACTGGCTTGTAAATTTAAAAATCCAGCTCTCCTACTAATCACTTATCTATTCTTGCCTCAAGGAATTTAGCCAGCCTTGGGGAATGTGTGTGAATGCAAAGGAAGTTGGGCCTAATATCTTTACACCACCAAGCTATACTTCAAAGATGTCTGGTTTGCCATCCAAAAGTCTGGGCTGCTATCTCACACCTGGACTCAAACAATGAGTACTTCTTAGTCTCGTAAGAGAAAAGGCAGAGGGGGGGGAAGTTTCATTGCTAGCCCCTATGACCAAGCTTCCAAACAATCATGTTGTTTCCTGTACCTGAGCTCTGTAACCAATCATATTATCTTCAATCCCATGTCATCTACCCTGTTCTGTTCTTTGTTCTATACTCCCAAAAATCTATAAGGAGGAAAATGACCTTTTGCTTGGAGTCTTTGGCACAATTGGAAGCAATCCATTGACCCATTTATTGACTGGGAATATACCCTGCTAATAAATATTATCTTACACAAAGATGTGCCTCAGTTTATGTTTTTGTTAAAAAATCATGACAGAAACCGGGTCTCCTTAATTCTTGTCAAATACACCATATTGTCTTGTGTGAAAATTAACCACGTGATATCTAGGAGACCACACTAATTTAATGAGCATTGACTGAAGTAAAATGTGTCCTCCATGTTGTCAAGGGATAGACTTGGAATGCCGGATGTTAGGGAAAGAGATCTTATTCTGAATACTTAATAGCATAGAGAAAACTAACTCTATTAGCTGTATTATATATTTTTACACACCAGGAAATGTATCTAAGTTCTGTCTAGGTTTTATTCTGCTCTAGTAAATCATACAACTATGGCTTCAAAGGCTTTCATCACCTTAAGGAAATCATTCTACAGCCAGACAAGCCTTTCATTCTTGTCCAAGCTGCCAGACTCTCCCAGACTTTCCCTACAATGTCGCACCCCCTCTGCTTTTCAGCTTCCTTTTATATATTTCTTCCCCCATTCGAATGTATGTTCCTTGACTGTCTTTCTGCTTGTATTTATATTCCCAGTGCTCAGCATGGCACCTGGCACATAGTAAGAACTTCATAAATGCTTGTTGACTTGACTTCTGAGATCCATAGGACCAAAATCAGTGAAAGTTCACTTTCACTAATCCATTTTCCCTGTGATCCTCAGCTATCATTTTATATCACTGAAAAGCCAAGTCCATTGGGCTAACAATATAGCAAATTCAGCTAACATCCCGTGAGCCTGCTAAATGCGCCTACCAGAAGGAGGAGGGTGAAGTATAATTATTATTGATAGAGATCAAAGTCTATATCCGAAACCAAAATATCACTCTTTATATCTGTTATCGTCTCTTATTAGTATATAAGTTCCTTAGGACTTCCTGTTAAGCTGGCAGGGTGTCAGCAATAAGTAATGATTAGAAACTTACATAGTGCTGATCAAGCTGGTGCTACGGTATTCACACTGGGACACCTCAAGCCCAGAAGCTCTGAGGTCCCTAGTTCCCTGCCCTGAGATGCCAGAAGAGTCCCTGAAAATCTAGCATTCTTAACCTCAAAGATCCAAAGGGGTCTAATCCTTGGAGGTAGAAGTCAATATGAGAACCCAGGGAAGCCAGGGAAAGGCCAAGCAGGGTTGATCATCTCACCCAAAAATGAAAGTGTGCCCCACCCCCAGCACAACGCCTCAATTTAGGAAGCAAAGCTGGAGAAATTAATAAAGCCCTCATCTACTATGAAAAAAGCATCACAAACCTAACTCCATAATAATTGCAAGCAGAAGATCAAAGAAAAAAATGGATTTTCCCCATGGACGATGTGAATGGTAGAAGAAATGAAACAAGAGATTTAAAAAATGAAATAAAGGTTGTGGAGGAAAGAATTGAAAAGATGGCTTAGAGAGGAAAGTGTAAAACCTTACCTGAGAAATGAAATCCCTGAAAACTAAAGTAGACCAAACAGAAAACAATGATTTTGTGAGAGAACAAGAAAAATTAGAACAAAATCAAAATACTGAAGAAGAAAAAAGAAAATAAAGTTAAGAAATCTGATATCAAAAACAAGTTCCCTAGAAAACAGGAGGTGTAATTTAAGAATTACTGGACTCTCTGAAAGCCATGATTCAAGAAATTATAAATAAAAATTGTCCAGATTTATTAGAACTAGAGGGCAAAGCAAAGATAGAATCAATTCACCAATCACCTCTGAAAAGAAAAGGGAAGAGAGGATAAAAGGAAAAGAGAAAGTAAAAGAAAAGAAGGGAAAGGAAATTTTAGGAAAAGAAAAAGAAAAGAGGAAAAGAGGAGAGGAAAGGAAAGGACAGGAGAGGACAGGAGAAAAGAGATCTAGGAATGTCGTAGCCAAAATACAGATCTTCCATGTCAAAGAAAAATACTACAAGTATCCAAAAATAAGCAGTTCAAATACCAAAGAATTATAATTCCTGTAGTGTGACAGGTAGGATTGCACATACCTGGCAACTGAAGAGAAGATCTTGGAATACTTCTCATTATTGGTGGTTTCCATAGTGACTATTTCATCCCTCCATTCCTTTATTTGAAGCAAAAAAAAAAAATTAATGTGTATCATTGTCAAGGCATGCTCATTTCTTCTCAAAATGGAATGGAAACATAATAACACATAACAAGGAAAAATAAAAACAGCTCTTTCTAAATAGCAGCTCCTTTTCCTAACACCATTTGTGGAAATGATGCTGCAAGTTCAAAATTTCACTTCAGAATCCATTAGAAGGAGTTCCTATCCATTTCAGCAAAAAGGTGATAATTCAAGGATCTTTTGAAATACTTAAACACAGAATCTTACATGCTCTAAAGCGTAAGTTAATAACAGGGCCCTTAATATCTAGGACACAGGACATCAGAATTTGAACTGAGAATGGAAATACATACATATACATATGCATACAAATATACATATATGTGTATAAATACATACACATACATACATACGTACATGGACACATACATAGATACATACGTTTTTGTATGTATGTATAAACACTTTCTCAGTTGCAACAGACTCAGGTATTCTACAAGCAGGCATGTGCTGGACCCAGCTCCAACCTGTTTGTAAGAGCCAATTGTAAAATTCCCAGTATGAGCACTTACACTGACAATTGGAGGCAAACACTACAAATTAGCATTTAATTTTTTTGTTTTAGTGATTGTCTAGACTTAAGAAAGTAATGGAAAAAATCATGATAATGCAGATTGAACTTAAAAGTGTTTCATATGTACATTTTTTGGAGACCTTATTGTCAAACATTTGCCCACATACTAATAAATAAAACTAGAAAAAGGAAGGCAGGGCTTTGAAGGAAAGAAAAGCATAAACCAGGATTTAAAAAATAGACAACCTGTACAGATGAGTCACTATTAAACAAAGGTGAAGTTAACTAAAGACTAGAAAATTACAGAAATTATAAAATACGTTATGGTCCAATGTGATCTATTGATCTAGACATTTACACCCCCACCCCCACTTCCTACTTTATTATAGCAGTTCAAAATTATGGCCAAAACCCAAATGTAAGTTATCATAAAAGACCAATAGAATAGCTCAAGCATAACTTTCTAAAGGAGACCAACCCTTCCAACTTGGAGAACAAATTAATAACGCTTCATCATCTTGGCCTCCAGGAGGATTTGGCAAAGCTCCATGCCCACATATGTTAAAGACAGTTTTTGCATCCTGGACAGCCAGGTGTACTTTCTTTTCTCTAGAAGGGAGGAAAATAGCAATCACTCGGTCTAAAATAAGAGTTAAAGGGACAGATATTTCAGCTATCTAAGGAACAATCAGATCCAGCATGTTCTATTTGAAGTTCTCTCTGCTCCAGTGGCACAGATCTCCTTGTTCCTGCTTTGTCTCTATCAGTCTCTCTGATCTTTACCTTCAACGTTTGCACCTAATGACATTTCTGTCTCTAATATGACTTCCCTAAAACTTACCTCGAGGATTCCAATGCTCTTCTGTTCCAGAGGTTCTGGGACATCCAATTTCTCCATTCTCATGGCCATTGCCTTAGTTTAAGCTCTCATTATCTGTCTATGCAATATCAAGCATCTCCTAGTTGGACTCCCAACTCCCAGTCTCTCTCCTCTTCAATTTATCCTCTATATGACCAATAAAACAATCTTTTTTAAATCACATGTGACCATGTCAGTTTCTCTGCTTGAGAAAATTCAAAAGCTTCCTGTTGTTTCAGTTGTGTCTTTTACAATAATGATAAGCATCCCTTATTTTTGACTTCATGAGAGGACCTCTGCATTGTTTTTAAATTAAAAGTGATTTAAAATTTACATTATTTCAAGAATTTCAAAATACTACCTGAGATCACTGGAGTAAACCCTGGCTCTTGCAAAATCAAGATTTGAAATTGAATCTATAGGATTATGAACCATTAGTCAGCCAGAAGGTGCAGTAGCTTGAGCAACAGGCCTAGAGTCAGGGTGACTTGAGTTCAGGTCCGGTCCTAGACACTTGCTAGCTGTGTAACCCTGAATAAGTCACTTAACTTCTATCTGCCTCAGTTTCCTCAGCTGTAAAATGGGGATAATAATAACACTTACCTCCCAGGGTTGTTTTGAGGATCAAATGAGATATTTGTCATGTATTTACCATGGTGCCTAGAACACAATAAGTGCTATTTAGCGTTCACTGTCTCTAGATATTACGTTATACTAATAGCTAACAGGAGCAGGAAAGTTTTTCCTTCACATGAAATGAGCCATGAAGGAAGCTAGGGATTATAAGAGGCAGAGGTCGGAGAGGATCGCATTCCAAGAGGTCCAACCCAAGTGAAGGTTTAGTGGAGAGAGATAGAGTGCTGAGTTTTGGGAACAGCAATGAGTCGTTTGCTGACAAGGAATTAATAGCTTGGAAAGGTAGTCTGGAGCCAATCAATGAAGGGCTGCCTTAAGTGTCAAGCTGAGGAGCTTATCATTTCTGATAGAGTTAAATAAGAAGCCAGGTGGCTCAGTGGATACAGTGCTGGGCCTGGAGTCAGGAAGACCTGAGTTCAAATCCAGCCTCAGACACTTACTAGTTGTGTGACCTGGGCAAGTCACTTTGCCCTGTTTGCCTCAGTTTCCTCATCTGTTAAATGAGCTGGAGAAGGAAATGGTGAACCACTCCAGTATCTTTGCCAAGAAAACCCCAAATGGGACCACAGAGTCAGACACAACTGAACCTCTGGAACAGAAGAGCACTGGAATCCTCAAGGTAATTTTTAGGGAAGTCATATTAGAGACAGAAATGTCATTAGGTGCAAACTTTGAAAGTGAAGATCAGAGAGACTGATAGAGACAAAGCAGGAACAAGGAGATCTGTGCCACTGGAGCAGAGAGAACTTCACATAGAACATGCTGGATCTGAACCAGCAGCGGAAGAGGTGAGTGAGCAAGCTCCTGCCTGCTAGGAGGGATGGGTAAAGAGTACAATGGGCAGGTGAGGCTTCCAGGCCCTTTGAGTTAAGGGAGGAATTCTAGCCTCCAGCAAGGCCAGGCAAGGCAAGGCAAGGCCACAAGCATTAAGTGATGGCTCTATGACAGGCCCTGTGCTTAGAGAAATCCTTTGACAGTTTGGTATGGCATTGCACAAGTCAATTAATTTAGATAGCACTATCATTTTATTATATTTGCTTGGCCTACCCACGAACAGTTAACCTTTCACTAGTTATTTAGATCTGTCTTTATTTCAACTAGGAGTCCTTTGTAGTTGTATTCATACTATTCCTATTTGTATCTGGGTAGATAGATTCCCAAGTATTCTATACATTCTCTAGTCATTTTAAAAGGATTTTCTCTATCTCTTCCTGGTGGGTTTTATTGGTAATATGCAGAAATGTTAATAATTACTGTGGTTTTATTTTATATCCTGCAACTTTGCTTAATTTATTACCTCAACTAATATTTTAGTTGACTCTTTAGGTTTATTTAGATAGACCAACATATCTGTACCCTCCCCTCCAAAAAAAAAAAAGATTCTGTTTGATTTTATAGTCTATGGGAAAAAGGCAATTGCTATGGTCAGAATGTGTCTGCCCTGAGTGTCAACCAGACATTTTGGAAGCAGTCACAGTCACTGGGAACCAATGAGAGGTGCTTCCTGTGTCCTTTTAGCAAAGGGGTAGGAAATATGCGCATCTCTATTGGATTGCTGGTGACCTTTTGACAAAGATTCACCCTGTGTTGTCTCATCAAGTTGTGCTGGCCTCCTGCCTCAGGTGGAGGTGTATCAAAGCAATCAGGGTCCCAGAGAAAGGGATTGAAATTCAGGATTCAAGTATCCTTAGTCATTGCTCCTATTTCTTCACCTTCACATTCCAAGTAATGTCTCCCATTGCATCCTGGCCACCTCCAGTGGTCCTGATTGATATCTGGCCACTGGACCCAGACAGCTCTGGAGGAGAAAGTGAGGCTGGTGACTGTGCACAGCCCTCCCTCACTCAAATAAAAGTTAATTCTAAGTCATGTAATCATCTCCCTGATGTCATATCCTCTTCGAGAACAAAGAACAAAAACCACAACCCTATAACAGGGTCATTCAGAAGAGGCCTATGTATTTTGTAGGAATGGAAGAGGTCGAAAGTGCATTTGACTGTTTTCCCACCCCTGATATCATAGGATTGTATTCTCCCACTTCAGGAACTCAAAATAGAGAAGAGTTTTACCATGAGCATCTTAACTTTTGCAATGAGTCAGCTTTATTGGAAGGGATTACAGTGGGCAAGGACACCTTACAAGCCAACTCTTTAATCACTGTGTCAAAGTACATTCCCAAAGTGCCTTCACCCAGGAATAGTGTGGTGGAAAAAAAAAAAGGGAGAACTATTCCTATTAACCCTACTGTGAAAAAGAATCTATGGCCACAAGTTGGGTAGAAGGAGCAGCACCTTAAGGCCCATACCCTGGGTGCCCTGCTGCTCCTGGACATCTAGCTGTATCCTCGTTTCCTTGAGTGACCTGGCTGTGTTACCCTGGCTGTATCTTTGCCCTCTCTTCCTACAACTGTCCAAAGTTAAGCATATTTTGTTACATGACATAAAATGAGACTGTGGTGGATTTTTTTTCCTACTTAACAGTATTTTGTTTTTTCTAATTACATGCAAAGATGGTTTTCAACATTCACTTTTACAAGATTTTGAGTTCCAAAGTTTTTTCTCTCTCCCTCCCCAAGACAGCATGTAATCAGATATAAGCTATACATGTATAATCATATTTAGCATATTTCCACATTAGTCATGTTGTAAAAGAAGAGTCAGAACAAAAGGGAAAAATTATGAGAAAGAAAATCAAAGAAGAGAGAAAAGAGTATGCTTCGATCTGCATTCAGACTCCATAGTTCTTTCTCTGGATGTGGACGGCATTTTCCATCATGAGTCCTTTGGAATTGTCTTAGATCATTGCATTGCTGAGAAGAGCTAAGTCTGTCAAAGTTGGTCATTGCACCATGTGACTGTTACTATGTACAATGTTCTGGTTCTGTTCACTCATCATCAGTTCATGCAAATCTTTCCAAGTTTTTTCTTGAAATCCACTTGCTCATCATTTCTTATAAAACAATAATATTCTATTACATTCATATATATGGTGGGGTTTTTTTAAAGACTTTTTAAAGTGTTAATGGTCATTTTGCTTCTGTAGAAATCTCTAAGTTCCCCCAAAGCAACTACAACCCACTGGAACACCCTAAAAGACATGGTACTAGAGAAGAGCCACCCTATACCAAGTAAATGAGAGGCTGTGTAACCTGCTAATCTACAAAGCAGCCCCTGAGAATGGGCAAGGTCCACATCTCAACTATCTTTTACCTTTGGGGAATTAGATTCCCTGGTAATCAATCATTGGGAATCAAGGCTCCAAAAAGAGCCCCCCACCATTGGCAAAAGGGTCGTTGACACCATATAATGGCCCATATAAAGGGGAATTAGATTATGATTGGGATAATGAAGAAATTGTATGTTAATGCCCCCTTGAAGGTTAATGAAGGGGGAAGCAGGGGGAAAGAAGGAGATGTTAAAACCATAGAATATCTTTCCCTTGCTTTATACTCCAGCTGTAGTGGTTCCAAGGAATGAAAGGCTACTAACAGAGCTGGACTCACTAGGGACTGAGAAAGTAACAGCCCTGGCAATCCATGGGCCAAGAATATAACTAATAGCAGATAACCACAGAAGTGCCAGGGCTATCTAGTCAGTAATAAGGCTGATATGCTCTATAGATAATAGGTGAAGAAAGTACTCCTGGTGCCAGACAATTCTCACTATTGGAATGCAATGTGTACTTCGTATGGAACATAGACATGCAATGCTATATATCACATATGACTTGTCTGTTTTCTACAGTATACAAGGCATTCTATATGATGCTGGGTGTTTTTGTGTAACTAATGTACTATATCTTTACTATGCACTCAACTGTATAATGCTACATATTGTTTCCCATGCATTGTTTCTGGGATAACATATGGCATTCTGGTACTGAATGGTCTGTATAACTGAAAAACTGCCCATGACTAAATTATAGGCAAATTAATGGACATTGGGATGTGCTCTAATGAATTGTATCGATGTTCCTGTGATATGATTGGCAGGGATACTTTTTTTTTTTGCTGAGGGGAGACAGTGATAACAGGCTTTTTACTTTAAATATAGAACCGTAGGGCAAAGGTTGCCAACTCCTTTCATCTTCCTCCACTGTTATTACTAAGTGCCTCCTCAAGGCTTATTGAAGCTTCAAGGCAATTTATATAGCTCAAGCATTGACTGCCAGGGGCATGATGGGAAATATAAGGACAAATAAAACGTATCACAGTATTAGTCTAACCTCACTTTTAGAAAATTTTGTTGAAAGATAGGCAGAGGGACATACACTTTAACCTCTTTGAGGCCAGTGGTGGTAAGAGTTGAAAATAATTTACCCTGACCTAGGCAAGAGAGATGACTGGGGAACTTTCAGGAGGGGTGTGTGGGGACAACAGGGAAGGGAGTCAGTAAAAGCAGATATTGATAGCTACTTTAGTGAGCCTTCTGTATATCAGCTAACTAACAAAAGTGCTATGACTTACCCAAAGGTATGCTGGCCCAGGGCCATCTCATTACAACAAAAAAGAAAGAAAGAAAGAAAGAAAGAAAGAAAGAAAGAAAGAAAGAAAGAAAGAAAGAAAGAAAGAAAGAAAGAAAGAAAGAAAGAAAGAAAGAAAGAAAGAAAGAAAGAAAGAAAGAAAGAAAGAAAGAAAGAAAGAAAGAAAGAAAGAAAGAAAGGAAAAGAAAAAAAGAACATAATATTAGTCACAGGAAGAAGCAATCTGAATCTCAGACGATAGATTGAGAGGACTGAAGTAGCAGTGGCTCAGTGGGTAAGAAGCTAATAGCAGCTACCAAGGCAGGGCAAATGATAGCCACAGAGTTGGATTAGAGTGACTTTTGGGCAAGGAAACCCTGGGACCATCCAAAGGATCTGGGAGAAGTCAAGCCAAGAAGCAGTGAAGCATAGCTGGCTGCCAGTGGGTGAAGTCATGAGCAATATTGCATCATGACATAACCTTCTCCATTACAGAACATAAATGTACCAAAGAGCTCTTCTCTTCCCAATTGGCTGGCCTCTTAGTCTGTAGAAGTCTTCATATATGGGGAAGGAGGATTAAGAGTCTATTCTTTGATTTTCTCTATTTACTTTGTATTTATGTCTTAATTAAATGCCTTACAATTTGACTTATGATTCCTATTTAGTCTATTGGTAGAGAATGCACAGGAACTCAAGTCACATGTCCATGATTATAGTTAATAAAAATACCTCACATTCAATCTGTGTGGTAATGTGGGTAGCAGAAGTTTCAGAATTCAACAGAACCCCTGTTAAAAAAAATTTTTGAGGAGGATGAGGTTATCATCACCTGGAGGGATCAGAGAAGGCATCATAGAGGTAGCAATAGCTACTAAACTGTGATATGAAGGAATAGGTGGTAATGTAAATCTCCCAATTTCTACTGGATACAATTAGAGGAAAGTGTTGGCCACTCACAATAGTCTTCATTGGCTAAATCCATCCTGATTCTCTGACTTCACCACCATACCTCAACTTTCCTCTCATCCTGGAACTTCCTTCAGTGCCTGGGGTCTTATCTGGAACATAGACACCCCTTTTCCTGGGATGAGCTCCCCCTGGAGCTTCCATTTTGGTGACTGGCCCAAGCAGATAATGCTTCATTCCCTTCTCAGCTCTACTTCTGACTCTCAGGACTTTACTACCATGCTCCCAAGTGGGCATCACCCCATTCCCACCCTTTTCAGCTTCCTTGTGTGTGTTGTCTTCCCTCATTAGACTTTAAGCTTCTTGAGGGCAGGAACTATCTTTCTTTTTTATTATATCTGTATGCCCGCAGCTTATTTGCCATTAGAATTAGAAGGAAAACAATTAACCAGTAATATTTGCCGAAAATTTCTCAAATAAAATCTCATTTCTAAAATATATAAGGAACTGATCCAAATTTAGAAGAACCAGAATCATGCCCCCAGTGGTAAATGATGAAAGAATATGAACAGAAAGTTTTCAAATGAAGATATCTAAGGTACCAAAAAGCATGACAAAATATTCTAAATTACTAGTTATTAGAGAAATAAATACAAATTAGAGCAATTCTAAGATTTTACTTCACACGCATCAGATTGGCAAAGATGGCAAAAAAAAAAATGACAATTGTTGGGGAGACTTGGGAAAGCAGGCATACGAATGCATTGGTATAGCCTTTCTGGAAATCAATTTTGAATTACTCTCTAATAGTCACTAAGTTATTGATTCCCTTCCATATTACTACTAAGTCTATTAAGCCTATGCCCAAAGAGATCAAAGAAAAAGAAAAGAAATCCAAATGGACAAAAATATTGATAGTAACTCTTTTTGTAATTGCAAAGACCTGGAAACTAAAGCAGTATCCATCCATTGGGAAATGGCTAAATAAATTATGGTATATGGATATAATGAAACATCACTGTGGCATAAGAAATTATAAAATGGATGGTTTCACAGTGATGTGAGAAGATCTGTATGAAATGATGCACAGTGAGGTAAGCAAAAATAGGAGAAAGATAATAACAAGAATATAAAGAAAAACAACATTGAATGACTAAAAAATCTGATTAGTATGATGACCAACTAGAATTCTAGAGGACTAATAAAAAGCATGCTTTTGACAAGTGATGGACTAAAAATAGAGAATAAGACATTCATTTTTGGACATAACAAAAGTGAGAATTCTTTTTCTATGACTATATATTTCTCACAAGGGCTTTGTTTTTATTTTATAGAAGGAAGGAAGGAAGGAAGGAAGAAAGGAAGGAAGGAAGGAAGGAAGGAAGGAAGGAAGGAAGGAAGGAAGGAAGGAAGGAAGGAAGGAAGGAAGGAAGGAAGGAAGGAAAGAAGAAAGAAGGAAGGAAGGAAGGAAGGAAGGAAGGAAGGAAGGAAGGAAGGAAGGAAGGAAGGAAGGAAGGAAGGAAGGAAGGAAGGAAGGAAGGAAGGAAGGGTCACTGAGGTATCTTTTTATAAAATGCAGTGAAGAGACTAGAAGGAAGGCCAGAAAGAAGTACATACAAACAAGCAGGAGGTTGAACTTATATACTTAAAAACAAAAGAAAGCTGTGGAGATCTGGGTTCCATGTACAGTGAGTTCAGTTATAATAAGACAAATGTGTTCCTAGAAGTCATAGCACTATGCAAAATTGCGCAATAAAAACCACAAGACTTATGGGGAAATTGGATCAGATGCACAATGCTCAAAAACTTCATTAGTGACTTATTTTTAAAAATAGGAAGCTAATCAAAATGGCAGCAGTTTCATACATGTTAAATGGTTAAGAAATATGTAAATATTACAAGAAATAGTGTTGCATTAGCAACTTTGGGCTACTGTTTGACTCATGCCACAGTTCCCATGGGGCTGGGCTGGCAAAGTTTCCCATGACTCTGCATCTCAGGAACAGAGACCTCAGCAGAAGGTGTGGGGAGGGCATGCTGTAGACCAGCCATCCTCTATCCATGGCTCTGACTGAACTAGAAGATATGAAGCAAATGCTGCATTTTACCTTGAGAAAGACCTGAAGTTTACTTGTGGAAGTGGGGAGTTACTGTGAAGTGGTAGTTAGCATTCTTACTCTTTCTAGATGACAAAATCACACATAAGCATACATGAAATTCACATTATGATCAAATTTTCCCCTAATATATCAATTGCACTGGAACAAATTTACATTTTCAAAACAAGTTTTATGGCACAATTGACTGTACAACCTTCTTTTTCTGCCCTACCATGTATATGGAAATGACTATCTTATTTGGCCTTTGTTTAAATTCACAATAATAATCCAGAAAATAGATGTGAACAGCATTGGGAGTTAGTTACTTCATGAATGCCCAAGCTCTAAGTTTCCCCAAGAGATCTAGAGATCCTAAAAGACCTTGGATGTGGGTTTCACAGATGGGGATTTCCTCAGCTCCAGTCTAGAGAAAGAAGAGTCCAGTGGATTATCCTGAAACTAGAGGATTACAGCCACATCATGCAAGCCCAACAAATGTGGAGTTTTGCCAGTCCTCCATGATTTTGATATCAGGGGCTCAAATATTGAAGATGGAAGGTGAATGGGAATTGCTTATTAAGCATCCTGGAAATTACTTTACCTTGGGGGGGGGACACATTAAGAATGGAAAAGGGGTAAGTCTAGTGGGCAATTTGAATTTCATTGTTTTTGTATTTATTCATGGGTTCTGGTGAAACCTTAGCATCTTGTGCATTTTCACTGGAGTGAATTAAATAAAAGCTACCCTATACCCAATACCTATATTGTACACTGAATATCAGGAGAATAGATAGTCCAGTGAACAAACATTTATTAAGTGCATACTATGTGCTAGGCACAGTGGTATATATATGCAAAATATACGAATACAAGCAAAAAGACAGTCCTTGCCTTCAAAAAGCTTACATTCTTTGTGTCTTCAGAATTTCATAAATTGAGCTGCTCCTGGCTAACTTTTGGAACATTTTAATCCATGGGATCCTACCTATCTTCCCCCTGAACCCTTTGAAATCCAGTTTCCCAAAATCTAAGGTGTATGTCAAACCATGCCCACATTTCTTCTCTCTCTAGAAGAAAGGGTTCTCTTCCATTCCAAGGTTCCCATCATTTTCATCCCTGCATCCAGGTTGTTTATTAGTAAATTAGAATTTTACCCTCAAGAGAGTGTGGGGAGGGGGAGGTATTTGCAAATGCAGAGACAGCAGATGTCAAGCTAAGATCAAAGAATGGCAATTAGCCTAGTTCCACTTGCCTGTAGGGTGCATGAGGGCAGCATGTTCCAATGCAATATGATGTAAGAGGACAGAGTGAAATTAAGAAATGGAAAGTTACAGTTTGGCTGAAATACAGGTCCAGAGATTTAGAGCTAGAAGAAACCTCAGCGGTCACACAATCCAACTCTCATTTTAAAGACGAGGAAATTTCAGCCCAAAGAGGTTCAGTCATTTGCCTAAGCCTTCAACCCCAGGTTTTCTAATTCCAAATCCAGGACATTTTACATTACAGAGGTACTTTACATGAAAGGGGATGGCATGACATAATGCTCAACTCCCATACTCAAATGGATCTGTGACCTTCTTCCCTTTAAATGATAACCCATCTAATCCCTGCTCTTCCTCTACAACTTTTCCATGTCCTCCCTTAAATTCATCAGACTCTCCTTTGGAGGTCTTCCCCTCTCCTGTAATCAGACTATCTGGGGATCAAGGCCTTCCATCAACCTGTTGCCTCTTGCCTTTGCCAGCCCATTTTCTTTTTCTAGATTATTCTTCCAACGACTTTTTACTCAAGTTCTTCATAAAGTTTCTGATTTGTTATTTTGCAGAATGCTCATATTCACCATGTGATCCTCCACTGGTTTCTATGTGATACTATTTTTAGTTCCTTGAAGACGGATACTCCATACCTCATGGCTGTATAATACCAATCTAGTACTGGTATTTAAAAAGATAGATTTTTGTTTGTGGGAGAAGTTTGGGGTCACTAACAGAGCTGTGCAATTTCCTGAAGGAAACCCAACTCATACTCCTCCTCCTTTTTGATTATGGGTACAACTCTCTGGCCAGTTGTACAATCTGTCCTAGACATACTTACTACTGGACAAATTCTATAGCCCATCTATCCAAATATGTATCATAACCTAAGCAGTAGAAATTTTTCATCCACTTAGTCATTCCTAAGTAGATGGTCAGGTTAAAACTCTTTTGAGTGATTTCAGGTCTCTTCCTACAAGTATGCCCCCAAAGCTATCAAACTATGCAAATTCTTTGACCTAGCAACACCACAAATTCGATGGAAAACTATTGGCTGTACAGATGAGAGACAGCTTCAGAGGAAAATCTAGAAAATCTTCTATGAATTGATGCAAAGTGAAATGAGCAGAACCAGGATAATTTATAAAGTAACAGCAATATTATAAAGATAATCAACTTTGAAAGACTTAGTAACTCTAATCAATACAACAACCACCTCCTCTTCCTCCTCCTCCTTCTTTTTGAGGAACATGGCTAGTGCAAAAATTTGTTTTGCACAGCTATACATACCTGTAATGGATTTGTTGGTTTGGGGGGTTTTTGGGGGGGGGTTAGTCTTCATAATGAGTAGGGAAGAGGGAAGGAAGAGGGAGAGAAGTTGGAACTGAAAACAAAATTGAATTTTAACAAAATATCTTCCTTCAGGTATTGCCATATTCCAAGACTTACTGAAATCAACTTGATGTCACCTGCACACAAGAGCACCTAGAAGTTCACCAACCATAGGGAAGCCCTCTCCAACTCAGACTTCATGCTGGATCTCCTTTATCACAGCAACAAAAATCTTGGACAAGCATACAGCTCCTATTTTATGCCTTGTGTTGCCTAATGTTTGTGATCAGGTTACTGATTATTAACTCTTGTTACATCGTTCAAGGAATCCTGATGGTTTTTGCTATATCGAGAGACACTTTGTGGAAGAAAAATTTCAAGACAGCATTTTACTTGACCAAATCATACAGTGAGGTAGTCTTATCTTTCTGCTAATAGTATAATGCTAAAGATGTGGCACACTGTGAAATACTGCTTGTAAAAGCCAGCATGTTCCCTGATAGCCTCATATACGTCCTCAGGGATATAATTCACTTCTAATTGTGTACATATGGGAAAGTAAGCTTATCAGTCAGAGGTTAATAATACCTGTTACCTAGGGAGGGGAGAGGGGGGTAATCAATAAATCAGAATTTTTTTCAATGTTTTTATCATTACTCCTTTCTCCTTCATTTATCTTGTGGATTAATCCTTCGATGTCTTCACAATTGATACTTCCAGAATGGTTCTCCTTTATGTATACTTGGTACATGACAGCTGCTTTTTCCACTTTCTCTTTTTCCTGTCATTTCTATGTCCTCTATAAGCACATCCAGAACTATAAGATTTGGTGAGATGGTGACACTATCCTCAATAGCGAAAAAAATTTATGAAAATCCTTAGATTGTTTCCATTTTTCTTTTAGCTTATTGTCCTCATTCCATTGTCATTCTTGAAATAACTTTGCTGAGTATTTTAAAGCAAAGTGAAGAAATATAGAGTAAAAACCAAGTAAAGAAAATTTGATGAGACTAAACAGCAAAATCATCCTGAAGAAATTGCTCCTAATTTTCCATCATCCTTCCTTACAAGAGTTTTTTTGTTTGTTTTTTTAATTAATGTTTAACCAGTACTGCCTTCTGCCACCTTATCTCTCTACTTGTCAATCGTTTACTGACTAAAGCATCTTTTAGTCTCTTTTGGTCACATTATGGCAATTAATTTTCATCTGTCAAAGTTCTGTGAAAAATCATAATTAACATTAATGAAAGTTAGATTATTTAGTACCCTTTTTTGCTAACAGTAACTTATTTAAGTAGATCAGGATTGTTATTTAATTGCATGGCATATCATTTTCTTTTTTTTTTAAGGCAATTGGGGTTAAGTGACTTGCCCAGGGTCACACAGCTAGTAAGTGTCAAATGTTTGGTCTGAGGCCACATTTGAACTCGGGTCCTCCTGACTTCAGGGCCGATGCTCTAACCGCTGCACCACCTAGCTGCCCCATGGCATATCATTTTCACATTATGATGTTTTCTATTCTGTCTTGGCTGTAACAATTGTCTGACTGTACACAGCTAATTCACGGATGTGACCCACATCAATAGTTTGGTTTTGGTTTTTTTTTTCCCATCTGTTAAAATTGAATCTAAGAGGTGGAGTTGTGAGGAAGGGATGTATTCCAGGAAAGTGGTAGCCCATGGCATGAAGGCAGGAGTATCACATAAAAGCACCCGTAAGAAGACCAATTTGGCTAAACCAGAAAGCATGTGGTAAATCACACGAGGCTGGAAAAGTAGGTTAGGGCCAGATTGTGAAAGACTTTAAATACAACAGCCCAAATGGCCAGCAATAAGAATCTGAAATGGGAAACTAGAGTAGGGACAAAGAATGGAGTGAAAGTGACCTTGGGGGGCAGCTAGGTGGCGCAGTGGATAGAGCACCAGCCTTGGATTCAGAAGGACCCGAGTTCAAATCCAGCCTCAGACACATAACACTTACTAGCTGTGTGACCCTGGGCAAGTCACTTAACCCCCACTGCCCAACCAAAAAAAGAAAGTGACCTTGGTTCCTCGATGTGGGTGATGATGAGGAGAAAAGATGATTGATGTTTTCAGCTTAAGCAAAGGAAGACTAATGAGTGCCATTTACTGAAATATAAGTTGGCAGGAGGGTCAGGTATACAAAGTGAAGAATTCCGTTTGAAATGTGCCGAGTTTGAGGTGTCAGTAGGACACGTAATGGGTGGTGTGCGTCTGGGAGTCATCCATACACAAAGGAGTGGGCTGCCCATGATGCAACTGTAGAGGGATAAGAGGGCCTCGAAAGATACCTACATAGGGATCAGCGGTCAAGATGTTGAATTGGGGTTGAACTAGAACACTTAGCTATCCTTTTCAAATTTGTAATCTGACTCTAAGAATATACAAGGCTAAAGAGTCGACTTTTCAGATGAAAACCCAGAGTTCTGAAAAGACTTTAGCAGGAAGCTATCATGGTTTCCCTCCTTCTCCCCAACTAATCCCCATCCCCTCCACTATCTTTGAACCAAGTGTGAATAGGCAGCAGGTCACCTGTAAAACCAAAGAAGGCAATCACAGTAAGGACAGAGCTGTGGTATATGCAGCTCAGTGAAACATGTATAATTTAGGAATATGTACATATCTTGGAGATATAAAAGTAAGTTTGAAAATAACATCTAAGAATCAGCTTGTAAGTCTCTGTACTAAAGAATGCATAATTATATTTACTTCTTTCTTCTTAAAATTAACAGACGTTCTTAAATTTTTTACAAGAAGCAATGTGAAGAGGGGATAGGGAGCTGGCCTCAAAGCCAGGAAGACCTAAATTGAAGCGCCAGCTCTGACACAGACTGGCTGTGTGACCCTGGTGAAGCCACAATCTCTCAGCGCTCTAGGGAACTTGCTAAATCTGCACATTGCAGAGAATTCGTTGTGTGTAGAGGGAGTTTCTGTACCAGGAGGTCCCTAGACCAATGACACCACAGGTCTAGTTTCTGTTCTATCTTCTGTTCTTTATTTCCAAATCTATCCTTCCCAGACAAATAATTCTTTTAATGAATGAAGTGCGGTTAATAAGCACATGCTACGTGCAGTGACCATCCCTGCCCTCAAACAGCTGACATCCTAATAAGGGAGGCAGCCCACATGACATGGAGGTCTCCTGCCTACCACGTCGGCAAATGGCAAAGAACTTTAGAGGTTAGATGGCCTGAGTCTCTATGTGTGCTGACTGGACAGGCCGTGGGGAGAGCCAGAACACCAGATTGAAGGTGGCACGAGTTGTGGCCCAAGTTGCTGCCTGTGGTGACCAGACTCATGCTAAAACAAGCACAACAGAAGCAACCAGACGAGAAAGACAGCAGGAAGCCGAGTGAGCAAAGTCCCCCAGAGGCCGGTAACCGTCAGTTACAACGAAGCCTGGTTCCATGATGAGCCCAAGTGGAGTGAATGATGCTGCCCCTGCATCCCCCCTTAAACACTGAGGTTTAACTATTCTGTCTCCACGGTGTGCAGAGGCCAGGAGCTTTGGGACCACTCCTCAGGGACCTGGGAGCTAGCAGAGAAGTCAGAAGGAGCTTTCCCCTTACATTTTCAAAACATTAAAACTGGGCAAAAGAAAGCAGTCTCCCTCAGCAGATGGATCTCAGATATGCTTGTAAATTTTATTTTTCATGATGACCAGTCAGGCTACTGATGAGGACAGAAGCTGAACTGGTACTTTTACACAAATAGAAGAAAAACAAAAACAAGAAAATTAATGATTAGGAAAAAATACTCTTGAACAGGCTTCAAATAGAAGTGGGATTCTACAAGGCAGTGATCACTCCACCAACTACATCACCATTACAAAAAGGAAAACAAAGAAAACTCAGCTGAGGTCAAGAATATCAGGAAAGCCAAGTACGGCCATCTGTCCCATCAGCTCAACCAGTCCAAGAAGAAGTAACAGACTGTCTGCATGTCTAGTGAAGAGCAGGTTCTGGAATCACTCTGGGGCAGGGGAAGATGTAATGGCAGAATCAAACTGAGAGGGAGGAATGTGAGAACCGAAACAGGGAACAGAAAATTCACAGCTTCCATCACATGCTCTCTTCCAAGGAACAGGTTCACTGAGGGCCTGAACTAGTAAAACTGTTCTGTTTTTTGCTCATCATATATATTTAAATTCAGATAAGCTAGATGTTCATATAATGGGATTCCATTGTGACTTATTTGCTTCAGCTTAACCTGAATGGTTCACTCCTACATTAGCATACATAAACTTTCTGGTAAGGGTTTGCCAAAAGAGGATATCTCAAGAAGGAAGTCAAAGAGACTTCCACAATGGCTCTGAAAATAAGCAAAGTCTTTGATATGACTACTGTTAAAAATTCTGTTCAATACTATAGTTTAATAACTATATTAGCAGGAGAGATGACTATCTACTTTTTACCAAGCTGTCTCCAACAACAAGGTGAGACTAGGTACAGGGGTGGGGAGCCTGCAGCCTCGAGGCCACGTGTGACCCTTTAGGTCCTCAAGTGTGGCCCTTTGACTGAATACAAACTTCACCTACCAAATCCCCTTAATGAAAGGGTTTGTTCTGTAAAACTTAAGACTCAGTCCAAAGGCCACACCCAAGGACCTAGAGGGCCACATGTGGCCTCAAAGCCGCAGCTTCCCCACCCCTGTAGTAGGATATTTAATAAAAATAATCACTAAGCAAAACTATCACCTTAGTAACTTTAACACAGGTTAGACAGAAGCAACAAACACCACTGATGGATCTAATCCCTTGAGGTCCTAGGCATTCCTGCTCCTAGAAAGAACAAAGAGTTGGCACTTTGGGATCTTGTACAGATTCACACTGGAGAGAAATCACAGCTCTTTTGGCTAATCTGTAGGAAATGTTATTACATGTTTTTCACGGGGAACGTGGGTCCTCCTGAAGGACCAGAATTCCAAAGGCTGAACAGGCCCAGGTCCCAATTAGTGTTCAGTTATGCTCGGTGGCAGGATGTTCATCTCGTGACCCCACCACGTGGTGCTGTTTTCACAGATCTTTGCCTCAGCTCATCAGAATACAGACTCCACATCACCCATCTCGACACAGACGGTCTTGAGCTGTGAATAATACTCAATTGTCACACGGCCATTCTCTCTGCCAAATCCTGAAAGAAAGAAAGGCCAAGTGATTGGGGGTGACATATCACTTCATAAATGTTTTTTGACTGATCGTACTGTGATAAAGAGCAAATAATGCGCCAACAGTTTTGTGGATATCACTAGGACTTTTTGCCAATATCGGCAGAGATCTGAGCACAGTGGAGGCGCTCTTTAGGTTTGTGCACTATCATCATGTAGACAGAGGAAGTGGAAGGGGAAGTAAGTGAATGAGTGTGTGTGTATATTTTTGCGCATGCTTCTGAGCTCTACAAAACTGGGGGGCCAAAGGCCCTTAAGTGTTCTAGGACACCATTCATTTTCCCTTTTTCTTCCCTGTGATCCTCACCTGACATCTTATAGCCACCAAAGGGCAATTCCACCGGGCTAACATTGTAATTGTTAACGTAGCACACTCCAGCTTGAAGCTCAGCCACCACTCGGTGAGCTCTCTGGATATCCCTGTAAGGGAAAAAAACAATTACTGATTACTTTCAGAGACTGAAGTTTGCAAGCAATCAGTGGGTTTCAAAGGTTATTTACCCAGGAGAAAGACTGAGCAAGAAAACCCAGTTATCATTTCCAAAATGGTTCTAAGACCTTTACCAACTGTGCTGAGTAAACAGGGTTTTTGGGTTTTATGGGCTCACATCAAAAACCTTCATTAAAATCAATGGTGGCATATCCAGATGTGTGAAGCACATCTCCCTTTGTGAAATAAGCTCCATGTCGATACAGCAGAGCAAGACCTGAGGCCTATAAACTCATCCTGCTCAAACCACAAATCCAAAAAAGGGCCTCCTGTGGTATTGCAGCCCCTATACACACAGCTCAGAAGCACAATAGCAATGTGAATTCCACCTCCCCGACTCAATAGGAGGAATGCAGCAAATCTCCAGATAACCAGATACCAACATAATGCCAAATGGGAAACAGCCTGCCCCTAAATAAGAACCATCCAGTCACCCAGGCTCACCAACCGGGCACCATCTTTAACTCCTCACTCTCATGCCCCACATCCAATCTGGTGTCAAGTCTTGTCAATTCTACCTTCCTAAGATCTCTTGCCTACACTCCTTCTCTCTTCTGACACTGTATGGACTATTACAACGGCCCTTTCTGGTTGGTCTCCCTGCCTCATCTTTCCCCACTCCAGTCTGTCAACTGCCAAAGAGAAGGTCTGACCAAGCCACCCCCTTAAACAATTAACTCCTGCAGCTCCCTATTACCTCTAGGATCAATTATAAAATCCTCTGTTTGGCATTCAAGCCCTTTTATAACACACTCCCCCCTTTCTAGTCTCCTTACACCTTGCTCCCCACCAAATACTCTATGAGGCACTGGCCTCTTGACTATTCCTCACACAACAAGCTCCATCTCCTGCAGTGGGAATGCACTCTCACCTTCTCCCTGTCTCCTGCCTTCTTTGGCTGCCCTCAAGTCCCAGCTTAAATCCCTCCTTGTACTTCAAAAAGCCTTTCTTGGACCTCCCTCCCCTTAATTCTGCTGCCTTCCCTCTGCTGACCATCTCCAATGTATCCTGCACGTATCTCGTTCGTACATGGTGGTTTGCATGTTGTCTCCCCAATTAAACTGTGAGCTCCTGGAGAGCAGGGACCGGCTCTTTGCCCTTCCTTGTAGCCCCAGCATTTAGCACAGTAGCCAGCACATAGTAGGTACTTACTAAATGCCTGCTGATACACAAGCAGCCTACCCTTGCTCTCACGTTTGCCAAGAAAATCATTCTCTACTTTGCAAAGTTCTGACGTGAGTACTACGCTCTTGGCTCCTACTGATGAGTGTGGGGCATGAAAACTAAAAAGAAATGCCCCTGGAGGCCTGAGGACAGACCACCCATTGTCTCAGGGGTCAGCTTCTGACCTGCTGCCCGAAAAGCCAGGCATACCTTGTGAAGACACCAGCGGCAAGTCCAAAGGTGGTGTCATTGGCTCTCTCGAGGACCTCAGCCTCTGTGTCAAAGGGCAAAACGGACATAACTGGGCCAAAGATCTCCTCCTTCACACAGGTCATGTCGTCTTTGCAATTTCCTGCAAGCAAGCAAAACGCAACAAAAACACACGTTAGTGCGGTGGTAACTGTTCTTGATACCTGAAACAATTTTTCTTTTTTTTATATTGTCGAAAGAAGGCTTCATTTACATACATCTTTATCTAACATGAAAATCTGTAATTAAGTTTTATAAACTTATAAAACAAATAAATGAAGGGCTAATTATTCACTTTATTACAGTTAAGCTACCCTAACAGCAAAACTGAACCTACATAGGCAGAAACATGAACAGTGTTTTTGTTGGCAAACTATGGCCTGAGGGACAAATCTGGCCCACCTCTTGCTTTTGTAAAAAAAAAAAAATTCCTAGCTCAACTGCCACAGGAAAGCAAAATCTGGCCCAAAATGAAGACTGCCAATTCCTAATTTAGATAGCAATCTCCTCACCAGACCTTTCAAAGCAATGGCCCTTCAGTACAACCTACAACACAAAGACTACTACCCTCTGTAATGAAGATGCTGCAAGATAAGCACTGAATTAAGAGACTTTGCTACCCAGGAGAAATAATTAAAATTATAATTAGTTCAGGTCTAAAGGATTTTTAGTTTTCTAGTACCTTGAAAACTCATAATCCATGTGACAACTATTAACCAGAATATTTAATTAGCCAAAACACTTCATTATCCCCCAAATCATAGCAGAAAATAATGCCTCCTATATTACCAGACTGTCTTGCCAATAGTGAGCTCTGCAGGTCAGAACTGTAATATGGTAAAAAGGAATGAGGGGGATGAAATATGCTGCCTACCTCCAGAGAGAGTGTTATGGACTCAAGACTGCACACAGAAGCAATTTTTTTAAAGACATGGCTAATGCGCAAATTTGTTTTGGATGATTATTTATGTTTGTAACGGGTTTTATTTTTCTTGCTTTCTCAGTAAAAGGGAGAACAAAAGGGAAGAGAGAGAATTTGGACCTGGAAATAAAATAAAACTGAATTTTTAAAAAAAATTTTAAAAAGAAAGAAAAAAAAAGGAATGAGAGGGTAAAACAGGAATGAAACACTCAGGGAGCAGGGAGGAAACATTGACCCAATTCTTGTCTAATATTTAACTCATCAAAGAGATTAGACCTTTAATCAGAAGTAAAAATGACCTTTAGTCACCTATGAATCTCAAGGGAATAGAGGTAGGGCTAGGCTACTTCTATGTTGAGGACTTTTCTTAGCTGTCAGCTCACAGTTTTTAACCATAGATGTGGCCTACTTTGAAGGTTAAACTGTACCTGTAAGATACTTGTGTCCTGATCTTTATGTCTGGTTTCTTTAAATCCTTCTTTCAAACACAAAAAAAATCGCCACCCCCAAATTTGTTAAAAATCAGCTTGCTCTTATCTTTAGGACAAAGTATATTAACCCATTGTAAATTTTTATCAGGTCCAAAAATACACAAGAGGCCATTGGTTAAAGCTGTTTAATGGTGTGCGAGGGTACAAGGTCAGTTTATTGTGCTTAAACTAAGACAAGAGTAGAAGGAAGAGGTGGGAAAGACAGGGCCTGAATTATCTTGTAAAGCCATATTCTAATTTTCCAAAAGCACAAAACTAAAGTTCTTCTTTTTGAGCTTAAAAATAACTAAACTGGATTCAGTAAACAATATTTCTATATTATGGTGCCCTCATATCTTATTCTGGACACAATATTTAAAACTTCCTTGTGCTATTCTCCTTACCCTACTTACCACATGAGATAACTGTACAGCATTTATTAGCACAGTGCCTAGAACATAACAAGCACTAGAAAAATATTAGCTATTATCATTATTATTGTTGTTATTATTGTTACTCTTCAATTTGTATAAAGTGCTCTTAATGAAGGATGCAAACCCTTACAGTAGGACCTGGTAATCAATGCTGATTTCAACATGTGTTAAACTGACAAAGCTCCTAGTGGCCCCCACCTCTTGGTACAAACTGTAGGAGAAGCAAGAGAGACACATTTTCAGATACAACACAAAATAATTCTGGGACCTTCAGGCATATATGTGGTTCTAGCACACCATACTTTAAAACATTCCAAAAATGTGTTTTTCTTCATTTGTTACAAGGACTTGTTTTGAGGGAATAGTGGGGGGAACAGAGGGATTAATGATAAGGAGGCAAAAAGAAAAAAAAAAGACCACCAAGAAAACATTTTTAGAAAGAAACTAGGGGACAGCTAGGTGGCAAAGTGGATAGAGCTCCAGCCCTGGAGTCAGGAGGGCCTGAGTTCAAACCCGGCCTCAGACACTTGACACTAGCTGTATGACCCTAGGCAAGTCACTTAACCCTGACTGCCTAAGTAAAACCAAAAACCAAAAACCAAAAACAAAGAAAAGAAAGAAAGAAAGAAACTGGACAGCAAAAGGAAGCTCAGAAGGCAACAGACAAGCAAGGCAGTGTTGGGATTACCACGTTAAATGTTATATTTCTAAACCAAGCTGCAACATAACAGATTCACAGCTTCATACTGAATCTTTTTTTTTTGGGGGGGGGTTCCTCCTTCTTTATTTATGGCAATGTTCATGGTTGTTTATGATGTTCTAGTTTATAAATTTTTTTTAAACAGCATAAGCTTCTACACAATGCCAGATTGCGAGCGCAAAAAGACATACCTAGTACACAAGGTTTCATGTAGTACCCATCCTTTAGCTTGGGGTCTCCTGGAACATACAAGTCTCCGCCACACAACACTTTAGCACCCTACAAATAAAAACAATGCTCATTGTATGTAAACACACGACCACAATGTGAAATTCTTCCCAGGCATTTCCAAACCATGTTGCCTCAGCTTAGCGGGGAGGACTAAGACATGAAGCTAAGGAGACACTAGTCCTAGTCCACAGCAAACACAGAAAGGAAGTTTTCAAAGACACCAGTGGACCTCAGTGACCCTCCTTCTTTCACAATGACTTGTCCAGATCCTTTCCTGGCTTCCCCTCAAGGACCCAACTGCAAGCCTGCCCGTCCCCTTCCCCCAAAACAGAAACAGAAGATGGTTTCAGATCACGATTTCACTAAGAAGACTGAGGGCAACCTCAATTCAACTCCCCTTTCCTCAACACAGAGCAGTATCATCCCCATTCTCTCCACCACAGCCAAGAGGAAGCAGCATTCCTGCTCCTTTCTAAGATCGACCCCATTGTCTGCACCCTTGATTCTATCCCTCTCCCTCTTGCTTCCTTTTCCAGCCATCTTCCCTCTCTCCCACTCCATGGGCTTCTCACCATCTGCCCATCGCCATGCTAAGGCCTTCCACTGCTCCTTACACTCTCTCCAGCTGGCAGCTCATGTCTCATCTTCCCTTTACAGCCAAACTTCATGAAAAAGTTTTCTGGATTTGATGCCTCCACTTCCTGACTTTTTGCAATGTGGTTCCCACACCTGTTATCTACTGAAGCCACAGGCAGAGAGTTCATTCGCGACCTTAGTCACCTCTATAACCTAACTGTGGCACTTCAGGTCAAAGACCCCGAGCTGGAAAGGACCTCAGAGATCATCTCATCCAGCCCCCTCAATTTACAAATCAGGAAACCTGGGCCTAGAGGGGTTCAGTAACTTACTCCAGGTCACACAAGCAGCGAGTATCAAAGGCAGGATTTGAACACAAGTCCTCTGCCTCCACAGTCAGTGCTACTTATACTGTGCCATCCTGCCTCCCCTGGCTAATGCAGACCAGCCTCTTTCTGAATACTTCCTCTTCCTTCTGCTTCTTAGATACCACCTTCTCCTGCTTTGCTTCACCCCTCTAACCACTGTCCTCTTCCACATGCACTGAGAGAGGTATCTGTCCCTAGCTCTGTCCTTGACTTCCTTCTCTCTCGCTTTGGCAACGCCAACAGAAATGGGAAGTCTAGAGGAAGGGCGGCGTTAGCGGCACACAATCTCCCTGGAGAAGAGACTGCTCTTGGTTTGGTCTTTGTACATCTCACACGCGGCGTGTGCTTAACAAATGCTTGCTGACCGTAGTCTGGGCCAACTTGAGTTTGAGATGCCACTTAGATGTATGTATAGGCAGAGATGTCCAACATTCAGTTGGAGATACTCAAGAAGGAAATCAGGGTTGGATACATAGATCTAGAAGTCATCTGTGGAAAGAGATCATTGAACCCACGAAAGTAGATGAGAACACCAAGTGAGTGAGTAAATATCAAAAGAGAAGAAGGGGAGGGAGCCCAAGGCAGAGACTGGAGGGCAGACATGCTTGGGCATGCAGTAGATAAAGTGTGTACCCTACCCAGACGGCAAAAAAAAAGATGTTTAAAAAATACACCTAGGGGCAGCTAAGTGGCACAGTGGATAGAGCACTGGCCCTGGATTCAGGAGGACCTGAGTTCAAATCCAGCCTCAGACACTTGACACTTACTAGCTGTGTGACCCTGGGCAAGCCTCATTGCCTCACAAAAAAAAAACCACACATACACCCCTAGGGGAAACTCCAGTATCCAGCACTGTCATCATCCCATTTCAGAGATAAGGAAACTGAGGCAAAGAGAAATGGAGGAACTAGCTCGGGGTCAGCAAACCAGTGTCTGAGGCTGGATTTGAACTCAGGCCTTCCTGACTCCAGGTGCAGCACTCTCTCCACCACACTACCTAGCTGTACTACACTCTGAATCTGCCAATCCACAGGAAGACAAGAATCAAATCAACGGCCAAGACCTACTTCTGGCATAATCAGCACATAGAGCATTGCTAGATCAAAGGATAGCTTGGGCTTTAACAGCACGCTTCCTCTGAAAAGTTAATGTATGACAACCCTTCCAACATCTGCTCCATAATTTCCTAGCAGAAAGAAACCACATGGGTAAAATCGCAGACTTTCAACTAAATGGATTCTGAAGGAAGCAAGAGATCTTCCCCAAACAAAAGCAGAAACGGGAAAGCAAACTGAACGTGGAGGCCTGGGTGGAAAGCTTCCAAATTATACAGGGTGATTACTGAACAGGACTCCTTCCATAACACCAGTGTCAGGAAATCACACCACGAGAAGGTGAAAATTACACAGGCGGCATCAGGACAACTGAACAAGGAATCTCGCTTGACCTTGACTCAAAAGAGCACACGTTCCTTCCCAGACCCTCTTAAGGACATCGTGCAAGGCTGCATTCATCTCTCCACCCTGAACAGAGCCTGCACTCTACCCATGTAGACTGCGAATGACCACCACCCCAAGAATCCCTGCCCCACGTCCTGTAACCAGATGTCCTGGAGAAGGCCCCACACACTCTTGGACTCACTCTACTTCTGAACACCTGTAATCCTCCCAGCATTTCCAAGTTCTGAGACAGCTGAGGGCAAAAGAGTTACTTTTCTTAAGTACAATCTTGGTTTGCATATATTGTTAGAAAGTTTCCCCAAAACAAAGTTCTACAGCTCCAACCTGTTAGGATTTAGTTGAATTCTAATTCTATCATTTAACACATTACCTAGTCCTCCCAGCTTCTGTCATCCCTAAGGATCAATCAATTAACAAGGATTTACTAAGCACCTACTAGGTGCCAGGCACCGTGCTAAGCTGGGGATACAAAAAGTACCTTCTGTGTCTTATTTAAGAAGCTTACCTTGGAAGCAGGTTCTAAGATGTAGAAACCTCTCATCTCATTCCGAAAGCTATATAGAATAAAATGCAAGCACTGACAAAGACTACAGAAGTCTTGCTACCATAATGTACATGATCACAAATGTTAATGTATATCTTTAGTCAGTTGTCTGCAGGCACTGCCATCTAGTGGCAGCTCTCTAAAGTGCTAGGCCAGAAAACAGCAAAAGAGGGATTGAGACAGGACACCGTATACATCTGGGGGAGGGGGGGGAAGAGGGAAACTTTACTGTGCCTGAGGAAAAGAGCCCAAGCATCCAACGGAGGCCAGTTTTGTCCCCTCAGAAGTTATGTGGGGTAGAGACCCAGACCGGTGAGTTGCTCAGACTGGGAAAAGACTGACATTTTGAGATCCAGCCCCCAAGGAAGCCACCATCAAAGAGAAGTCAGAAAGTGAGCAATAAGGGAAAATAAGGTTAAAAAATAAATAACCAAAGATCTCAGGAAAGAGAAAACCTAAAGACTTGGACCACAAGAAGTTAAATAAAGTATATGTGGAAGAATGCTTTATAGGCTTAGATTAGTAGCCAGGTAGAAATAAATATATAAAAGAATCAAATATTGTAATACCTGACAAGAAAAATGAGATCCATACCCTCCTTACTTCTTACCTGCTTCTTTGCCTGTTCAATGAACCCAAGGACACGTTGCAGATGTGGGCGGTTGATGAGGGGGCCCATTCTTGTGTCTTCCAGAAGGGGGTCCCCAATCTTTATCTTCTGGGTTTGTTTTACTACTTCCTCTGTGAATTTATCCAGAATTTCTCTTTGCACAAATACTCTGGTGCCATTACAGCAAACCTGGGGTGGGGGGACGGTGGGTAGAGAACAAAACAGAACATAAATTGTATGAGAAAAAAAAAATCTCTAACATATGAAAAGCTTAAAATGAAAAATAAGGGTTCTTCCTATCCCTGAGCATTTTCCAATTACATCCCTAACACCTGACAAAATACACGGTCCTTTTCAGACATAAACCCATTCTACTGGGTTTATTATTTTTCTGAGCTGAGATATTTGCTTTAAAACTATCATTAGATCAATATCACTCCTGTCCTACTACCTCATACCATTTTGGGTTGAACTTTTTTGGAGTTTTTTTTTGTTTTTGTTTTTTTTATATTTTGTAGCAGTAATATGGGGTGGGGGGGCAACAGGAAGGAGTTAGTAAATAAAAAGATTAAGAATCACTGATTTCTCTTTTCCCAAGAGAAGGTGAAGTCACTTGGCTCAAATCTTGCTTCTGTTTCTCTTCTAAGGAGAATCATTTTTAGAACTGAAAGGGCCAAAAAAAAAAAGCTAAAATGGGGTCAAAATCCAACACAAATAGAAGATAAAATAAAAGAAATAAAACAAAAGAGATCTCCCACTTCAACCCAGGATAGTGGCAAAGCTGCCAGATGTGACTGCTGAGCTATTTTAAGTAACCTTTGAAACCTCATGGCAAACAAGACGAGTGTTACAGGACAAGAGATGAGCAAATGTCCCAATTTTCACAAGAACGGGATCTGTGAAGTCTAAGTCAGCGAGCCTGACTTTGATTCACCTTGGAAAGAGTTCTCTATTGGGGATCCTTGGTGCTTTGCTGTTTGACATCTTCGTTAGTGACTTTGATAAAAAGCACAGATGGTATATTTATCAAATTTTCAAATGACAGAAAACTAGGAGAGAGAGCTAAGAGATAGCTGAGACTCAAAAAAATCTTGACACCACAGATGCCTTCAAGTATGTGAAGGACCAGGATACTGAAGGAAGATCAGATTTGTTCTTGGCTCCAAGGGGCAGAATGAGAAGCAACAAGAAAAAGTCACAGGATGAGAACAGAGCTGGGGAGAGTTGTCAGGAAAGTCACCCAGAAGTAGAACAGGAAGCCTTGGAAGGCAGTGGATTTCCCCTCACTAGAGACCTTTTACCCAAGGTGGAATGACCACTTGTATGAAAGATGCAGAGAAAATTCTAATTCCCCTATAGGTTGGGGTGACATGACCACTAAGTTCCTCTACATTTCTGAGATACTATGATTCTGTCACTTAATCCTATTAAAAATTAAATACTTCACAGCTATTTGTATCTAAAGTTAAATCAAGTAAACATCTGGATTTCCTACTTCCCTTCCCAGACAGGAGCCCAACTACTGCCCAACTACTCTTGCTACAGAATTGCCTTTTAATTCTATTAGTGCTCCTTTTCGCGGGGGAAGATGCATACCTCGCCTTGGGTGAGGAAGTTGGCCATCATGGCTCCCTTCACAGCATTCTCCATATCACAGTCCGAGAAGATGATAAGGGGAGATTTGCCTCCAAGCTCTAAGGTGACAGGTTTGATGCCTTGAGAAGACAACTCCATGATCTAATACAACAAACATTAAATTCAGAAGGTGATTGTCTTACTCTTTCCCCCTTTTACTGGCCTACCCCCACACATCACCTCCCAAGTGTACTGGTGTTCGGTCCTCTAAGCCCCCAAAGCTCTCTGGAGCTCCTGACCTTGGCCTCCCAGAATCTTTGGTGTTCTTCAAGACTCAGCGCAAGTGCCATCTTCTGCAGAAGACCTTTCCAAGGCCCCCTCACTGCTGATGTGTTCCCTCTGAGATCCCTTCCCTTTACCCTGCATAGATTTTCTACATTGTGTCCCTTCCTGCTAGCTCCCCCATTGGAACAGGAGCTCCTGGAGAGCAGAGATTGTTTTCCCTCTCTATATATCTCTGGCACTAAGCATAATGCCTGCCATATAGTAACAAATGCTTGCTGAACAACTGTTTCAGGGACCCATCCTTTTCCACTGATGCTTAGTACCAAATACTTATTAAACTTCCAAGCTAGGACAGAAAAAAGGCTACATGAATATGCACGAATGATTAAAAAAGTCCTTTTACAATTACTAGGTGTGGGGTTGGGTGTGTAGAGCACATATTAAGGTGGGAAGAAAGAGCTTTATCTAAAAAATGCATTTTAAAACTCTTTCTTCTTAGGTCCTAGCCACTACACAATACAGGGTAACAGTTTACCCTCGAAATATTAAACTCGCCCTCTGACACATACAAAAAGGAGATGATGATTTCCACCCCAATTTGGTCCTACATAAACATACCATTTCAACCAGCCAGAGTCTGCTGACCCCCTACCTTCACACCATTTAGATAAGCCTAGACTTTCAGCCAAAAACACCTGCTCAACACAATGGGATGAAAAATTAACATCAGAAAAACTAACATAAGCACTTTAGGAACTATGCTAAGCTGGAGAGACCACAGCATCTAATCTACTGACTGATGTGTGAAGCAGGGCCCTGCTGCCCAAATACCCTTCTTAGGCACCTTCTTGCCAGTGGGCACGCTCCCAGTGAAAGAAACTTTGGCCACATCGCGATGCTGGCACAGAAACTGGCCTGTAGCAGCTCCACCTTGCACCACATTGAAGAGCCCCGGTGGTGCCCCAGCCTCAGTATAGATTTCAGCCAGCAGCAACACTGACACAGGCGTGAAGGGAGAAGGTTTAAAGATCATGGCGTTACCTGCATATCAAACAGAGGGATAGCTCTGGTTGGGAAAAACCTACAAATGACTTACACGTTAATCTTCCTTCCATCCATCTTTGTGCTAAAGAATACGTTTCACTTTTCTTCCAGATTGGTTCTTTCCATTTAGCTCACACCCCCAAAAAAAGCACAACACTCTCTCAATCAACTGCCTTCATTAATCAATATCGACGAGAGGACATGGCTCAAAATAGGGGCATGAATCAATCAAAGGAATAAAATTTCAGTAGACCTCCCCAACTATAATGCTTTAGATTTATCTTGTCTATACAGTTCTCTAAAGAGAACTGAGCTTCCTTCCCTCTAACGATTACTTTAACACAGGGGTGGGGAACTTGGGGCCTTAAGGCCCCACTCCTGCTTTAAAATCATCTGCCATTCGGTGTCTCTTGCTTTCTCAACTCCATCATTTGCCTGACCCCTCTGCAATCTGACTGGCTTATGACTGTATCACTCAATGGAAATTGCTCTCTGGAACTGCCAACAAATTCTTAATTGCCAAATCCAACAGCCCATTCTCAGTCCTTATTCTTCTGGAACACTCTGTAGCATTTGATGCTGGTGCCCACCCTGCTCTGGACACCCTCTTCTCAAGTATTCATGACACTGATCTCCTCAATCTTCTTTGCAAATCTTCGTTCCACTTACTATGGATAAATGTACCTTAGGACTCTGTTCTGGGCCCTCTTCTATTACCTCACTGTAATCTCTTTTGGTGACCTCATCAGCTACCACTGGTTCAACTCTCACCTCTATGCAGAAGACTCCTTGATCTGTAAAACCAGCACCAGACTCTGTCCTGAACTCCAGTCCTACAGCATCAACTGCAGGTCCCATCAGTATATCAAACTCCAAATGTCTAAAACAGAAATCTTTCCCACCAAAATACCCCCTTCTTCCTAACTCTCCTAGTGATGTTGAGGGCACCTCCACCATCCTTCCAGTCCACATCCCTCTCTTACAACATATAAGGACTAGAGGGTAAGCTCTCAGTACATGCACCAGTTCCCCCATTTACTGAGTTATATATAGTAGGCATACATTATTGATTTAACTTGAACATGTCGTAGTGCCTCCAACCTTACCACAAGCCAAAGCTGGGGCGGACTTCCAACTAGCAATCTGGAAAGGGTAGTTCCATGCTCCAATTCCAACACATACCCCAAGAGGTTCCCGTATGGTGTATCCAAATGATCCACCAGGCAGCTGGACATGCTCACCTAAGGAAAAACACACAAGGCAAGATACAACTCTATGCTTTTCCAAGAGATACAACTCTGTTCTCCCCAACACACCATCTTGGTCAGACGGCTCCTCAATGTTCCCCAAGCATAACATGCTCATTCCCACCACCCCATTGTCTCTCCTCTTATGTTGGTCCAGCCCACAAGTTATCCCTAACTCTTCATGTAATCAAATCCCACCCATCCTTCAAAATCTAGCTCAATTCCTGAACTATCCATCAATC
Organism: Phascolarctos cinereus; assembly: GCF_003287225.1. Classification (NCBI taxonomy): domain Eukaryota; kingdom Metazoa; phylum Chordata; class Mammalia; order Diprotodontia; family Phascolarctidae; genus Phascolarctos; species Phascolarctos cinereus. The sequence continues at coordinate 422,916,902 of NW_027555958.1, read as the reverse complement.
ATTCCCTGATAACTCTAGTCTACACTGATCTCTTTCCTTCCTTACTAAATATGATATTTTGTATGTGAAGATATATATAGATATATATCTATATATCTATATATATAGATATATAGATATATAGATATATAGATATATACGTGTGAATATACAAAACTATGTATATGTGTGTGTGTATATATATATATACACACATACATATATACAAATATGTATATACATACATACATATATATATGAGAGAGAAAGAAAAAGGGAAGGTGGGAGAAATATGTACATTCTGGAACTAAAAAAAGTCTGTCTTTTCCTTTATGTAAAAAAGGATATGTAAAACCTGTCTTTCCAACAAGACTGCAAACTTCTTGAGAGTAGGAACCGTTATACATACTCCTTTTGTATCCTACATTGTTCTGGCCACATAGTGAATAATCAATACTTCCCAAAATACTGAATCTCAAAGGTGACAATGGCTAACTTCAACTTAACCCTCAATCCAAAATTCAGCTAACCATATCTTTTATTAAACAGAAAGGGTCACTGGAATATAAAGAAGGAAGTTGATGTATCCAAATTTATTAAATGAGTATAGAGTAGAATCAGGAAGGACACTGCAGATACCAAGTCTGAGGATTTTCACACTAATAATTAGCAAAACAATGAACACTTTCCTGGTCAGATGGATCTGGTCAGTCAGTCAAAAAGTGTTCAGAGGACACAGCCCACTATACTAGACAGACACATTTAAGAAGCTTTCAGAGGGGCAGCTAGGTGGCACAGTGGATAGAGTGGATGGTGGTTTATCCCAGAGTTAGGGCTTGAGACCCAGTGACTAGTCAACAGCATGATCTTACCTGCCATGGAACCAGCCAAGCCTGCATAATACTCTAAGCACTGCCAAGAAATATCAATATCTAATTGAGCCTCAAAGATAGATTTCCCATTGTTGATGGTCTCCACGGTAGCTATTTCATCCCTCCGTTCCTTCAGGTAATGAAGAAAAAACAGATTAAGAGCATAACACCTTCTGAGTGTACTTACTGTCAAATTATGGAAAATAAACAAAATATTTAGTTTTTGCAATAAAAAAAATTATCCCTGGAAGAGAATGAAAAAAGTAATAACAATGACTGAGGGGAAAAATAGAAACACAACTATTATCCAATAGTAGTCCTCTCTCTCCCTTTCACCATACCACCCCCCCCAGCAAATGCTTGTGGGACTGACATTAAACTCAAAATTTCATCTCAGAGTCTGTTAGGAAGAGATGGGTTAGGAGGAAGAAATCTATTCATATCATATATGTATATATGTATGTGTACATACATACATATTCATAAAAAACAGTTAGAGAATTAAAAATATAAAATAGCCCGATATACAACTGGCACTACAATATTCATAAATATTAATCCCTTGAATTCCATCCAAAGGAATTTAGCAGGTAGGAATTACAAAATAATTCTTCCATCATACTTGGCACATAATACTCATTGGGAGTCCTATGTTTGCCCAGTTCACATTCCACAACATCCCAGGGATATAAAGAAACAAAAAAGGTAAGCAACAAAAATGATAACCTTTTGAAAACCAGACCCTTCAAGAAAATGCTAAGAAGAAAGTTATTTGTCTACAAAGAATACCTGACTTTGGTACTCTGGAACGCAGATAGATACAGTACAACACAAAAAGGAAGATAGGATGGACAAATCGGAACAACAAAAATCAGGTAGCTCTCCAGTGCCCTTTGTGTGTTATATTTCAATGCTTAGAAGACTATAGTATAATTCTGACTCACAGGCAAATAGATAACCTCATTGAAAGAACCCTAACAACCAGATCCAATCAATCAGTTCTAATACTCTCCACTGTATTCCCTAAACAACACTGGAGAGTCTGATGTTCATTTTTCACATTTTACCCTTCTCCCTCCTCTCAGGGCAGGCTCAAAAAAACTCATAATGAAAACACATAGTTAATTTGAAAGGTATGTCAGAAAAACATGCTCCCTCTCTAATGAATCCAAGGCTCTGACACTAGCTTAACTCACAGATCAACATAAGCACAATCCTGGTGGATTTGGAGAGTTCTTAAAAAAAGAACTATTTTCCTTTGATCCATATTACAATGAACACCAATGTTACTTCTGTTTTCAACTACGATTGTCTTATCCTCAAAAGTACTGTTGAGATCTGTTTGGTTTTGATTTTTTTAATGTTGTTAGCTTAATTTTGAAGATTTTCTTCCTTGCAGCCTGCATACAGCAGAATCTCTAAGGGCTGTTCCAACAGACTCTTTTCTTTCCTTACAGAAATATCAATTTCCTCTTCCTTGCTTTCACCACATCAGTTGTTATGATTTCTCCCACACACAATTCCCCTTTGTGCCTTCACTTTTTGTTACCATTCATTCCTGCCCTCTCTTACTATACCTGGAGAAGTCCTTTAGCTACCATTTGTCCTTCACTTCAAATATCTACAAAGGCATCCAGCAATCCTGGTCAGCAAAAAATGAGCATGAATCAACAGGGTTATCAGCTCAGTCATGCTGTTAATTATCAACACTGAGAATAACAACTGAGCTTCTCTCACCACTATTACTCAGTTTATAAAAAGGTACTCTTCTGCTTTCTAATAGATGAAAGAATAATTGTCAACTATAATAAACAAAATAGGAATCTAATTAATTAAAATTAATTTTAAAGTATTTGGAAAGGTAATTGTTTTTAAGTATTAAGTACTCACTGGTCTATGATGATCCTGATCAAAATGCTGCTCAGATTTCTCATCTGGTGTGGAGGGGAGCCAGGGTTGTTAAAGGTTTTACCAGTGGATCATAACCTCTGGTAGGTCTTTAGCTTAGCAAAAAGATTTCCACTTCTACATGGACCAGCCAGCTAAGTTTAGAGAGGTTCATCAATGAACTGGCCACCAAGGTAATGACTATTTTTTTGGCAATGAAAAGTTGTGAAATCATTCACAAATCCATCAAGGGCTTTCAGCCTACATTAATAGCAAATTCCTAAAGAAATCAAGGATTGTACATCATTTTGGATGCTGAATGAAGCAAATTAAGCCAGAAGTCCTTATTATCTAGAAAACAGGGCACAAGGATGTGAAGAATGAAAACATATATAAATCTCATAGGCTACAACAGGATTCATGGAGACAGCTGGCCAGAAAAAAAGTTAGGTGGGCCATTGAGGGTTCAGTGAAATTAAGAGGGAAAAGGAAAAGAGCATAAAACAAGACAAAAAGTAAACTAACTACGAGGATGAATTAATGTCGAAGATAAACCAAGTATCTCACAGGAATTATTAAATACTCGTTTATAGTCCTATATGATCAGCTGAGCTAGGCAGATGGCACTTGCTCCCAAACTTTATTACACGTCATTTAATTTCTTTATGATGCCAAGGCATCTTATTTAGCTATATATTTCCCAATTTTTAATTATTTTAAATATTTCCCAATTACATTTGGTCCTCAGTAAGTCAGTTTGACATCTATGTTTTATAGCACTGAGTTCAAGAACCACCTGAACAGTTCAAGGGCAACTTTCTGAAGGGGACAGTCCTCTAAAAAGGAATAAAGCCAACACACTCTAATTATCCTGGCAGCTTCCAGAAGGATTCGGGAACGCTCCATGCCTGATTTTTTCCTCCATATTTTAAAAGCAGCTTTTGCACTCTGAACTGCCAAATCGACTTCCTTCTCTCCAGAACATTGGAAAGTAGCTATTACTCGGCCTAAGATGGGAATAAAAAGAAGAGATATTTCCAATGTAGACAGTTAAACAAGCAATTGAGTTAGTTAGGTGTGCTCAGTAGATGCAGTGCTGGGCCTGCTGTTGGGAATATTTGAGTTCAAATCCAGTTTCACATACTCCCTAGCCGTGTGACCCTAGGCAAGTCCTTCTTCTCTGCCTCAGTTTCCTCAACTGTAAAATAAGGATAATAACAGCATCTACTTCCCAGAGTTATGAGGGTCAAATGAGATATTTATAAAGTGCTTAACACAGTGCCTGGCACATAGTAGGCACTTAATAAATGTTTATTACCTTCATTCTCCTTCCCTCACCAATGTTTCAACACCATCAAAACAGAAGATCATGTAACTGTGCAGTATGCAATAATTAATCCCACCCTTTACAGCAGGGGTATCAAACTCAAATAGAAATGGGGACAGTACACAACATACTGACTTGGAAAACTGTATCTTAACATTATCTATGTTCCACTGTATCTTATTTAGCTATATATTTCCCAATTTTTAATTATTTTAAATATTTCCCAATTACATTTGGTCCTCAGTAAGTCAGTTTGACATCTATGTTTTATAGCACTGAGTTCATTCTATGACCTCATCAGCAGAAAACCATCTTGTTGGGTATTTCTGATCTCACAAAAGGCTTCCTAAGTCCTCCCCACCCTCTCAGAACCCACTTCTGACCAATTCTGCTATTTACACTTCCTACTAAGCCACTTACTCTACTAAACTAGTATTAATATTGCTATTAGATTCGTTTAATTAGTCTCATTTAAACTTTCCAACTCTAGAGGCAGCTAGGTGGCACAGTGGATAGAGCACTGGCCCTGGAGTCAGGAGGACCAGAGTTCAAAGCCAGCCTCAGACATGTAATACTTACTAGCTGTATGACTCTAGGCAAGCCACTGAACCCCAACTGCCTCATCAAAAAACCAAAACAACAACAAAAACAACTTTGCATCTCCCGTCCTGGTCACTGATACTCCAAGTTCAGCAAACAGTAACTTAATAAAAACTGATTTCCAACCTATACTGCACAATCCCTGTGGCAAAGAAGCCCTCTAGGCAGCACAAAATGTGGGACTTCACAAGGTAGGGAGAATCACAGATGATTATAAATGCTTATGAGTCTCTACCACTCCTTCTAAAGTATTCTGCCCTCCAGGTGAGATTACTGATGTAGAGTGCCTTGGTAACCTCAAAGTTCTATGTAGACAACAGCTATGGCAAAATTTATTTTAGCCAAACCAACACGTGGGATCCTCCCTTCCTAACCAGGCCTAAGGAACTACTTCTGTCCCTGCCACTTTCTACACACTGCTGGGTCCAAATATCTGGTCCCCAGCCTCAGGCTTCCAGCTCATTCCACCCATCCCCACCTTACCTCCCTCCTACAAAGGTTATTATATTGGACTTGGGACCCTGGAAGAGCACCCAGGAAATTGGGCGTGTAGTGGAACTGAACCTAGAATCAACAGGACCTGAGTTCAAATGCGGCCTCAGACACTTACTAGCTGTGTGGGCTGAGCAAGTCACTTACCCACTGTCTGCCTCAGTGTCTTCATTTGAAAAGGGGAGTAATTATCATCAATGGCTTCTACCTGCCAGGGCGGTGGTGAAGATCAACAGATACACTAAAGAGTGTAGTGTGTTATAACCTTCAAATCTGTATGATAATGTTCTAGCTATCATTATGATCATCCCAGGGTTGCTGGGAGGGTCATAGTCTTAAAGTCTTTAATAATGCTTAAAATCCGCTCTAAGACTTGCAGAGATGCGGATGGAAAGCAGAGCACACAGCGCAAAGGCGCGGGCTGTTGTCCACCATGGGACCAGAGGACCCCAGGAGGTCACCCAGGACCGCCCCTCCAATCTAGAGATGGGGAAACTGAGGCCAGGAGAAATCTAGAGACTTGCCCAAACTTAAATTTGCGAAACTTCACGCACCGCCCCCTCCCCTCTCTTTTCCTTCTCTCCCCCCTCCCTCATCTTCCTTCCCACTTGCCTTCCCTCTCCTCGCTCCCCCTCTCCTCTCCACTGGTACCTTCTTCTTTTCCCTCTCCTGCCCCTCCCCTTTTTTTCTCCCACCTTCCTCCCCCTACCCTTCTTCCTGTGTCCCCCTCCTCCCTTCAATCCCTCTTCCTCCCCCTTCCTCCCTCCAGCCCCTGTTTCCCCCCTCCCTCCTCCTCTCTCCTCTCCCCCCGCCTTTCCCCCTCGTGCCAGTCACCTGTGGCCGGCTCGTAGGCCTCCTCGGTGCCGGAGCCGTCGGCGGGCTGCACTCGTTTCCCGCCGCGGTAATTGAGGGCCTGCGAGACCGTGAAGCTGCCTGTGCTCATGGCGGCACAGCCGGGGGCCAGGAACACTCTGAGAAGCGCTGCTGCAGCCGCGGGGCCTGCACGGAGGAACCACATGATGGGGGCTGGGGAGGCGCAGGGGCGGGGCACCGCTGGGCGGTGAGTGACGTATGACTAAACTGCCGCGAGGCCCCGCCCCGGGCGGGGGGGGAGGAGGCCAGGAGCGGGTTGCTCACCAGCTCTGGAAATGTAAGCGCTGCCCTTGGTTTGGTCTCTATTAAAGAGAAGGCCTCTGTTAAAATGTATAACTTGTCTGGGAACCAATACTTCCTATATGATTAACTTCTCTGAACCTCAGTATAGATTTAAGATAATGATAATAATAATAATAATAATAGCTACTATTTATAGAACACCTACTATGTACCACTATACTGAGCACTTTGCAAGTTAATTTGATTGGCACAACCCTGAGAAGTAGGTGCTTCTATTATCCCCATTTTACTGGTAAGGAAACTGAAGCAAATGGAGGTTATGTGATTTGCCCGAGGTCACACAACTAGTAATTGTCTGAGGTTGGATTTGAACTCACATTTTCCTGACTAGGTTTAGCTCTCCCAACTGCCAGAACTGAAAGTGATGGGGTGTGGCCCAAGTTGCGGTCTTTGTTATCTCCCTTTGAAAGCCCTAGCCAATCAGAATTCTCATCCACACCCTTTTCCCAGACCCTCCCCTGATCACCCAGAGTCATTTTAGGATATAAGATCTCCCCTGGCCCTCATTAGGGAGGGAGACTCTCTCCTGCCCGCCAGTTTTTATGGGAGTCACCTGGCATAAGTGTTTTATTCCTTTTAATAAACTTTTCCTCTGGCTGAAGAAGATTTGGGTTGAATTCTTTCAGGCAGGGCCTGGTACCAGGATTTTGGGCTTTCCAGCAGCCCAAAACCTCTAGACCTCATCAGAAGGATCCTTAAAACCCATCCATTGTAACACCTACGTTTTGGGGATGAGAAAACAGAGACCCAGAGACTTCAAGTATTTTGCCCAAGGTTATACAATGAGTGACAGAGTAAGGTTGAATTCAAAGACTCTGACTCCAAATTCTATATGCTTTCCACTACATTGCCTGGGCTTCAATTAATTCCCTTATTTGTAAATGGAGGAAGTTGGATTTAACTAATTCCCTTATTTGTAAATGGAGGAAGTTGGATTTAACTAATTCCCTTATTTGTAAATGGAGGAAGTTGGATTTAACACTGTCTGAGGTTTCTCCCAGCTCTAAGTCCATTGGCTCTCTCCTATGGGCAGCTATTAGTCTGGCAAATAATCAGTAGCCTTTGGTGTCCTGAAAACTGGTTGGGAGTGAGGCTGAGATACAAAACACATAAACTGCAATAGTTTTGAGCTTTCCAAAAAATGAGTTTTCAACAGGAGCTGGCTGGCCAGAGGGCAATATAGGGACCTACAATTATTTAGGGCGACAGGAAATGAAATGAGAGAGAACTATCAAGGAGCTATAAAGGAGATGATATCCCCAGTGAGGAAGGGGAGGGTTTCTAAGCAGAAAGGAAAAAGAAACATGTTCAAAGGTTACCAGTCAGTTAAAGAGGAATTTTGGTTAGTTCAGAGTTTATATAGGACCAGTTCCCAGTTGTTGTACCGAGAAATCAGTGAGTGAGACTCAGACATAATTTAAAATGTGGATTTTATTAGTGAGCGGCTGCAAGGGGTATGCACATCCAAATCAAGCAGCCCTGATCAGGGGTCGAGCTAGGGTTTATATGGAAAAGAGCATGGGAAAGAAATGCCAGGAACACCGATGAGGTAATCCAAAGGTGCAAGTGTCTTTGGGGGCTATGCATGGGAAAGTACAGGGAGTATACCGGACAGGGAGGGGGATGGATCTTTGGAGTCTGGCAGGAGGAAGAGTCCTTGGGCTGGTCAAGGACACCCCTCTCCCTCTGTCTTGATGAGAGAATGCTCTGCAACAAGAGAAAGCTTTCTCACAACACAGGAACTTACAAAGGAATTGGGAGGCTTCCAGAGACATAATCTGAGGGCTGGGGCCTGAGCAGCCCAGCTCTGTGTAGCTGTACCAGGGAGAGAGATAAGGGTCATGCTGAGGCCCATGCATGAATAACTGCTAGGCACAGTGTCCTTGGGCTGGGGAATGGTTGTTAGAGACAGTGTTTCTGAGACTAGGGAGAAATTGGGGCACAAGTACAAGCATAAGCACCCGAGCACCCCATTATTACGGGTCAAAGATCACACAAACTAGACCAGGTGTCCTGGTCTCTGGTATAAACATAATTATCTAAAGCAATTATATTGCAAGCTTTCTTATCCATTTGCGTTGGAGGTACAGGCTATGCTGAGCTATGCAAGAGTACATTTCACTGTTGTTTAGATTTAGGAGGAAAGAGGTCTGGGGCAAGATTAAGCACCAACTTTTGCTTTCCATGGCTTAAAGGGCCCTACTACCTAAAAGGCAAAATAATGTTCTGCATTACATTCCCCACTTCTTTTGTGTACCACGTCAAACCCTTGATACCACGTCAAACCCTTGACGTGGCGGGGGCTGCATCATTGTAGGGTGCAAAGGAGGCGGACGCCAGGGGCTGATAGCGGGGATCTCTGACTAACAGTAACTTAACTGAATTAATATAGGATCTAACAAAGTCAAGGAGTTGATTAACTAGACAAGGGCCAAGAATTAGGACTATAGTAAGGAGGAGGAGAGGCCCGGCTAAGGCAGAAATAAGAGTGGTCAACCATGGGGAAGTCTGAAACAGGCTCTGGTACCAATTTTCATTCCCTTCCCGTTCTCCCTGCCTGTCTGCAATATTTTTCCATACTGGGGAAAGGCTCTCCTGATCTACACCTGAGTTATTAGCATAGAAACAGCAGGCCTCCCCTAGGGCGGCACAAAGGCCGCCTTGCCTGAGAAACAATAAGTCCAGACCCCTCCGGTTCTGCAGAACCATCTCTGCCAAGGAGGTGACCTGTCTCTCCAGTTGGGAGATAGAGTGCTTCAGATGACTGACTGAGGTCTGCATCGACCTGAGCTCTAAGTTCCTGGTAACTGGCCTCTCCTCAGAGAGGGATAGGGATGAGAAGGGGAACAGCTCACTTGCTTCAGTAGGACACACTGCCTTCATGAGTGAAGTACTCCCAACCCTCCGGGCCCTGAAGAAGGGAGACCCTGGGGATAAGGGAGACTAATATACATAGAGGCTCAGATTCTTTTAGGAACACCACAGCGGAGACACACTGTGTGATCCCATCCAGACAGGCCCACCAAGTGCCAGATGGTGCTGAATAAAAAAGGAGGAGGATTGTGGAACAACCACAGTACTATTACAAACAGGAGAGTAAGGAGAAGTTTTCAGGGATGAGGTGGATGAGGTAAGACAGGTACCTTTGCCTTGGACATCCCCGAGGGTCAACTTAGGTTGTTCCCACCAGCAATTCTCCAAGTCTGGGCTATGGGAAACAGAACCATTAACTGCCACTCCCACATAGTATGGGGGTTGTGCATCCATACACAGCCAGCTGCTAGGTCCTAGGTCAGGACGGGTGGAGTTGACAACGCTATGGATGGCTCGGAGCAGTCTCATAATCAAGGGGTTAGGGGGATCAGCCTGAGGGGTCTTACTAGGAGCCGGAGGATCGGGAAGAATCTTAGGTGGCTGAGGGGTGCTGAGTCGGTCAGAGGGGATCCTAGTGGGGGTTGGAGGATTGGGAAGAATTTTAGGTGGGCGGGCCAGTCCTGTTAGGGGACTGATGGGCAAAGGAGACCAATGGGCAAAGGGGACCTGTCGGGGACCTGTTTATACACAGTGAGGAGCATTCCTTCTTCTCCCCCCTTACAGGCATACAAACCCCAGGTCTGGGGTGTGAGCCACTGGAGGGACTGTTGATTAGGGATAACAAGAGTCATATGAGTAGAGTTGGCCATGAGGGTAAAAGATGCTGTCGGGTCAAAGTACTCAGAAGGCTGACATACCCTTAACCCTGGGCAGAGAAAGGGTTTGGAAGGGATACTGGAGCACGGTGGTTTTGGAACACTGAAGAGGGCGCCAGGGCCGTGGGGGCCAGGCAGGCAGTCAGGCAGAGTAAGGGTGTTTTTAAGGTTAGCCCCCTGGATTAGAGGACCCACTTAGGTTTTGGCAAAGGAGCACAGGGATTAGGATGTCCAATGCAAGGGATTAAAAAAACAAGGGAAAAGGTTAGGAAGGGGATGTTCGGGAGTAACGCAACTTGAGGGGATCTGGACCAGGTATTGTTTCCCATTTCTCAGGACTGGTAGATGAAGCGGCTGCCTTTACTCGTGAATGATGAAGCCAGGCAGGGATAGAGTCCACCTTTATGGCTGTTGGAGTGGTCAGGATCACGGTATAGGGATCTTTCCACTTAGGTTTCAGGCCAGAGGCAGTGTACTTCTTGACCAAGACTGGGTCTCCTGGGCTGAAAGCGGGTACAGGCTGAGAGGTAGAGACTGGTAGCCGTCCTGGACAGATTTTAGGATAGTCCTCTGTGTTTTCTTTCTGGAGTCCCTGCAGGAACTTGGTGAAGGAAGAATTAGTGCCATCCGCCCTGAGTTCCTACTCCCCCTTTTAGTTTTTGGCAAAGGAATCATCCAAGGAAGAGGACTGCCGTAAGAGCGGACCCATACTGCCAACCCCCACTAAATAGTAAACAAGAGCAAACAACAATATGCATACCTTACATTAATCCACAGGCCCCAATACATACATAGATATATGAAAGAATCCATTTTAACACAGTGCATATAGGATCTTAAATGTTTCAGTCATGCCATGTTTCTCTGATGACATGGACAAGATAAACCACAAGCCATTTCCCTTTTAACATTATTAATTGCAACACAACTTTAAACAAGTGATATTACCCAAATAACAAAATAACATTCTCACAAACCCCTGACCTAATTGTAAAGAACCTTAACTCATATGGGAACACACACAGGAACACAAGTCCCAGTTCTATAGTACCCTAAGATGTTACATAATGTCACATTGCCTAAGGAACATTTCCAAAATGAGCCCTAAAAAGCTTGCATGCATTTCCACTCTTGTGCATAAAACCTCACTAAATTGGTGCAAAAGTTCTTAAATAACACAAATTCCAGGGTAGTATTAAGGAAACTGAATTCCTAAGTATTACAGAATCCCTCATAAGTCTTTAGTTAAAGGCACATAGAGATGGTTCAGTTTTCCCAGTCACACAGGACTAGGTTCAAACAATACAACAAAGTTTACTCATAATTTGCAAAATTGCATAATTACATTAAGTCAGGTACAGATTAAACTAATCAGAGAGCTCACAATGGACTAGTTTGGAAAAGAGAGATTTACATGTAATCAGTAACAAAGAAACCTTAGACATGAACCATACAGATCAATACAATCAGTATTACCTATACTAAGTAAGATTAAGTTCCGTGCTCATGTACAATCGGTTTAACATAGGCAGTTCAAAAAGGGAGCTCTGCTTCTCTGGCTTAGTGTAAAAATCCAAAACTGTGATCTTCCTACCTAAACATGCTTAAAGCTTGGATTGCCATGATAGATACATCTTGGAAGCCAATATGTCAGTCTAATCTTGTTGCTTTTCTCAAAATTTGCTATCCTATTTAGTTAGACATCTATCACATTTCCTCCTTAGGGGGATGTTATCCCTATATTATTATTATTGTGCCATGAATGTACTTGCATCCCATTATGGTAACGCAGAGATGTTCCAGAGGGACGGGGTCATATATCATATCAGAAGGAAAGAACTTCCTTAGCTCTATTCGATTCCAGGCATGAGTCATATCTGATAGGCAATCATGCTGTCACTGGATGGTAAAAGCAGGGCTTGGGATTAATCAGGTGGGGATTTTCCTGTTCAGAAAGGAAATAGCACAATTGGGAAATAGAGTCAGGAAGATCCTACCTAGGCTGTGTCCAAGGTTGTCCTCAAAAGTCTTCCCAGGCACAGACTTCCACCTTTATCAGTTATCAGCCTGCAGCACATGCCATTCTACTATTGGCTTTATGACAACTCAGACAAGTACCCTGGTAATCAAAGCTCAGAACAATAGTAAATTTCTGTCCCATAAAATCACAAATCCTAGATAATAAGAATTTAATCTCACATTGGTAATAGTAAGAGACTGATCACAGACAAATACTACTGCTCTCATAATCCCTTTAAACAATGGGAACATCTTGAGGTGAGTCTCCAGAAGTTTGTATAAATTGCTGTACATGTTCTAATTCCAGATTTAAAATAATATTAGATTTCCCATTAATTTAACACAAAAGAGCCCTTACTACTCTTCACTAACATAACTATGCTGGAATCCTATTCCTTAAACAAAACAAAGAGGTTACTAACTTCAAACTCACAAGTTGATGGATTTATGCCCGTGTTCACAAGCTTGTTTATTCTTCTCTAATTATACTTTCAGAAATTGAATCTTTTACATATGATAAATTAAAACACTGATTGTATACTTAGGCCATGGGATAACTACAAATTCAGATCAAAACAGCAAGATCTCACATACTTATATTGTGCTAATATTTTTTACTGACCACTTGCTCTGATCAGAGAAATCTACTATAAAAGGAAAAAGGCAGGGACATGTGACATCCAAATATGACAGGATAGAAAATCCTTAGCTCTGTTTGAATTCAGGTAACAGTTACAGTTCTCCAACCATGCAATATCAATTCCACATCATAGCCAGACTCAGGAATACTCAGGTGGGAAACATTCCTTCTCAAAGGAACACAATGGGGAAACTGAGCCAGGAGGATTCCATCCTAGATTGAAGCTAAGATTGTCCTCACAGCTTTTTCCCAGATGCAGATCTCTACCCGTTAGTAGCTTGTGGCATTTCTCTCAGATACCCATATTCCTTTGAGAAGATAAACCATTAGCAAATTCCATTTTTAAAGGAGTTAAACCAAATTGCTAGTATGAAAAATAGGAAGGATGAAGAAATAAATGAAATTATTAGAAACTAATTTGAATAAGTAATGAGATATCTATGTGGCACAGGATAGAGTGCTGGACCTGGAGTGATTTAGATCTGAGTTCAAATCCATTCTCTAACAGCAGCTGTGTGACCCTGGACAAATCACTTAATCTCTGCCTAAATTTCCTCCTCTGTAAAATGGGGTAATGGTACCTACTTCACAAAGTTGTTGTGAGGATAAAATGAAATAACATTTGTAAAATCTTTGCAAACCTTAAATCACTATATAAATGCTAGCCCTTATTATTGTTATCAATAAAACTGTCAAGGGAAAGGAAAGGTATGATTGTATACAAAAATGTAAAATGCCCAGATTAACAGAACAAAAAAGAGAGCTTAAATAACCCAGTGTCAGAAAAAGAACCTGAATAAGCCATAAATGATTTCCCAAAGAAGGAGAGAAACAAGACTAGATGAATTTGTAGGAGAATTCTATCAAACATTCAAAAAAAATAATTCTAATGCTACACAAACTTTGTAGAAAAAGGCATAGAATTCCTTCCATAATGTAAATGTAATCTTTATACACAAATCAGGGAGAAATAGAACAGAAAGAAAATCATATCCCCAAATTCCTAAATAAAAACAATAACCCTAAAGAATATTGAGGCAAAATGTTATAAATTATTCTCCTCTTTCTGCTCACTTCATTCTGTATCACTTGACATAAATATCACCAGGTTTTTTGAAATTATGTCTTTCATTATTTCTTAATGTACAATATTATTATATAGTATTAATGTATCACAATTTGAATGGCCTGCCTCAGAATGTGATTTCCCCCTCATTGTGGTTCTTCAAGCAAAGGTCAGAAAACCACTTGTTATGTGTGTTGCAAAGGGTGGATTAATTTTCTAATATGGGTTTGACAAGATAGACACTGACATCTATTTTGACTCTGAAATTCTGTGATTCTGTGATCTAAGAAGGATGACTTGGATTGGAGAATCTAGTAGTATAGGAATTAGATTAGTGTGGTATGCTCCAGGAACATACGTTAAATAACAGAGGTCTATCTGAGTTAATATGCTCCATAGTCCATGATGGAATTTGGAATTTTGGTATTCTGAAGGAGGCCTGAATGGAACCTCTTCTCCTTTCCTTCCCTTTAATTGGGAAAGAAAAAGAATCAAACTAATTTCATGGGAAGAGCGTTTTTGTGGAGCATATTCTTGGCATCTGGAATCTATGGGAACGGGATAGAAGGATAAAGCAAATGGACCACATATCTCTGAACCCAGACAGGCTCAGAGGTCAAGAATCTCCACACACCACCTAAACAAAAGCTGTATAAATAAAAATATAATACCCAGAAAAGATACAAAAACAACTCATGCTAACAAACCTCATCTGAAGTAGTGTGTAAAGTAGTGGGCACCATACTTTAAGAGGAAGATTGACAAATTAGACAAGAGACAAGAAAATGAGAGGTCTTGAAGCCATATCAAATGAATAGTAGTTGAAGAAACTGAGGGATGTTTAGCTTGTAGAAGAGACTATTTAATGGTAACATAATGGCTGTCTTCAAATATCTGTCATGTGGAATGAAATTAAATTAAAAATACATTTACTAAGTACCTACTGCATGTGGTTCATCATGCTAGTTGCTGAGGATTAACAAAATTTTAAATAACATACCTCCTTTTTTTGAGATTATAACTTAATAAAGGGGACAAGATATATGCACAGGTAAATGTTATAACATGTGGCTGTGGTGTATACTCATAAGTTCTGGGCTAGCATTGGTCAATCTCCCATTACCCTATAATATACAATATTACATAATAAAAGTGATACATGAGTTCCCAAAGGGAAGATCATTACCGAGGTAGGGACCAAGAAAAAAAAGGAATGGATCCATTCTATCAATCTCCAGAAATCACAACTAAGACAAAGGAGTAGAAGTTATAGGAGAAAAGATTTTGACTCAGTAGAGAACTTTTATACCAGTTATATCTATCCAATAGAGGAACAGATAGACCTGCAGAATGAGCATGTTCCTCAGCAGTGTTAAAGTAGAGGCTGCTTGACCACCCATCAGGGATACCACGGAAGGGTTTCCTGCGTTACCTAAGAGGTAAGAATCAATAACATCTAAACTTAAGATTCTATAGCACCTCTAAAAGGATCACAGACTTACCAAAAATAATAGTCCTGAAAACTGCCTGAGCAGTGAGAAATGGCGCCATCTATTGAGCGGTCATGTAGAAATCCCTGTTTCAAGTGTGCTCACATCTGCCATCTAGTGCTGAAACGATACATTGCTCTGAACATTGGCAAGGAGAGTTGAACTCTGCTAGACACAGGAAAATATGAAAAGTCTTCACAATCCCTCCTTTAGGTTGTAAACTCCTTGTGGATGAAACCATATATTTTGCATTTTTCTGTATTTCAAAAAGCACCTAGGAAAAATACCACAGATGCAAACACTTAGTAAACACTTGTCGATTTCAATTTGCTTGCTTCTGCTTCTTTATGCTCAGCTGACCCTTCACTCTCCTTTACATAAAAATCAGTGTGGGGGCAGCTAGGTGGCACTGTGGATAGAGCACCAGCCCTGGAGTTAGGAGGGCCTGGGTTCAAATTCGACCTCAGAAACATAACGCTTAATGACTTTGTGGCTCTGGGCAACTCATTTAACCCCAATTACCTCACCAACAAAAAAAAATCAAAAATCAATGTGCATACTGGCACCTAGTTGGATTCATTTTCAGCATGCCAAGTTGACCTGAATATTATCTTCTAAGAAAAATAATTTATTTTTTAAGTTTGATAAAAATCCTTTCCATACTGTGGTATAGCAGAAGGGATATTGGACTAAGAGTCAGCAGACCTAGGTTCAATAATTATAATAACTCACATTTATATGGCACTTTAAAGGGCTACAGTTATTTCCTCCCAACAGCACTGTGATATAAGTAAAGCATTATTATCCTCATTTTACAGATGACAAAACTGAGGCTCAGAAGAGTTAAGCAGTTTGCCTATGATCACCTAGAATCTGAAGCAGGATTTAACCTCTGTCTACTACTGCCTCTGTTATTGGCTCTGTCCTCAATGAACCTGGCTAAGTCATAACCTCTCCAAGCCTCATTTCCTTGCTATGAATTGAAAATAAAAATGTCAGCTGAATACACATGGTTGTAGGGAGTGAGGGCAAGGGTGTGTACAATGCCTGGCCAATGGTAGGTATTTAATAAATGTTGATTGATTGGTTGATTGATTGATAAGTATTATGCATTTTCTACAAAAATATAATTCCTTAAGAAAACAGCACTTACATTGATTAGTTTCTACTCATAATCAACCTAATGCACCAGTAAGAGTTGAATTTGATGTCGTATGTTAACTGGACAGCCCTGGTAGCATAAAGTGTGCAACACTCATCTCCATAAATTGTTCTAATTTCCCGTGTATTTCAAAGTATAAGTTTAAAATAATTGAATTTGGAATTCATTCTTTGGTCTGTCCTCACTGTTCCATACTGCCAAATATGTTGAAAGAGTTAAGGTCTTTGTGTTTGGGGTGGAAGAAGAGCATTGAATTAGAAATAAATTTACCAGTATACAAAAAGATACTAATGGATGTAATATAGACATTTTCCCCAAAATATGTAGAAGTGTTCTATATATGTACGTGTGTATGATATGCAGGCACTCTAAAATATTTAATTTAGTCACACCAAATACAGTGCCATAATCCCTGTGTTTAATAAATTGATGATGGTAAAATAATAATGTTACAAATAAATTGATGACAAAAGATTCCCATATTTACTAGAAAAGGTACTAAAAAGGTTGTTTTTTTTATAAGATGACTGTTCTTAATATCTCCTGTTCCCTCCACAGTTAATGAGCTACACTGAAATATTTCACTATATTCAAAGGTTTTAATGGAAGTATCATATAAATCCAAATATTACTTAGTACAAGAATATGTGACCATGGACCTGCAGTATTTCATTGATAAGTATTCCTTCTTCTAAGCTTGAATTTTGTAGTCATATGTAAGATGCTGATAGCTTCTAAACATCTGGAACTTATTAAAACAATCAAGGGGGAAATATAAAGGAGGTTAGTGATCACGGGTAATTCCAACAAATAACAAACATGATTTGTTAATTCATATTAAATTTATTCCTTTTTAGACCCTAAAATCTGGTGGGGTTACACAACATTGCCAACATGAGTTCTGTCCAGGGTACTTTATTGGAAAGGGCATTGAATAAGGAATCAAAAAAACCCAGGTTCTCAGTCCAATTCTTATGTTACATGATGTGTGGCATGGACAAATCATTTTGTGCCTCTGGGCCTTAGTTTTTTCATCTGCAAAATGGAGCAATGAGACTAGATGGTCTTCTAGGCCCTCTCCAGATCCAATAGTCTATGACTACATAATTATAAATGAAATCTATCTGATACAGTATTGTACTAATAATTGGAAATACTATTGCAGCTAAAAAAATCCCCACCTTGTTAAAGAAGTTGTTCCAACATCTATTTTTCCTTAGCCTCACCTGAACAATGTAAGAATATTCCCATTTTTTGCTAACTTGAGAAAACTGATAATGATGATGATGACATAATGGAAGGAAGATTTGATTGGGATTCAAGAAATCTGGATTCTCATCTCAGCTCTGCTATGAAGTCTTTCATCATATGCAAGATATTTGCCCTCTCTGAACCTCAGTTTACTCAACTTTAAAAGGAGGGTTGGATTAGATGATCTAACATTTTGTGACTTGGGTAATTTGGGGTTCTGCTTTTGCAGTCGCCTTTCTTTATAATTTACTGCCATGTGTAGAAAGAAATAAACCTTTTTTATTTTTGTTTTTGATAGAAGGATGCTATCCATTGCAAAAGGGGAGTCTTGGAATAAAAAAGATTACCAGTCATCATTCTACAGCATTAAGGAAACCAAGGACTCCTTCTAAGCACAATGAAAAGGATCCAGCCTACGAGGCTTTCCTTCCCAATTTAGGGTAAAATTCCCAACCCTTTCCTATGGTCCCATCATCTGGATTTCTTTTTTTGTCTTGATATACAGCAAGAGGAAAGATCAGTTGGCACTGGAATGAGAGTCAGAGGTCCTAGGTTTGAATCCTGGCTCTTGAATCTGAGCAAGTTGCTTAACCTGTCTATCACTCAGTTTCCTCAACTGTAAAATGAGGAGACTGAATTAGATAACCTCTAACATCCTGCCCTGCTCTAAGTCCTGTGGTCCTATGACTCTGTAGAGTGGTGTTCACATTAATGATAACAGGCAGGAAAGTACATAATGGCTTCCACAGTGAGAACACCTGCTCCATTGGAGTGTCTGACCTACTGCCTCTAGACCGGACGTTGGCAACCATCAGTGACCCCAACCTAGAGTAGCCATGTATGATTGCAAAGACATAATCAAAAATCAATCAACGTTTATTAAGTACCTACTGTGTGCTAGACGCTGTTGCAGATGAGTCAAAGGCGATTCAGCAGGATTCCAAAGAATGCGCTACTCAGGTCCTGGAGAAGTATAACCTAGAAAACACCGTAGCCACCCAGATCCAAAAGTAGTTAGACAAGAAGTACAACACCACCATAGCAAAACAGTTATCTTTGTATTAATTATATACTCCATACTCCATCCTTCTCTGCCCCCCATCCAGTTCTTCTTTTATTAAAAATAAACCTGTTGGAGATCGTGTGTGTGTGTGTGTGTGTGTGTGTGTGTGTGTGTGTACGTGCACACATACTAAAAAAAAGCAGGACTCAACTTTTTTTAAAAAATGTTTAAAAATGGTTTTAACATGTAATGGGGGGGAATAAAATAGCATTTTTTTTTTAAAAAAGAAGGCAGGACAGATTGCTACCACCAGGTGGCAAACAGAGATAACCAGCTGGTTATGGAGGGGGAAAGATTGGAGCTGAAAGAGGAAGAGGAAGAGTTTAGAGCAATAAAAGTACGAGAGAGAGACAGAAACACAGAGAGAGAGAGACAGAGAGGAGGGGTGAAGGAAGAGAGGGAGAGAGAGAGAAAGAAAAAGAGGGAAAGTGATGGGGGTGGGGCCCAAGCCAAGATCTTTGCCCCTTACACCAAAGGGAATCTGACTCCCACTTGTCTACAGACCCCAGCTCCTCATCTCCCTTTGAAAGCCTTAGCCTTACCTTTTAATCTTTTTCAAATGTGCCTTTGCCCCTTGCCCTAAAAGAATCTGGCTCCCTTTTGTCTGAGCCCCAGAAAGGCCTTACTCTGGTCTCATATAGTTCCTTATCGACTCCCCTTATCTCCCTTTGAAAGTCCTAGCCCCACCCTTTGATCTTGTGCAGATGCCTTTCAAACTTCTGCCTTCCTGTTCCCTCTGGTGGCTATTCCCATTGTCTATTCAATCTCTCAGACCTCCCCAATTAGAATTCTTACCTAGACCCTTTTCCCAACCCCCTTCTCTGGCCACCCAAAGTTACTTTAGTATTTAAGATCCACCCTGGCCCCCATTCAGACGCTGAGAATCTCAAGCTTAAAAGGCTGAGACTCTCATGCCGGCCTGTCCTTATGGTGTCACCTGGCCTATTCGATTTATCACTAATAAACTTTTCCTCTGGCTGAAGAAGATTTGAGTTGAATTCATTCAGCAGGGCCCGGTACAGCAATTTTGGGTTTGCAGCACCCCAAAAGTCCTAGACCTCTTCAAGAGGAGAGACTATACTAAAATAATAGCTGATATTTATGTAATGTGTATGTAATTTATATAATTCTTTAAGGTTTACATAGCACTTCACGTATCTAGCACAGGACCTTAGAAGTGCCACTCATCGGAGGCCACAGGGGCTAATGAACTGCACCCTCCCTGGCCTGTATCCAGCCATTGCTGTTTGTCTAGGGAATCCTTACCTTTCCCTGGGGGATCAGGCTCCCCATTTTCACACTCACTGGCTCACCACCACCCCCCTTCCGGGAAAAATTGCTCATTAAAGTAATAATAATAGCAATTACAGCAATAGTAATAGTAATAGTAATGGCTTAAAAGTCTAAGTGGTTCTCTTTCCCAAAAGGGAGGAAGTTAAGAAAAAGAGCCCAATATGAATTGAGTTATAACAGGTCATTGCGTTCTTACACAGAAAGTAATGTTAAATCTCAAAGAATCACAGTGTGCATAAACAAAACAATTTGGATTTTTTTGTGTGTGGTTTTTTTTTTTTGGTTAGGCAATGGGGTTAAGTGCCTTGCCCAGGGTCACACAGCTAGTGTTATGTGTCTGAGGCCACATTTGAACTCAGGTCCTCCTGAATCCAGGACTGGTATTCTATCCACTGCACCACCTAGCTTCCCCATAAACAAAACACTTTGAACGGGACTTAGTAACAACTTAGAAATATGGTCACCCAGGAGGCTAAGTATTCAAGCCTCAACAAAACAAAGAACAGTGTGAAAGACTGCTAATTAGCCATTTCACAGTTCACCTCACTTCTCACTGTTTGATTAACTCCTGGGACCAAGCTGCTGGCTCAGTGACTAAGTTACCTAGTCCTCTTTCTAGTGGTCTTTTGCTAATGCCAATGTTTCCTGCCAACAGTCATTGTGGATACTGTAGGTGCTCCTTTGCCGGGCCGGTACTCCCCTATATAAGTTGTCTTCCATAATTACAATGTAAACTCTTTGAAGGACACAAAGTGCTTAATAAATATTTATTTATTGAATTGACTGACTGACTAGATGCTTCCTCTCTTCCTACAAAATGTATTTTTGGGAAAGGATGCTATAGGAATACAGAATCAAGGAATGAATGAGTGGAAAAACTTTTATTAAGTGCTTACTACATCCTAGGTACAGTGCTACTTTATCTCTTCCACATCACGACTTTCCCCATTATGGGTCCGTACATCACGGATAAGAAATTAAATGAGAATTTTTGGGGAGTTTTTCGGAAGCCACAGAGGACACACAAAGGCCAGCAGATGACACAAAAAGTTTAGAAACTCAGAAATGCATAAAATATATGTATAGTATTGTATAATATCAACATATTTTATCTTTTTAATAATGTAAACACCCCATAAAAGAAAAAGAGAAAAAAATCAGACTTCTTTTCTTGTACAAAGGGAGGGCCAAACAATTTTACACAGATTTTCCAGATCTCTGGAGCACCATGCACCAACCCCTGAGATGTGGAAGGGATAACTGTAAATGTAAAAGTGAGGCAGGTTCTGCCTTCAAGTGCCATACGTTCTAATAAAGGGGCAAGGGAAGAGGGTCACAGGAAATGGTGAGCTGATTAATAGCTCAGTCAATTGACCTAGACTTTCCAGGAACAATGGTGGTATAATGCTATTGATCTGATTGCTAAAGCCCAGAGCTAGAGGAAGATAGAGGGTGAGGAAAACTCAAAAGTCAAATAAAAGGAAGAGGCTAAGCTGTCCCAGGCTGCCCATTCCACCCCACACCCACATCCCTAAATCACTATCCAAGGCACCCTGTCCATGAATACTAATGGCTTCAAACATTTACAATTCTTCTCTCCATTCTCTCACCTGGCAACCATGTTGATAAATGAGCTCTCATGCTGCATAGTGGTCAGTGGTGTCCAGACTGACTGGCCTTAAAATTCAACGCAGCTGAAGTCAGCAAATATCCATTAAGCTTCTACTATATACAAAGAACGAGAAGTGGTAGAGATACAAATATGAAAAACAATGCAATCTTTATCCTTAAGTGGTTTGTAATTTACTAACTGTGGAGCTTATCCAAATATAATATGACTATTTTTGATACAACAGTGGTTTTGCAAGAGCTATGGAAAACTACATTATTAATCAACACTAACCATGTGAGTGCCACTAAAAAAGAGATCCCAGGAAAATGTTCCAAAACACCTTCAGAATGACGCTTTCTGCTCAGTTGGTAAATGACTTGACTTTAATAGGCTTTTCTTTAATTCTTCCATTGCTGCACAGGAGGTATGATTATAAAGTTATGAGACAGATTCTTTCTGGTAAATATGGCAGAACTTAAACATCTAAATGATTGTTTTCACACATAGTAGAGGGAGTGGTATTATGCATATATCCTCCACCAAATTTTCTCCAGGCATATTTCTACCCCAGAATTGTTAGGTTTATAGACATTTATATGGAGAGATATTCAGTTATATATTTACCTATCTTTATGCATATTTAAATGTATATATGTGTGGATATACATTATATACAGCTATACATACATATAGATAAGTATAAATTTATATATTTATTGTCTGTCTTTAAGGTCCAGAATTCCCCTGGATGGGGAACCCTGTACTTCCTCCATAACCATGGGGTGTTCTTTTGATACCAAAGAAAGAGGCCAAGTATCTCAGATTGATTACAGGTACTAGTTTAATCAATCATTATGAATACTTACAAAGGGGCAATCTAGGGTGGTTACCAGCATGTGGATCCCCACTAAAGAACCCCCAGATCCCCATAGTAATTATAAAAAACAGACAGAGGCAGGGGGAGCTAGAGACTGCATCACTACTGATTGGTGGATATTTTTGGTTTTCTGCTTAGTAATGAGCTTGGGAATTAAGCCAATGTTATTCCCAAACATAAGTTTGTGTATCCATCTTGTGTCGGTCACATACATGTCACAATATTCTTGTTTTGGCTTTCATAGGTCATAGTAACTTAAGTTTTGACTCAGTGTCTAAAATATAATTTTGTGTCTAAGTTATGACTGTAAATAGGTTTCATAGGTCATAGTAACTTAAGTTTTGACTCAGTGTCTAAAATATAAATTTGTATCTAAGTTATGATTGCAAACAGGTCACCATATGTGGGCTTCTACCTTTCACAGAGTTTAAGTTTTTATGGCTTTTCACTTATTATTGCATTTTATGGCTTTTCCCCAATTGAGACCCCCCCCCACATACACACACATTATACGTGTGTGTGTAAATGTATAGGATGTATAGGGCATTCAAGAAAAAACTAGTATCTCTGGTATGAAAACTGCCAAGTCATTTTCAGGGCTGCTCATCCATCTTTGGTGTCCACCTGCCACCCAGCTCTCACCTGTGGCTCCAAGAAACCACACCCTAGTAAACCATCTCAGCAAACAGGCTAAATCAGGTTTAGAATAACCAAAAGTCCTCAAGCCCTTCCATGAGTTAGGGGAGTGTCTTCCCCAAGCAGGTGAAGACTTTCCCAGTAGAATAGGCAGACATGAACATTTTGTTTTAACAGACCATGAAGGTGGTGGAAGAAGATGCAGTGGAGCACTCAGAGCTTGGTCAGACATTGAAGATGCCAAGGTCATCCACTGCATCCCAACCCATCACCAGTTGTCTTGATTTTTGTCTTGTCACTGGGCTCCAATGATTCTGGAAGAGAGAGTGAAGTTGTGGACTTCGAAGCCACTCTGCCTCACTTAAATATGATTTGCCTGCAAGTCAAAAGTCATCCCTTGACCCCAATATTGTGATGTCATTTTGATCCTCCTCAAGCACAAAAAACAAACAACATAAATGCACATATGAGTACACACATTATATACATTTATACATACATAGAGATAGATATAAGTTTATATATTTATCTATTATCTATCTATATACATATATGTGTAAAAATGTATATAAACCCCAAAATTCAAGGGTAGAAGTACTCATGGAGAGAATTTGACAGAGGATAAAATAAGAATAAAAAGTGTAATTATTCGGGTCAGTCAGTTAATAAAAATTACTAAGCACCTATTCTGTGCCAGCTCTGTGCTGAGTGCTGAGTTGTCACATTTAGAAAAAGAGTCCCTGGCCTCAGTGTATCATAAACGAGCTTATATTTTCGATGAGTATTATCACTGATTCTCTACTTGGTAAGAAGCTAAGATATTGGCTTGCTAAGTTCGTTTCTGGGATAATTTGGCCTTTGTTATATCACAGCTACTGATTAGACTTCTCTAAGAAATGGTGATGACAGTCACTACCTTTAATAATATCCATTTCCCAATTTTCAGAGTCAATGGTTTATTGAAATAAGTGAGGTTGGAGCTCTTGTACGAAATACCTTCTCATCTTTAAATACCTCTTAATTTTGTGTTTATTTTTCTCCTAGTCTATGGATTTACTACCCAAAGGAAACTAATTCAGATATGATTCCAATATCAGTAATCAGTGATTTTCTTCTTGTTAAGATTTAGTTAATTTTATTTTTTGTGTGATGTTGTTCAGTGCTCCCTACAGCCAGCATTTTCTTATTCTCTTCTAGAACAAAGCATTGATGGTACACTGACGTGAAGCTTCCAAACGGTATCTAAGTTTTTGACCCCTTTCTTTAAGCCATATTTTCCAAAATATCTTTTTTAAGCTTTTCCTGTGCCCACTTTCGAATCAAAGTCACCAGGGATATATGAGATACATGCTGACTTGATTTGGAGAATGTTGTAAGGTTCTTTATAGAATTTCCCTGATATACCTCCTGCAATAGATATTAGTGCCCAGGCTACAATGAACTTTGGGAGATTTGGGCATGTTTTTAGGGCATAGTAAAGGAGAAACTTAAAAGAACAGAGAAAGAGAAGAGGAAGAGAAAGAGAGGGAAACAAAGAGACAGAGACAGAGAGAGGAAGGGAGAGAAGGTGAATGATTGATGGGGCAAGAGATTTATCAGACCATGACGTGTATTTGTGCGTATGTCTAAGCTGTGGTAGGGCAATTAGGATGGTACAGTGGATAGAGTACTGGGCCTAGAGTCAGGAAGAATCATCTTCATGAGTTCAAATGTAGCCTCAGACACTTACCAACTGTGTGACCTTGGGCTTAACTCTGCCTCAGTTTCCTTATCTGTAAAAGGAGCTAGAGAAGGAAATAGCAAACCACTCCAGTATCTTTGCCAGAAAAAAAACAAACCCAAAAAGGTGTCACAAAGAGTCAGACGCGACTGAAACGTCTGAAATCAACAACTAAACTGTGTTCTGAGAATATAGGGGACTGTGTTTAGTTGAGCAACCCACAGGATGAATAAGTGTGAGTGATTGCAGTTCTGACTTTCAATATTATTCTCCATCCTGACCTCTAGGCTCTAGCTCTTTAAAACCACACTTAGTAGTTACATCTAGGAGTTCTTCAAAATCTACCTCCCCATAACTTCTATGAATTGATCCTAGTTTGTCGTTGGAGAGTTACACACCATGCGTATTGTTTTGTCCGCATCATGGATCTTCAAATATTTGAAAAAGTCACGTCTCCTTGAATGTCCCCTTATCCAGGTTAAAAATAATTAGTTTCTTCAAACAATCCTCACATTATAGAAATTCGATACTTTTCAATCCATGCTGTTAATCTCGTACTGTCCTATTTCTTCAAGGAGTTTGTCCCATTAATTATTTTATTATTTTATTTATTTATTTATTTGTTTGTTTATTATTATTTTATTATTAATTATCTCTTCCTATCCCTTTCCTCAGTTAAGTGGCTCCTTCCCCATTCCTGATATCCATACCCAAGTTTCCCAAATCCTTTAAAAAAAACAACAAACTTTAATTTGATTCTGTCATTCTTAAAAACTATTATTTTATATCTCTCATATCTTTGACTGACAAACCTGCTGGAAAAAAAATCTCCTGCACTAGCTATGTCTACTTCTTCATCATCCACTTGTTTTTCATCCTTTTGCCATATTTCTTTTGACTTTATCTCTCTACTAACATAGTTCTGTCAAAAGTTACCAACAGTAACTGGATTTTTTTTTCGGGGTTGCAGTTGTCTCTGTCTCTGATGACAGCCTATCCTTCTTGTATTTTTAGACTTGGCCCAGAAATCCAAGTCTCACTTTCAGATACCATCTTCTAAGCCAACTCACCACCACCATCGCACACATACACACATACCTTTTGGTTTTTCACACATACATATTTCCCTTGGTTTCTAAGATTTTTTCTGGGTTTTTTTTTTCATTTTTCCAAAATATAACTTTCTCTTTTGAATCACTAGAGTATGATAAACAGCAGTGATTGGGATAGAGTGACAAGAAGAATCACTTATGTCCCTCAGGTCTTCAGTTTCTTGTCCAAGACTGTAATCGTTGGGTCCCTCCTTACAATGTCATTTGAGCTTGCATGTCTCACCAAAAATCAGTAGTAGTCATCCATTATGAAAAGTCTTAGAAGGGACTCTGTTATTTCTTCAACACATGCCCTAGGAAGAAAACATATCTCCTTTTTGTTATTATCAACAAATATTTACTTCAATCAATCAATGACTAATCATTTATTAAGTGCTTGCTAAGCTCTGGGCACACAAAGAAAGAGTTCCTGCCTTCAAGGAACTTACTTTTTTTCTTTTCTTTTTTTGCAAGGCAATCAGGGTTAAGTGACTTGCCCAGGGCCACACAGCTAATGTGTCTGAGGCTGGATTTGAACTCAGGTCCTCCTGACTCCAGTGCTGTATCCAGTGCACCACCTAGCTGCCCCAGGGAGCTTACATTCTAATGGTGGAAACAACATGTAAACAATTAGGCACAAAAAACAGACATGCAGAGTAAATGGGAAAATAACCATTGAAGGAAAGGAGAGTACTATCATCACCCACCACTACTTGTCTGTTCTTCCTTTAAATTTTTATGGACAACTTCTCACCTGATGGAATTTGTGGACCCACATTATTATTTGAAAAACAAAAAAGCATTTAGTATTTCTTTTAAGATATGCTTATGGGGGCAGCTAGGTGGCGCAGTGGATAGAACACCAGTTCTGGATTCAGGAGGACCTGAATTCAAATGTAGCCTCAGACACATAACGCTTTCTAGCTGTGTGACCCTGGGCAAGTCACTTAACCCCATTGCCTAGCCAAAAAAAAAAAAGATATGCTTATGCTTCCTCTTCAGAGTGCCCCATTCTCTCCCCTTCAGGAAGGACCTCCAATTTGTCTCAGCTTCAAGTGCTGAGCAGTCTTTCTTTCCTTTTATTTTGCATGACAAAGGTCAGGATTCCCCAATGTCTCTACAAATTCCTTTTCTTTGTTTTTCACACTGAAGACGGTTTTTTTTTCATTTTTCAAAGGACCATTTCATCCTCCCTGATAACCTAGAGAGTGAAGAGACAGTCTTTGAGTCCTTTTCTGTAGAATTTTATATTTTGAATGTAACAGGATGTTGGAGACAACGTCCACCGGAGCACAGCAACCTCTAAAGTTGCCCCCTACTCTAGCCTTGGGGGAATTGTTAACAAAACATCCCTCCCTATCCCTAAAGGAGGAAAGCAGAAGCCTGCACCTGGGGCTGGCATACCAGTCAAGAAGAGAGGGGATGGGCCCCTGGCAGGCTAGACAGTAGATGTGTTGCTGCCCCTGCCAGAGACTGAGAGGAGCGTTCTGGAAAACTATGGAAAGAAAATACTAGTTGTGAGGTCTGCGGACTGAGCGATTTAGCCAGGCACCAAAGGCATGGACCAGACAGATGCTAGGCTGCTGAAAATAAAACTGTTGATTCGTGCTGTTCCTGAACCTGTGTTTCTTAAGATTTTTTTTTCTTTCTGGTGTTTTTTTAACCCTCCTCAAACTTACCGTGGCTCCTCCTACCCCATCCCCCACCCCCTCAGCTGAGAACCTGGCCTCATATTTCACTGAAAAAAAAATTGAAGCCATTCACTGAGAGTGTCTTCTCCCCGCCCCCCCCATTTCACAACAACCAGATGATTTCTTACTCTCTGCTTTCGTCCCTGTCTCACATAGGTTGCCCTTCTCTTTGCCAAGGCAAACCCCTCTAGCTACACAAGTTACTCCATTTCAACTCATCTTCTCCAGTAGATTGCCCCCTTGATCATCCCTACTCTCTCCTTTGTCTTCAATCTCTTCCTGTCTACTGGTGCTTTGTTACTGAAGACAAGCATGCCCATCTCTCCATAATCCTCAAAAAAAACCCCACCTCACTTGATCCATCCATCTCTGGGAGCCATAATCCTTCTCCCTTTTGTGGCCAAATTACTTGAGAAGGCCAGCTACAATAGAGGTCTCCACTTCTTTTTCTATCACTGTCTTCTTTATTCTCTACCGTCTGGCTTGCACCCTCATTATTCAACAAAAATTGCTTTCTCTCAAATTACCAATGATCTCTCAATTGCCAAGGCTAACAGCCTTTTCTCAGCTCTCATCCTTCTTGACCTATCTACAGATTTTGATAGTCAATCACCATCTTCTCCTGGATACTCTCATCTCTCTAGCTTTTTGTGACATTACTTTCTCCTGGTCCTGCTCCCACATGTCTCCTCCTTTGCTGGATCTTGGTCCAGTGGGGATCCCCTAAAGCTCTGAATTGGACCCTCTTCTCTTTGCTTCAATGTCTCTCCTAGCCTCCATATACAGATCTCCAACTACCTTTTAGATATTTCCAACTGGATGTCTCATAGACATCTTAAAATCAACATCTCCAAAACTGAACTTATCTTTTCTCCAAAACCCTTCCCCATCCTGAACCTTCCCATCACTATCTAGGGCCTCACAATAAAGCCAGCCACCCCAGCTCCCAACCTAGGTATCACCCCTGACTCTTCACTCTCTCTCATCCCCACTATCCAATCTGTTGCCAAGTCCTGTCGATTTTACCTTTATGAGATTTCTCCTGCATGCCCCCTTCTCTTTTCTGACACTACCAGCAGCTTAGGGCAGGCCCTCACCACCTCATGCCTGTACAATTGCAATATCTTTTGATTTATCTCTCTGCTTTGAGTCTCCATCCGTTCCAGTCCATTTTCCACTCACATGCAAAATATCAACACCTTCTTCAGCGGTTCCTTATCACTTCCTGAATCAAATATGAAATCTTCGGTTTGGCATTTAAATCTCTTCATAATTTGGCTCCCTCTTGCTTTTCTTATATCTTCCTCCCCACCATGCACTCTGAAATCCAGTCATTTAATTCCCCCCTGGACCCTCTTCCTGGCTCCTGGACTTCCAAACCATGCAGTTTCATCTTGGAACTTTCCTCAGTACCTCCTCAGGCTTCCTCGACCTTGACCATTCAACCACCTATGTGGCCTTCCCAAACTGAAACATCCCTCTGTGAGATCCACTGTCTCCTCACACTGATGAATTCCATCTAGGGCCAAGGGGCCCAGGCTGGCTTTCGTTCCCCTCCTTTTCCTGTTGCTGACTTCTGGACTTCAAATCCCTGCCCTTCTGCTAGGTCTGTTCTTCCTCCAATTTTCAGCTCCTTTTTGTGAGTTGTCTTCCATCATTAGAATGTAGACTCCTTGAGGATAGAAACTGTATTTCCTTCCTTGTGCAACCTCGGGTTTTGGGACCGGGGTTACACTTGTAAGTGTATCTCTGTTGCTTAGCACAGTGCCTACCACATAGTAAGCAAGCATTAATAAATAATTGTTTCCTTCTTTCCTTCCACTGACCTCCTTGCTGTTTCTCTAACAACACACTCCATCTCCTGACTGTGCATTTTCATTAGCTGGCCCTGATGCCTGGAATGTTATTCTTCCTCATCTTTACCTCCAGAATTTCCCAGATTCCTCCAAGTCTCAGAAGATTTTTCTGATCCTTCTTACTGTCAGTGCCTTCCATCTGTTGGTAATCTCCAATTTACCCTGAGTATGTGTTTGTATATAGTTGCTTACATAATATATTTCTCATTAGACTGAGTTCCTTGTGAAAGGGACTGTCATTTGCCTTTCTTTGTATCCCCAGTGCTTAACATAGCTCCAGCACATTGTGGGTATATAATAAATGTTTATCAGCTGATTGCCTAACTTGTTTTAAAGACATAAAATAAATGTGGTTGAACATTGTGTGCTGATCTATATGTTTCATTTTGCAAATACAATAAGAGAAAAGGTTTGGAGGGAAGGGAGAGACAGAAACCAAAAGACAGAGACACACAGAGACAGAGAGGGGAGAGGAAGAGAGTGATGGAGAGGGGAGGAGGAAAGAGAAGGGGAGAGGGAAGGAAAGAGGAAAAAGGAGAAAAAGAGACATATATCACAGCTATTACATATATTTACCATTACAATTTTCCTAGATGAGAGCTCAAGCTGAACACAGAGAATTATTGATGTATTTTTCATAAGCTATCAGAGCAGGAAGAAAAAACATTTAGACTGCGATCTTCCTAAGTAATAAGTTAACATTAGTCTCAGTTGGGGAAGGCTGTGACAAACTTGATCTGGTATGAGATGTGGCACCTTGACCATACTTTTCATTGTCATTCCTCAGCTGATTTGAAAGGAAAACCATTCCTGCAGGTGACAGAGCTGAGGAATTGACCAGAGAGAAGGTCATGCCTAAGGGGAGGAGCTAGAAAGGAGTAATTGTCATCCATGAGAATGGGGGAACCAATGGAAAAGCACCTGTCCACACAACTGCTAGGTAAGCATAGCAGTTGTTTAACCATAGCAGAAATGAGAGACGTAGACTAAATGACTAAACATCCTTTTTGAATATATCATTATATGGTTCTACAATTCTAATGAGGAGGGCCAGGGCAATGGGGTCAAGTGGAAGGAGTACTGGTCTGGTAATCAGGGGAGCTGAGTTCAACTCTTGGCTCCAGAAAGAGCTCTGGACTTGGAGCCAGAAAGACCAGGGTTCAAATCCTTCACATACTTACTAGCTATGGTTCCATGAACATATCACTAGAATTTTTCTGCCTCAGTTTCCTAAACTGTAAAACAGGAATAAAAAGATTTCTACTACCCAGGTCAAGGGGTTATTGGGAGGATCAGATGAGGACACTGGGCAAGTCACTTAACTCCACTTTCTAATTCCCCTGTCTCACATGATGGTTGTGGAGAAAAGTCCATTGCAAAATTTAAAGCATGACCTAAGTGTGAATGTATATGATTACACTTGAAGAGCACTTAAGCAGCCCTGGCACTTCAGGGAGAGAGAAGATAGGGGGAAAAAGCTGGTTTTAGGTGGAGTGTTGCTGTTTAGTTCACAATTAACAAAGGAGGATGCCTCTCTGAAATGTCTCTTAAGGAAGAATTTCAGTTTTCACCACTGATTAATAACATGACAATCATATCTTAAAAGGAATGCCCCTTAGTGATTTATTCCATCTTGGAGGAAGCGTGAGTCTCTCCTCACTGGAAATGTTTGTGTGGAGAGCGCATGACCCTTATTGGGAATAATGGAGATAAGATTCATACTGTGGGTAGAGGTTAAACTAGATGACTTCTCTGATCCCTGCTAATGCTGGGAGCCCCCTTGATTAACAGTCGAGGCTCCCCAAACTCAGAGAGAGATGAAGTGATTCAGCCAAGGAGACAAAATTTAGGGACAAATAGTGGAGAAGGGTCTGAATCGCCTGATTCCAGGTCTAGCGTGCTTCCCATTCGTTGAATCATGCTTAGTAGATCTTTAGAATCCCACTTCGGCAGGCTTTTGATTAGGCTGGGTCATCAGCCTATTGTGATAGATCTGAGAATCAAGCCAGGGTGGTAGATTTCACTTTTCAAGAACTCAGAGAAATTTAGTTATATCTGAGTTCTGGGGATTAGTGCTGCTATCCGTCAGGAGGTCTTTAAATTGCTTTGAGGATTGGCATAATAGGACTTTGTATTATTCTGCAATCCTCTGGGTGCTTTTCCGACTTTATTGTGCTTGAATAAATCCTTCCAATATCTGCTGAAATAGTCAGAGGGCAAGTTTTATTATCTCTGTTTTATTGGAGGAGATGATAAGATTTGTCATTAAATGATGTGCCTTAAATTACTCACTGAGGCTTCATTGGAACCAGCACAACAAAGAAACCCGGTTTCTTTACTCACAAGCTCAGGGTTTATCCGCTATATCTTGCTGATAATATGCTTAAGGCCAATGCTCTCAGACATGGAAAGCTACAAAAAATAATCTTCTGATTCCAGCCAGCAATTATGGTCAATTCAGTGCACGTATGCCTGCATGACTCTGTGTGTGTGTTGGGGGAGGGGGGATTATAAAAGGTCATCTGATGTCTTGTAGGCTAAGAACTATGGCAGGGGCAGCTAGCTGGCACAGTGGATAGAGCACCGGCCCTGGATTCAGGAGGACCTGAGTTCAAATCCAGCCTCAGACACATAACACTTACTAGCTGTGTGACCCTGGGCAAGTCACTTAACCCCATTACCTAAAAAATAACAAAAAACAAAAAAAAAGAACTATGGCAGGGGGAATCTCAGGGTTATTATAAGGTGTCCCTGATTTTATACAAGCACTAAATATTGCCATTATGATATTGATTTAGCTCTTCTTCCTTCCTGAAAAATAAGTCAAAGTTTAATTTATTATAACACATAAACATTCCTCTATAAATGAAATCATATGTCTCACTCAGGTATGTATAATTATTTTTCAAAGTATATGTATTTACACTATTGTTGTGAATAAAATGTAAATTCATTCAAAAACATTACTGAAATCCCTGTTTCTTGTAATGTATTTTCTTACCAAAGATATTGCCCATTGTCCTGGAAGATGTCCAACATAAAGTCCAAAAGAAAGAATTCTCTAATAGGTCTTGGAATTCTCCAGATGCTCCTATTTGTGGATGGCATTGTGCTGATTGCATCCAGTACCAGAATGATGCAGAGTCTCCTAAATGAGATCCATAATCACTAAAACGAAGTTGGGCCTAACACAGTAAAAATCAGATGGATAAAGAATGACTATTGCCAGAACGTGATATATATAATTGAAAGGAAAACCCATAGAGCTCATCCATCAGTGCATTTATTTATGAAAAACCCTCAGTGGGCAGCTGGGTGGCACAGTGGATAGAGCACTGGCCTTGGATTCAGGAGGACCTGAGTTCAAATGCGGCCTCAGACCAAACACTTGACACGTACTACCTGTGTGACCCTGGGCAAGTCACTTAACCCTAATTGCCTAAAAAAACCCTCGAAAGAGACAATGAGCTAGGCCTAGAATTGAACCGGAAGAGGATGACAGACTAGACTCCCTTTGGGAAATTGCAAAGTTCTTTTAATGACCTCAAACACCATCTGTTTCAGCATGAAACAAAGGCTAAAATCTTTAAAAAATATATCTTCCAATAAAGTTGTTTGGCTTCAAGTTATGGACTGTCACAAATTCCAAAGAACTGAAGCTGAGTATCACAGAAAGGACAAAGGTGGTGCAGTGGACAGAGTGTGAGGCCTGGTGTCAGAAAAACTCATTCTTCCTTAGCTCAGATCTGGCCTTAGACACTCACTAGCTGTGTGACCCTGGACAAGTCACTTCACCCTGTTTACCTCAGTTTCCTCATCTGTAAAATGTGCTAGAGAAGGAAATGGCAAACCATTCCGGTATCTTTGCCAAGAAAACCCCAAAAGGGATCATGAAGAGTCACATATGACTATAAAAATGACTGAACTTTATCTACCTAATATCAAGAGAATTCAAGAAAGGCTCCCAGCATGTTAGGTAGTCTGGCTTTGGCTCCATTGGTTATGTTATGGTCCCCAAACAAGAATCATATAGGATGGATGGGTATGAGCTGGTTGTAATCTGTATTACAGATTACAGGAGAGAGTACCTACATAGATAATGATCAGAGATCCATTTGAGTATTGATATACTAGTATATTATCTTAATTAACAGGAACTAATAAAAATAACTACTATTGTATGTGGGACCAAAATGTTTTGGTGTTCCAACGATGTCCTTATGCTCAAAGAGTGGGAACCACTTGTATAAAAAAACAAACACTGCCTGTTTTGATTGAGAAGCATTGATGATGCAACTCTTAAGAGTTGAAGAGAATGATGAATTTGAAAGCCAGGATATTTGGGGGGATATCAACATGTCTGTTGAAATTCCCAGGGATAAGAGGCAGCTAGGTGGCACAATGGATAGAGCGCCAGCCCTGGAGTCAAGCAAATCTGGCCTCAGACACATAACACTCACTAGCTGTGCGACTCTGGACGAGTCACTTCACCTCAACTGCCTCACTAAAAAAAATTTTTTAAATTAAAAAAAAAAGAAATTCCTAGAGATAAGGGTAAGATTGGGAGGGGCGAAGAGGGGAAGACTGTTAACCTGGCATTGTTGAAAAGGAAAATAACCTGAGAGTTAGTGGATGAAATCAGTATAAAATAAGATGGATGAAGTGAACCCCAGTGAAGGAAAGGTTAATGAGTGATGGTGGCAGGGGAATGGGAATTGGGAAGTAGTGATGAGAAGCAAAGGGTATACCTACTTCTCTGGGTCTAGTATGTCAGGGGGCATGAGTGAAGGGGCATCCAACATTGGAGAGGGTATTCGTTCAAGGTTGCATTGTCTTTTGGGGTGAGCCATGTTTAGGTTTCTGTGAGCACCATAAGATGGAAGGATTGTGAAACTTGAAAGGTATAAGATGAAGGAAAGTTGAATTATAGAACTGCAGTTCCAGAGGACATAATGGAAGGGGAGGGTTGAATTCAGGGCTATGCTGGTAAACGTTTAACAGCATCTCTCTGGGGGAAAAAAATTGAACTCGCGACACAGTTTTAAATTAATATACATTGTTAACATCTTCTAGACAATCAATAAAACAATTAATCAAGCCCAGGTTTATAGCATCTGCCAGTGTTTGAGGGGTAAAATCTTGTTATAAAAATTTAATAATCGGCTCTGAGCCCATTTGAGCTGGCTCCAGAATGCCTCTAACTCAATTGCATGGGGACCTGAAAGGGGTAGAACTGAGGCAGATAGGGTTAAGAAAACAAGGAGTGGCAGCAAGGGAAAAAGATGTTTTTTTTTCTCTTAACCATCAATTCTGCATCACTGGAATTTGGAGAAAAAGAGGCCATAGGACCATTGATTTTTATCACTCTTGCTTGGTCGATAAACAACCATAGCTCAGCTATAGTGAAAGTTCTAGTCATGGGTTGGCTAAAAGCCTGTCAAGTGGCTAAACGCCTGGTAGCTGGGCAATTAGTGGTAATAAAACCACAAAAGTCGTTTGTTCACAATATAAAATGACATTAAGATATGGGAGTTAGAATAAGTTCAGCATATAGTAGGCATGCAATAATGCTGACTGATTGAATGCAGGCCATAGAGAGCATCAAAATAGCTTAGTTAGATGGTGTATGGAGCCCTGGGTCTGGAGTCAAGAAAACCTGAGTTCAAATCCAGTCTCTGACCCTTACTAACTAGCTGTAAGACCCTGGGCAAGACACTAAACTGCTATTTGCCTCAGTGTCCTTAAATGTAAAATGGGTATAGTGATAGCATTTACCTTGCAGGCTTGATCTGAGGATCAATAAGATGATATCTGTAAAGGGCTCAGCAAAGTACCTGGACTGTATTAAGCACTATACATATACTCATTTCCTTCCCTTCCCAAGTGACTTCATGGCAGGTTGGCTTTTTACCTAGCCCAAATTTATCTTTCTCCTAGTAAGTCAATGGCAGAAGTAAGATTTGAACATACATATTCTCACTCCAAAACCAGTGCTCTTCATTTCTCAATATGTCTTAAAAACTACGTCCAAACAGGAGTCAATCATGTTTTTTTGTCATCCTGGAAACAGGATTCTAAAACATGTGATGGAGAATTTTTTAAAATATTATCATTATTATTATTAATCCTTTAAAATCCTGTTACTAACTAATAAGATTTAATTCTATTATTATTATCTTATTTTATTATTTTTTAAAAAATTAATTATTCTGGGGCAGCGAGGTGGTGCAGTGGATAGAGCACCAGGCCCTAGAGTCAGGAGGACCTGAGTTCAAATCCAGCCTCAGACACATAATACTTCCTAGCTGTGTGACCCTGGGCAAGTCACTTAACCCTATTGCCCAGCCAAAAAAAATTAAAATTTTTTAAAAAATTTTAAATCAATTATTCTATCTACTAAATGATCTTATCTAATGAATAGCAAATAGATGGGTTTTGTTTTGGAATCCCATGATGCATGCAAAGTTACATCTAGCTTGAGAAATGTTCTCTGTTGCTTTTTGCAGTTGCAGATTTTGTTTTGTTTTGTTTTTAGGCAATTGAGGTTAAGTGACTTGCCCAGGGTCACACAGCTAGTAAGTATCAAGTATTTGGTCTGAGGCGGGATTTGAACTCAGGTCCTCCTGACTTCAGGGCTGGTGCTCTATCCACTGCACCACCTAGCTGCCCCTGCAGTTGTGCAGATTTTTGTGATTCTATGACTCACTCTGCCCTCTCATGCTCCTTATTTTAAAACGTAAAATTTCTATTGAATAGAAACCATGTGACAATCCATCACCTAAGTCAACCTGGTTTCATGTTGATTTCATCCTCTTGATGTTACCCACTTTCAGATGCATTGATTATTTAGCAAATGGTTGGGATAATTATGACCCTGACTTCCTTCGCCATAGAAAAGACCTTTGATTCCACTGAATAGTTACTTCAAAAAGCCACATGGGACTTGGGTCTACATATAATTTTCTTGATTAAAAAAATGTTTCTGGCCTCCATCTCTGGAAAAAAAAAAGGACCATTAAATACCATGTCTTTATTGAAGCAGGTTTGTGCTATTCCTTACTCTTTTCAGTGCCAGCCTGAAACTTTCTCAGTTGACTAAAATAATGCCCTAACCCCAAATTCCAAAAGTTTTGTTAATAAAAGCTATTTGAATGGGAGATTTAAGATTCTAGAAAATTCTGAAAAATATAATTCAACCCACCCACCCCAGTCTGTTGCTGCAGCCTTTTGGGATTTGGAAGTTTCCACAGAGGAGGCAGATTGGTCATTAATGCCAGAAGCAATTAAACATCTACTTATTCAACACATTTTAATGTGGAGGCATGAGACCTAACCTGAGATATCCAGCTGCATAAGAGGAGAGACTAAGGAGAGGGCTTCAAGGCAAAACATCTATCA
Source organism: Phascolarctos cinereus (assembly GCF_003287225.1). Classification (NCBI taxonomy): domain Eukaryota; kingdom Metazoa; phylum Chordata; class Mammalia; order Diprotodontia; family Phascolarctidae; genus Phascolarctos; species Phascolarctos cinereus. The sequence continues at coordinate 422,880,015 of NW_027555958.1, read as the reverse complement.
GTCACGAGAGTGACAAGGATACAACCACATCACATTTGCTGGAAGTGACAAAATACACCCACAACTGGGTCAAAGATTATGGCTTAAGAGTATATGGCCTAAGAGATATCCTGGTTTGGAATGCTTTGACTTAAGGCTTTATCAGGAGGGGAAAAAGGATCGAGAACTCTTCAAGGTGCTGGGTCTGCAAAGATAGAAATAAAAAAGTCCCTGCCCTCAAGAAGTTCACATTCTTTCAGTAAATATAACATGTCCATATAAATATATGCAAAATGAATTACAGAGGAGATTGGGGGGAGGAGAGGCATTAGTACTTGGCAGATCAAGAAAGGTTTCACATAGGATGGTGTTGAGGGCCAGAGCTAGAGAGTCTAGTAAGGGCTCACTTACTCAGAATATTTGGCTCACAAATTTCCCCTGCCTGAGGGTATTAGAAGACTCTGCCCCTTGAACCTTGATGGCAAGGAGGTGTGAACAATTAAGGATGTGCATAAGGGCTGGGATTAGTCATGTAAGAATCTTGGGAATAGGCTCCGGGATGATTGTTCGCTTTCACTATATAACCCTGACCCTCGGAATAATAAACGGCTCAGTCTTTCACTGACCCGCCTGGCCCACATTTCTTCATTGCATACTCCTCTGTTTGCTGCAACACTTGGTCGAGGGCGACAGGATGGAGTATTTGAGCTGAATGATAAAGAAAACTAGAGATTCAAGGGGGCAGGGATGGGGAAGGAGGACATTTTAAACCTGAAGGAAGGCTTGTGAAAATGGATGGAGGTTGGGCAGCTAGTTGGTGAACTGGATAGAGTGTTGGCCCTGGAGTCCAGAGGACCTGAGTTCAACTACAGCCCCAGACACTTACTAGCTATGTGACCCTGGGCAAGTCATTTAACCCTGATTGCCTCCTTTCCCCCCCTCCACAAAAAAAAAAAAGATGGAGAAAAGAGATAGAATGCCACAGGTGAGGAGTAGCAAAGAGGTCAGGTTGGCTGAACCATAAAATGTATAGTGGGGTTAGATTGTAACACAACCAATTAAACACTAAACCTGGGTTCTGCCCACTTCTGGACAAATAGCTCAACACTGGAGGATCTGGACATTTTGAGACATCGAAGCAATAAGAACAGAAGGAAGGCCAAGAAGAAGGCCAAACAAATAGGACAGGTTTAAAAGCTACAGGTTGATCTTATTAAATCAATTAGCATTTATTAAGACTTGTAGGGGGGCGGAGCCAAGATGGCAGAGTGAAAGCAGTGACTTGCTTGAGCTCTCCTCCAAACCCCTCCAAATACTCAAAAAAATGGCTCTAAACAATTTTCTGAAGCAGCAGAACCCACAAAAAGACAGGGTGAAACAATTTTCCAGCCCAAGACAACCTGGATGATTGATCAGAAAGGTGTATCGCCGGGGGCTGGGAGCGCAGCGCAGCACGGAGTGGGCGCACAGGCCTCAGCGAACCTGGAGCAAGACTCAGAGGACTGAATCTTGGGCAGCTGTGGAGGTTTCCAGACTCCTCAATCCACCAGTGCCAAAGACAACTTAGAAGGTCAGTGGGAAAAGTCTGTTTCTGTCGGTGCTGAGAAAGGAGGCGGGGTCTCAGCTCCATTCCCCAAGAGCATGGCTCTGGAGGGGCAGCTGCTTCCCGAGCTTCTGGCCCACAGACTGAGGGGCAATCCAGTGGCTGATCTGAGAGGGACTGCAGGGATCTCTTTGCCGGTGCTGAGGGAGGAATCTCTTGCTTTGCCCATGTTTGGATCTGGGCCACAGTTCTGGGTGGCAGTGCTGGGGTGAGGAGGAGCGCTGGCATGGTGGAGCTTGTAGTGGCTGTGGAGAGGAACCCCTCCTCACAGTCACGGGGACAGAAAGGAATACTTGTGGTCACAGGCCAGGAAAGAAGTAAACACCTCGCCCCTTATCATACCACCCTGGAAGAACTGAAAATTTACAGGTCCCTACAAGTATCTCTGAAAACAGCTGTACAAACCCCTGAAGCTTGGGACAGTACATTCTCCACATTGGAAGCAGATTTTACCTTAACAAAGAGTTTAAAACTCAAGTAATTGGCCAGGATCACGAGCAAGCAGCGCAAAAAGAGTCAGACTATATTATCTTACTTTGGTGAAAAAGATCAAAATATACAACCAGAAGACAACAAAGTCAAAGCTCATACATCCAAAGCCTCCAAAAAAAATACGAATCAGTCCCAGGCCTTGGAAGAGCTCAAAAGAGATCTTGAGAAGCAAATAAGGGAAGTAGAGGAAAAACTGAGAGTGATGCAAGAAAATCATGAAAAACAAGTCAACAGCTTGCTAAAGGAGACCCAAAAAAATACTGAAGAAAATAACACCTTAAAAAATAGCCTAACCCAAATGGCAAAAGAGGTCCAAAAAGCCAATGAGGAGAAAATGCCCTAAAAAGCAAAATTGGCCAAATGGAAAAGGAAGTCCAAAAGCTTACTGAAGAAAATACTTCCTTAAAAATTAGAATAGAGCAATTGGAAGCTAGTGACTTTATGAGAAATCAAGACACTGTAAAACAAATCCAAAAGAATGAAAAATTAGAAAACAATGTGAAATATCTCATTGGAAAAACAACTGACCTGGAAAATAGATCCAAGAGAGAGAATTTAAAAATTATTGGACTATCTGAAAGCCATGATCAAAAAAAGAGCCTAGACATCATCTTTCAAGAAATTATCAAGGAAAACTGCCCTGATATTTAGAACCAGAGGGCAAAATAGAAATTGAAAGAATCCACAGATCTCCTCCTGAAAGAGATCCCCAAAGGAAAACTCCTAGGAATATTGTAGCCAAATTCCAGAGTTCCCAGGTCAAGGAGAAAATATTACAAGCTGCCAGAAGGAAACAATTCAAGTACTGTGGAAACACAATCAGGATAACACAAGATTTAGCAGCTTCTACATTAAAGGACCGCAGGGCATGGAATATAATATTCTGGAGGGCAAAGGAGATAGGATTACAACCAAGAATCACCTACCCAGCAAAACTGAGTATAATCCTTCAGGGGAAAAAATGGTCATTCAGTGAAATAGAGGACTTTCAAGCATTCTGATGAAAAGACCAGAGCTGAATAGAAAATTTGACTTTCAAATACAGGACTCAGTGGAACATGAAGAGGTAAACAGGAAAGAGAAATCATAAGAGACTTATTAAGATTGAACTGTTTACATTCCTGCATGGAAAGATGATATTTATAACTCATGAGAACTTTGTCAGTATTAGGGTAGTTGGAGGAAAAAAATTATATGTATGTATATGTAGATAGATAGATAGAGGGCACAGGGTGAGTTGAAGATTAAGGGGTCATATCTGGAGAATAAAATTAAGGGATGAGAGAGGATTATACTCGGAGAAGAAGAAAGGGAGAGGTAGAATGGGGTAAATTATCTCACAAAAAAAAACAAAGAAAAGTCTCTTACATGGAGGGGAAACGGGGAAGGTGAGAGGGAATGAGTGAATCTTATTCTCATAGGATTTGGCTTAAGGAGGGAATAACATACACATTCAATTGGGTATGGAAATCTGTCTTACCCTACAGGAAAATAGGGGGAGAAGGGGACAAGGGATGATAGAGAGGAGGGCAGATTGGGAAAGGGGGTAATCAGAAGTAAATACTTCTGAGGAGGGACAGGGTCAAAAGAAAGAATAGAATAAATGGGAGGGTAAGATAGGATTAAGGGAAATAGAGTTAGTTTTTCACAACATGTCTACTATGGATGTGTTTTGCATAACTGCACATGTACAACCTATATTGAGTTGCTTGCGTTTTCAATGAGGGTGGGTGGGGAGGGAGGAAGAGAGAAAATTTGAAACCTAAAGTTTTAAAAACATATGTTTAAAAAAATGTTTTCACATGCTAGTGGGAAATAAGAAATACAGGAAATGGGGTACAGAAGTCTATCCTGCCCTACAGGAAAATAGAAGGGGAAGGGGATAAGAGAAGGGGAGAGAGATAGAAGAGAGGACAGACTAGGGGAAGGGATATTCAGAATGCATGCATCTTGGGGTGGGGGGGGGGGAGATGGGGTGAAAATATGGAACTCAAAAACTTGTGGAAGTGAATGTTGAAAACTAAAAATAAATAAATTTATATTAAAACAAACAAACAAAAAAAGACTTGTAACTCAGTCAGTCACTTAGCTTTTATTAAGCACCTGGGCAAGTCACTTAACCCTATTTGCCTCAGTTTCCTCATCTGTAAAATGAGCTGGAGAAGGAAATGGCAAACCACTCCAGTATCTTTACCAAGAAAACCCCAAATGGGGTCACAAAGAAAAAGCCATGACTGAACAAAAAAAATATACTAGGCCCTTTGCTAAGTGCTGTGTATGTAAAGAAAAGCAAAGGACAATCCCTGAAGGAGTTTACAATTAAATGGGAGAGGCAATATGCAAATAGACATGTACAAACAAGAAATAGACCAGGTCGGGGCAGCTAGGTGGCGCAGTGGATAGAGCACCAGCCCTGAAGTCAGGAGGACCTGAGTTCAAATGCGGCCTCAGACCAAACACTTGACACTTACTAGCTGTGTGACCTTAGGCAAGTCACTTAACCCCAACTGCCAAAAAAAAAAAAGAAATAGAGCATGTGTATGCAAATGCCCATTCTATTTGGTGTTTGTTAAGTTTAGAATAAAGGCTAAAATTAATTTAGAAAAAAGAAATAGTGGAACAATCTCCTACTGGCCACTAAACAAATTGGGGGTAGTCTCCAAGGGAAGGCACTAGCACAAAGAATGATTGAGAATCACTGTAAGTGAAGCTTAGCTGAGGCTTGAAGGAAGCCAGGAAAGCCAGAGGATGGAGATGAGGAGGAATAGAAGTCCAGTTATGGGGACTAGCTAGTGAAAACTCTTAGAAGCAGGAGATGGAGTATCATGTGCAAGCAACAGCAAGGTGACCAGTGTCACTGGATTGCAGAGTACTCGGAAGAGATAGTGCAGAGAGAGGGCCTGTCTTCCTCATTAGCACAAGCAAAACAATTGCTGCACAACTGCTACCAGCAGGCAAATAGACCCAGGAGTCTTGGGAGTGGCAGCAGTCGGCCAGGACACCGTTACTGCTTCTAGCCAAACTCTCACAGCCATAACCTGGTGAAACTATTTCTGTAGAGAAGGGCCAGCCATCCCCACCAAATGCTAACCAGTTACCACACACAGGGTAGGCAAACCAGGCCAGAGAAAGCAGCAAGGTACCTGGAGACAAGGAAGAGGTATATGCCAGGCAAGTCAAGTTACCACTACCTTGACTGATGTCTCACTTCAAACCCTGATGGGAACGGTCCAGGAGTCCAAACCCAAGCGTCTTGAGAATAGCGCTGGTTCTAGCCCAGGGCCCTCAGTCATCCTCCTGGGAAGCAAAGCTCTGGGGAGATGTGGTGAGGCAATTGCTCCTACGGGAGCTACAGTCAGTTACTGAAGACCTGGGGAGAAAGTTTTTGCCACCAAAGTCCTTAGCACTGTCAAATGTTTTAGCATCAGAAACTGATGAATGGTTTTTTCAATGAAAATAACAGTAAAGAAGAAACATCAACATCTGTTCTACCACTGTACCCTAAACGCGACGGGACTTTTCCATCTGACTTGCACATATATTGTCTCTAACACTAAAATATAAGGTCCTTGAGAGCAGGGACTGATAGGTGGACTAAATATGCATAGAGACACACATTTTTTTTTGGACTTGGTCAATATAAGAAATTAATTTTGCTTGATTATGCATATTTGTTACAATTGTTTTATTTTATTTTAGTGGGTAAAAGTTGGAAAGAGAGAAAATATATGCTTATTAATTGAAAAGAATGTTAATTTTTAAAAATCCAGTCAGTGACAGGGACTACTTTGTTAGACAATGCCCTGATGATGAATAACAAGAGAAGCAGTGTTTGTGACTGTCATGGTGAATTCTATCATGAAGTCCAAATAGAAAAGGGATTCCCCAAAGATGTCAAAGCCTTTCAAATGTTTTTCTTGTGGATGACATTTTGCTGATTGCATCATGTCCTAGGCTACTATAGGTCTTTCTAAAAAAGATTTGTGATCACTCAAAAGAGTTTGATTTAGCAATCCACAGAAGAAAAACTAAATAAATTTGATTGACCAAATGAGCACTGTCCACACTAAGACATCAGGTTGGATAAGCAACCTTTTGAGCTGGTTAATCAAAAACAAAATGCCTGTTACGAAAATGTATAGTCAAACAAAACAAAATTTTTCATTGGTGATGTCTAAAAAATATGTCTCAATGAATGCACTAAATCCCTCACCTATCTTTGTCCAGGAGGTGGCAAGATACTTCATCATGAGTGGGTTGATCATCGTGTTAATCAGAGTCCCCAGGCTTTATTTTTTTTTAATATTTTGTTTTTATTAATCAAGATCCACCTTTTCACTTTCCCACCCAAACCAATCCCCTCAATTGAGGACACAAAACACTTTACCTATATTCATATTCAGATGAGAATGAGGTTCAAATGTCAGCCTTTTTCCTCTCTACTGTCTCCTCTTTTTTTGTATAGATGTCTATTTCTGCACCCTGATTAAGTGAAATGATTCTTCCTAATTCTCCTTTACCTCTCCCCCCTCCAGTGTATTTCTTGTTCCCTCTCCATTCTTTTCTTAAGATTATCAAGACATAACAGAATCACTCCCAAGTCTTATCCAATTGAACTCCCTCTATGAAACCTGATGATAGGGTTCAAAGTATCATTTCCTCATTTTTTAATACAAGCAGTTTATCCTTGTTTCACTCTTTGTCATTGTTCATTCATTTTTATCTTTTTATGTTCCTTTTCATTCCTGTATTTGTATTTCAAAATTTTTCTGCATGCTGGTCTTTTTTATCAGGAATGTTTGGAAGTCCTCTATTTCATTAAAAATCATTTTTCCCCTTGAAATATTATACTCAGTGTCTCTGAGTAAGTTATTCTTGGTTGTAAGCCCATATCTTCTGCCTTCTGGAATACCATATTCCAAGTTCTCTGCTCCTTGATAGTGTTAAATCATGTGTGATCCTGACTGTGGCTCCTGGCTACTCAAATTCTTTCTTTCTGGCTGCTTGCAGTATTTTTTTTTCTTTGATCTGGAAGCTCTAGATTTTGACTATAATATACCTAGGAGTTTTCATTTTGGAGTTTCTTTCTGAAGTTGAACCACTGGATTGTCTAAGAGATCACAGCTGTTTTCTTTTAAGAGTTCTTGAAATACGATGTTTAAGCTCTTTTTCTGTTCATGGTTTTCTGATGGTCCAATAATTCTCAAATTTTTTCCTTCTTGATCTGTTTTCTAAGTCAGTTATTTCTGCTATACAACATCTTAATTTGGGGGCTTTTGTTTTAACAGTATTTCTTGTTGCCTCATGGAGTCATCTGCTTCTATTTGGTCCATTTGAATTTTCTGGGAGTTTGTTGATTGATTAAGGTTTTGTAACTCTTGTGCCAGGATATTAATTCCCTTTCCAATTCTTTCTCCCTTCCATAACTCTCATTTCTTTTCCATTTTCCCCTCAAGCACTCTCATTCCATTTATAAAACATTTTAAAAGTTTTTTTAAACTCTTAATTCATCTCTTCCAGGGATTTTAATTGTTTATGATCAAGCTGGTTTTTTCCCCTCTGAAACAAAGCTTATAGATGCTTTAGAGTCATTCTCTTCTACATTTGTGTCTTTAGCATTCTTGCTACCATAATAGCTCATAATGGTGGGATTCTCTTTTTGTTTGCCCATCTTCCAGCCTACTTCCAGACTTTGGCTATTAAGGCTGCACTTCTGGAGGGAAGATATGAGCTGATCTTGTTGCTATTTTCTTGGGATATTGAGTGTGATGTTATTCTAGGATATCAGAGGCAGGCAGTGGACTTGCAAGTTTCCAGGGGGTGCCAGAGTGGTCTGATCCAAGGCAAAGGTTTATTGCTGCCCTCCTGATCTGAGTTTTGCACATTCATAACCTGGGTTTGGGTCTGAACAAAAGTAGACTCCTGCTGGACTCTGCCCCTGTCAGCCAGCTCGGCAGCTCTTTTGGCTCAGAGTGGCAGAATTGTATGTTCCCCTTTGATTGGAGACACCCACCTTGGTTATTCATCTGAAGGCTAGGCTAGATGCTGGAAATGAGATCCTGACTTGCACCTGAGATCTGAGCCATACCAACGTTGCTGCTGCTGCTGGTTTCTCCATACATTGCCTAGAGCCTCCATACCTTAGAATGCCAATGCCCTGTGTAGATCCCCTTCTTGTTCCACCCTGTATCTGTGACCCAGGACTGGGTAGATGGAGACAAAGCTCCCAATTAACACGAGATTTCCCTTTGCCCTGGTGCATGCCTGGTCCAACACCATCCTCACTGTTCCAAAACCTCCCTGTCTGTCTCTCAGTGCCAAGCTGGGCCAGATAAAGGATTCACCATGCCGTTTTCTGGGTTTCCCCGTCAGGATTGGGTCTGGTGAATTTTCAAGTTCTGTTAGCAGGCATTTATAGAGAAGAGCACACTGTACTGCTTCCTATCATTCCACAACTTGGGTCTGCCTCCCTCACCATTTTATCTTAAATATCATCCCCACTTTCCCAAATAATGTAATTACTTAACTATTATTACTCCAAATGTGTTGATTTCACTGCTGTTTTTTTTACTTTAAAATTTTTTTTTATTAATTTATTTTGATTTATCAACAATCACTTCCATATGCTTTTAAGTTGAAAATTTTTCTCCCCCTTCCTCCCCCCCACCCTCCCCAAGATGGTGTACAATCTGATACAGGCTATACATTTACATTCCTATTAAACATATTTTCACATTAGTGAAGTTGTAAGTAAAAATTAAAACCAATAGGAAGAACCATCAGAAAGAGGAAACAAAACTCAACAGAAGAGGAAAAAAAATGATAGCGATTCAACTTCCATAGTTCTTTCTTTGGATGTGGATAGCATTTTCCACCACGAGGCCTCTGGAGATGTCTTAGGTACTTGTAATGCTGAGAAGGTTCAAGTTCATCGATATTAGTCATTGCACAATGTGGCTGTTACTGTGTACAAAGTTTTCTTGGTTCTGCTCACTTCACTCAGCATCCGACCATATAAGTCTTTCCAGGTTTTTCTGAAGTCAACCTGTTCATCATTCCTTATAGCACAATAGTATTCCATCACATCCATATACCACAACTTGTTCAGCCATTCCCTAATTGATGGGCATCCTCTCAATTTTCAATTCTTTGCCACCACAAAAAGAGCTGCTATGAATATTTTTGTACATGTGGGTCCTTTTTCCATTTGTTTGATCTCTTTGGGATATAGCCCTAGAAGTGCTATTGCTGGATCAAAGGGTATGCACATTTTTGTAGCCCTTTGGGCATAGTTCCAAATTGTTTTCACTGTCATTGTTGAAGAGTATATATTACACAGAAACACTGGAAAATCTATCAATTTTCTAATTGTTGTCATCATTTCAACCTCATCCATAAATGTTTTTTGGATGATCTCTCCTAGTTGGATCTCGTACAGAACTTTCTGCAGGCTCAATTTCTTCTTTGTTTTCTGCTATTTAGTGAAGCAATACTACTCAGAATCATTTAACCTCCTCTTCAGATGAACTTGAACTCTAAATCAATATTGCCTTTGGATATTGTGTCCCTCCACTCTGCCAGGAATCACAAAATCTAAGAATTAGGTTGTGTGGTTGGACTTAAAAAAGGAGTTGTTAATGATTCAATGTCAATGTGACAGAAAGTCACCAATGGAGTATTCCAGGGATCTGTCCTTGGCTCTGTACTGTTTGGTAGTTTTGTCAATGACCTGCATAAAGATGGGATTATCATTAAGTTTGCAAGATACAAAGCTAGGAGAAATAAACAATACATTGGACAATAGAGTAATGATCAAAAAAAAACCCATCTCAATGGGCTGGAGGATTTGGCTGAATCCAATAAGATGAAATTCAATGGGGATAAATATAAAATCTTACATTTGGGTAAAGAAAAATCAACTTTTTAAGCAGAGTCAGGAAAACAGTAATGATGTAAATGGGAAGAGCATCAGCCATAAAACAACTGAAAGTGAATGTTACAAACTTGTAAAAAAAAAGAGCATAAAAAAAGCACCAAAGAAGAGGTGAAAAGACCCTTCTTCCCACTCATTAGCAGAGATGGAGTGGTATGGAACAATCTGTATGTATTGTCATATTTTTTCAATGTATTAATTTTGCTGAATTTTCTTCTTTCTCTTTTTTTGTTTTTCTTTAAAAAAGTTCTTTGTAATAGGGAAGGCTCTCTGGGAAGGTGACAGATGCAAGGGGAAATCTAGGCAACATGAAAACAAAAGACAATAAAATCTATTTTAAAAAAATTAAAACCAGTTTCACAAATACACAAATATAATATGGTAGAGACATGATTTAAAAACTGTTCTGGGGAGAAAAAAAACTAAGGAGGTTTTTTGGTCTAAAATATCACTTTAAGTCAGCACTGTGATGTGGCAAACAAAATAAAAAATGCTAGTGGCATGGTCTCCAGAGATTAGGAGGTGGTAGTGCCTCTGTATTCTACCTTCATCAGACCTCATCTGGACTGTTATGTTAAGTATTGGGTGGTACAGTTTAAGAAAGGCATTGATAAGTCTGACAAGCATCCAGAGGAGCGCAACTAGAATTGTCAATGACCTTGAGTCCATGTCATAAAAAGACTGGTTTTAAGAACTGGTGATGTTTATGTAGAAGACTCAGAGTGGGGAGAGGGGGAAGGTGATAGCTGTTTTCAAGTATGGGAAAGATTGTCACGTGGAGGAGGAGTTATACTTGTGTATGGCCCCAGAAGGCAGAACTTGGAGCAATTGGGGGGAGTTGTAATGAGTAAAATTTAACTTTTGATGTCAGCAAAAACTTTCCAACAATTAGCACTGCCTTTTTCTTGTGGTGGCAAAGAATTGGAAACTGAAGGGATGCCCGTTAATTGGGGAATAGCTGAACAAGCTGTGCTGTATGATTGTGATGGAATACTATTGTGCTATAAGAAATGATAAAGGGTATGGTTTCAGAAAAACTTGGGAAGATGTAAGCTGATGCGAAGGGGAGTGAGCAGAACCAGGACAACATTGTATACAATAACAACAATAGTGTAGTGACAATCAGCTAAGAAAGACTTAGTAACTGATCAGTACGATGATCCATCACAACTCCAAAGGACTCATGATGAAAACTGCTGTTAATCTCCAGGGAGAAAGAGAACTGACAAATTCCGAGTACAAATGGAAGCATACTTTTTCACTTTATTTTTCTTGCTTTTTTTGCAATGTGACTAATATGTAAATATGTTTTGAATGACTTCATATATATATAATAAGTCTTATATTTCTTGCTTTCTCAATGGGTGGCAGAGGAAATGAAGAGGAGAGAATTTAGAATTGAAAATATTTTTTTTAAATGAGAAAAAACACAATTCGAGTTGCCGAGGGCCTCAAATCACTCCCACAGTTTCCTCCTTATGCATCAATGCCTAAACTGACTGCAAAGCCCAGACAGAGACGTCTGAAGGTTTTGCTTTCAAAACTCACAAAGTAGAGGTCTTCAAACCCTTCACCTAGAATGGAAAAGAAAAAATGCTAAGGTCAACAACCAAGGCCTATTTTGTGGGGTTGTGAGAAAAAATGATTTATTATATTGTTTAGGAAAAATTAGTATACTATTTAAATCCAATTTTATGTGATTAAAGGTTGTCCACGCCCAGAATGTCTCCTGACCCCAGTAACTCTCTAGGAAGGCTGGAAACGGCAACAAGGTATTTTGGGTTCCCCTAGGTCCTAGATCTACCCAAAGCATTCTTGTTTCAGATGCCCACACCCAGGTCTTGTTTTGGTTCCATTCACACTTGGGTTTGGGGTTCCCTTGTGTTTTGGCTTCACCCAAATTTTATTGAATGTTTACAGTTACTCATATCTGTTTCAATTTACCTTGCTTTCAGGTTGCCCTCTTGGCAACTTTGCTTAACTGTGGACCTGTGGTTTATGTGTGGGCACCCTTGTCTAAATCCTATATGATAAAAAGCTTCCAGAGACTTTCTGGCTTGCCTTCATCTACCAAATGACCTAATAAGTTTCTTTCTACTGATTCATGGGCTTGTCCCCTTCAATAACATGCATTACTTTCCCTGAAGATCCACCTAGCACACTGGCTTCCCTATTTCTGCAGAAGGCACCTCTGTCCTCCCAGTTACCCAGGTTCACAGGCTGAGAGTCAATCTTGACTTCTCCCAATTTCCAGTCAAATTGCCCAGTCTGGTCAGTCCTACATCCACAACGACTCTCGTGTCCATCCTCTTCTCTCTACTCGCACAGCCATGACCTTATTCCAGGCCCTCATCATCTCTCATCATTGCAATAGCTTCCTCACTGGTCTCTCTGGCTCCAATAATCTCTTCTCTCCAATCCATCCTCATCACAGATGCCAAAAGATATTCCTAAAGCGCAGAGCCGACCATGTCACTCCACTGCTCAATAAACCACAGTGTCTTCTTACTGCCTCTGGCCTCAAATACAGACTCTTCTGCTTGACATTGAAACATCAACGTAATCAAAGGCCACCATTGGAGAAGCCGAAGGATCTGTGCTAGACACCGTGTTGCATAGTAGTCTTGTCAATGACGTAGATAAAGGCATAGATGGCTTTTTCATTGAATCTGAAAGGATTAAGCCTTTTTTAATCTGGCTCCAACCTACCTCTGCACACTGATTTCACATCACTTCCCCTCACATGTTCCATATTCCAACCAAACTGACCTACTGGAATGCTCTTTCTCCTTGTCTCTGCTTCTTAGAATCCCTAACTCAATTCAAGTCTCCACTCAAGCGCCACCTCTTACATACCTTGATTTTTGCTCCCCTCCCCTAGCTGCCAGTGTTTCCTCACCAAATTACTTATGATATTAATAAGAGTATTTGCATAGTGCTTTAAGTTTTGCAAAGCAACAAATATCTCATTTTATCTTCACAATAACCTTGGGAGGTAGGTGGTATCATTACCATCCCCATTTTGTAGTTGAGGAAACTGAGGCTTGCCCAGGGTCATACAGCTAATAAGTGCCTGAGGCCATACTCGAACTCAGGTCTTTCTGAATCCTGGTGTAGTGGTCTATGCACTATGGTGCTGCCTAGTGGTAGGTCTCTATAAATCTTGTTTCCTCTCAGTAGAATGCAGGCTCCTTGAGATCAGAAACTATTATTTATTATTTTTGTACACGCTTAGCACAGTATCTTATGCACTCAGAAGTTCCTTAATAAGTGAGTTTTTAAAACTTGAATTGAATGACAAGCTGGTATAACAAAAAGATCTCTGGACCAGGGTGGTTTCTTATGTTTTCTAGTTGGGTGATCCTGGATCAATCATTACACCTGTCTGAGCCTCAGTGTCCTTGGACATAATACTGGAGTGACACTATTTGCCTACGTTATAGGCTAACATAAGGAAGTTCTTTCTAAACTTTATAACTGTAATATATAATAATTATTATAGTTATAATTATTATCATCTTTCAGTATGTTAATTAGTCCTGAAGCAAGTCCCGTATTTCATTCTTGGAATACTGCCTTACTTGCTCTTTCCAGCTTCTCTGTCCCAACACGATTCAAGGAATGTTTTAAATTAGGTGATACCAGAAGCTATTTTTACTATCTAATGATTAATTGAAGGAATAACGTCAGTCCTGCTCTTCCAAGCATCGCTAGAAAGTTTCCTGTATATTAATAGTTCCCATCAGGAACTGCTGATGGGAACTGCTTCTGTCTCTGTTTTGCTCCATGTAAAGCAATCCTTTGTTACCCTGTGAAAACTCCATCACACCTGTGAAAATTCCATCTGTAACCATGGAATTAAGCTTCCCAACCCTTTAAGTCTATCCTACTATGACAAATAGTTTCCACCAGATTTCCCTGATGACTCGGTATCCTCATGATGCTCTGGGCTGGCATTTCCCAAACTTGAGGAGATTTAAACAATGCCAGGCATGTCTAGGATAACTTGGCAAAATCTCCTTTGGGACAAGTGATAGAATGGAAAAGGTGTTAGATTGAGTCAGAAGATCTGACTCTGCAAATTACTAGCTGTATGACATTGGCACGTGTAAACTCTTTCTGAGCCTCATCTCTCTCATCTACATGAATAAGTGTTTGTAGCACATGCTGTAGGGATTACTTTCCCAGTTCCACTCCAATTACCAAGTAGAGTCCTCAGGATTGGGCTACTTCTCCCCTCAGTGTTTTAGGGTTAACCCTGAGGGATGGAGAGATGATTTTCTAGTTCCATGGTGCATGGGCCCCCACTGGTATGCTTTCTTCCTTGATGATATAATTACATCAATTAGCCAGAGTTAATTAGCTTTTAGAAAGGATTATTTACTAAGGTGGTATAGCAAGAATAGTTAGTGTAAAAGATCCCCCAAAACTCTGTGACACCCTCTCCTATAGAGTCCAGAGGAAGCTGAGAGCCCTCATGTTGTAAAGGGGTAACTCACAGATCCTGGTTCCTAGAAATCTTTTCTCTCCCCCTGCTACTGATGATGTCTCCCTTAAGCACGGTGTAAATTTCTGCAGGAGGGGCAAGTAGGTGGCGCAGTGGATATAGTACTGGCCCTGGAGTCAGGAGGACTTGAGTTCAAATTCGACCTAGGACACTTGACACTAGCTGTGTGACCCTAGGCAAGTCACTTAGCCCCAACTGCCTTACCAAAAAAAAAAACATTCTGCAGTTATCCTTCTTACCCTGAAACTCTTTTCCTCAGTATATCTAACTTGTTCTTGACACCAGCTTTTACTATCCCAGGAGGCTGCTATGATGCCAGTGAGGCCAAAAGGTTCACAAGGTCATTCTCTAGTCAAGGAAGGAGAAAGAGACTCTCTGTACTGCCCACCCCTAAACAATCCAGTCCAGTCAAGAGCTTGACTATCCAGATACTTGAATATCTTCTAACTTGCTGCATACTCAAATGCCAGACTACGAACTACCTGTTTTATAGATGATCCACAGAGTATGAGCAAGTTTTTTCAGCTAACAAAGCCCAACACACTTCTGTCCACCTAGCTGAAATTATTTTGACTGATTGGTTTATTCAATAAAGATGCCAGAGGCCTTGTTCACATCTACTTTATAACTACAATCAATTAACTCAAGAAATCTGATTCCTTTACACATCTGTTAAGTGCTTACTGTGTGCCAGGTCTGCATTAACTACTGGGGACATAAATACAAAAAGGAAGACACCTTGAGTTTATGCCCTCAAGGTGTTTACAAGCCAAAAGGCAAAGACAGCATTCAACAGAAGTGGCAAAGGACAGAAGGAGTTACAGGGATGCTAAGCTGATGTATAGGGAAATCAACTGATATTCCAGAAGCAAAGATACCATTGATTTTATTACTGGCCTGAGAAGAAAAGGCAAAAGGTAGTGTTGATGGGAAAAAAGTATACATGTAAAAGCAAGCATGTGGCAAAATGGCCTATGGAGATAGCTGGATAAGCTGTGAAGGTAAAGCACGGCATGAGGTCTGGGGCCAGACAGATATAGTAGATTAAGTGGGGTAGTTTGTACTCGGTAACCAATCTCGTGAGAGAGAACTAGGCCCCAGAGTGGTAGTTATAAAAAAAGATTATATTAATTTTTCTAGTTCTACACATCTGAAGAGCTATAATAAATATTTTATACATAAAGGGTCTTTTCTTCTTTTCTGGATTTCCTTGGGGCATTTCCTTGAAGTGGTATTGCTGGAACAAAGAGTATGTACAACTTAATGTCATATTAGGCTTAATTCCAATTTACTTTCCAGAACTGATGGACCAATTTATAGCTCCACCAGCAGTGCATGAATGTGCCAATTTTCCTGCAGTTGCTACAATATCTGTCATTTTCCTTCACTGTCAACGTTGGAAATCTGATGGGTATGAGGTATAACCTCCAAGTTGCTTCAGTTTGCATTTCTCTAAATATTAGTAATTTGGAGCATTTTTTCATATGGTTATTGATAGCTTGATTTCTTCCCTTGAGAATTTCCTTTTCTTATCCATTGACCATTTATCATTTTGGGAATGGCTCTTATTCTTACAAATTTCAATCAGTTTCTTATATAGCTTGGAAATGAGACCTTTATTAGAGATACTTTCTGCAAAGGTTTTTTTTTTCTAGTTAACTATTTTCCTTCTAATCATAGCTACATTGGATTTGTTTGTGAAATAAATTAAAAATTTATTGTAATTGAAATTGTCTGGTCCTCTCTATTACTTGTTTAGCCATGATTCTTTATCCATAGATTTTAAAAGTAATTTCTTCCTTGTTCTTCTTATTTGTTTAAGATGTGTCTTTTTATGTCTAGGTGGTGTATTCATTTTGAGCTTATCTTAGTGTACACAACGTGAGCTGTTAGTCTAAATCTAATTTCTTCCAGATTGTTGTTCAGTTTTCATAGAAGTTTTATCAAATAATGAGTCTTTATCCTAGCAGCTGGGGTCTTTGGGTTTGTCAGACCCTAGGCTACAAGGTTCATTTGCTTCTGTATGTTGTATACCTAATCTGTTCCCCTTATCATTTTTTCTATTTTTTAGCCAATATCAAATAGTTTTGATGATTTGTAACATAGATTGAGATCTGGTACTGTTGGGACCTCTTCCTATAGAGACCTTCACAGGGTCTGTGGATAGATTTCAGAGGATCTGAATCTGAATGGGAAAAAAATTACATCTCCATTTAAATATTATATTTGGTTTTTTATAATCCTATTTTATTTCCGAGAAGGGGTCCACATGGGCTTCACCAGACTACAATAACCAAGTTAGATCAATATTTGCTAAAGCGTATATATGCATTTTAGATAACACCAGGAAAGCGAAACAGTAAAAAAGAGACCTTCACAGGGTCTGTGGATAGATTTCAGAGGATCTGAATCTGAATGGGAAAAAAGTTACATCTCCAACAAACCAAGAACAAAGATAACTAGTAATCTCTAAACCCTAATGCATTCACTCAATGCCTCTTCCCCAATTATCCAGAGTGTTCCAACAGCAGAGATTCATAAGCTGACTTAGAGGCTCCCGAGAGAATTCAATTCTATTCCTCTCTAGTGCCACAGAAATCCAAAAGGCAGAATCTTACTCAGGCTGTGAAAGTGATGCACCAATGCAATGTGTCCCCAGAAAAATGGGAAAAAAAGAAAACTGGGACAGGACCCATGTGTGGCTATGTGGCACTCCACTAAGACTGAGGGAAAGAGCCCAGGATAGGGCTGGGGACAATTCTATCCTCTTGGAAGTCACTTGAATGCAGAGACTGAGACTGGTGAACCTTGCTCAGTACTGTAGGAAGTTGAGACAGCTTTGAGATTCCGCCCCCAGGGAAAGAAGGGTGTCAGAAAGAGAGCAAAAGGGGGAAAAATGAAATTCCTAAAAATCACAGGAGGAAGAAAACTCAATTAAAAACCTTAAACATAAGTAGATAAACTAACAGTAAAAATATTAATAACAGAAAGGAAGATGGCCTATAAAGTCTAGACATTTATGAATAAATATTGAAAGACAAAGAAAAATGAATCACTCCCTGATGAAGCAAAAGACCTTGTGGAATACAAAGAGAGGTTAGAACCATGGCAACATGTTCCTGAATGGTTTAAAAAGAAATACAAATTTTTGAAAGGAGAATTTATGACCTGCACAGCAGAAATAACTTGCAGAATAGAAAAACCTGAATTCACAGTGGTAAGGCACTCCAAAGAAACAGGAGAATAACTGATTGGGAATGCAAATACACAGAATTAAAGGACAATCTCCAAAGGGAAACAAAAAGCAACAAAATTAAGAGAAAGTGTGATCCCTATAAAAACAAAACATTCTTCCCAAAGACAGAATGTAAAGAGAAAATCTAAAGATTATTGGGCTCCCAGAAAAACATGACAAGTCAAAAAACCTAAATGCTATAATGTGAGAAAGAATACAAGAAAAGTGTTTAAAACTTCTGCACACAGAAAACAAAGTGTCAATTGAAAGAGTCCACAGACTATTTCCAGGAAGAAAAAAAAAATTTTAAACTGTATGCTGTAAATGCCAAGACACATAGTGGTTAAATTTAGCAACTCCATTGACAAGCAATTAGGAGAAAGACCTTTAAACAGAAAGAAAATTTCATTGACAATAAATAAATCCTTCAAGCAATTAGGAGAAAGACCTTTAAATATAAAGGAAAGGAAATTCAAAAGACATGAAACTATTCTGTGCCACCAGAAAGTGCAGGAAAAAATAGAAAAAGGTGTTCTGAAGAGCAAAGGAGCTCAAGACTCAACCCAGATTTACCTTGTCTAAAATCTGATTCTAACTATTAATGAAAAAATATGGATTTTTTAAAAGAAGTATTTGAAATGTTCCTAGGAAGAAAAGCAAACTTGAAGAAATGATTTGTTTCTCAAATACCCCAGACAACAGAAATACAAGAAGGGTAAGCAAATACAGAAATCAAGGGAAAAGAGAGAAGGGAGAAGGGAGAAGGGAAAGGGAGGGAATGGAGAAGGGAAAATTGAGAAAACATTCCTTCAAATTAGCCTTTCTCACATAAGAAGGCCTCTTTAAAGTGCAAGAGGTTGATTGCATAAAAGTCTCCTGCTGGCTCTAATAGCTTCTTCCTCTCTACAAATACCCCACTAATGATCTCTTGAATTGATTTTTGAAAAATCCAGCCACACAAATCAGCATGTACCCAATAAGATCGAAAAGACAGCTTCTGCTTTCAAGCTAAAAAAAAAAAATCATATCAATGTGAATTTTAAAACAATTAGACAATATTATTTAATTAGCCTATAAATACAACCCATAACAGAAATAAGCATGGTTTAGTGGTCTTGTAGAATTGTACTTGAAATCAGGAAACCTGGGTTCATATCCTGGCTCCATCACTTGCTAGATGTGTAATCTTTGGTAGAACTGTAAAACCATAATTAGTTTTGGAAGAGACCTTAGAAATCATCTAGTTCAATGCTCATGTTGGGGAAATACTCCTACTAATCAAATACTCACCATAATGGCTCCTGAATCCCAAATGGTGCGCTTCGTACGTACACAAAATCAGTCACCATGAAACCACTAACAATTAAACACGAAGCATTTGCTAAAAGCAAATGCAATAATCATCACAACATTTACTCAGCAGAAGGTAAGTGCAGGAGTAACCAAATGGCATGACTGCTCAACAGAAGACAAAAGCCAGAATAATCAAAATTGTCCTCAGTCTTCCCACGAACTCATTAGGTTCCAGCTTTGCTGACTTTTGATTTTGGTTTAATATGTTTTGCTTCAACATTGAAATTTGGGGTTCTGTCTCTTTCATTCCACCTCTTACTCTGAGAACGCTAATCAATGCATACCATTATTGCCTCTGGGGGAAAAATGTGTCAATTGGCTGTCCCATTGTTCCACTCACAATCTTTGTGACTTCTCAGACTATGCTTCTCTTCCCTGGCTCCTGCTTCGCACTATGTGTTATTTTCCTCATTGAACCTCGTAAGCTCCTAGTGGGCTGAGACTAGCTCCTTTTGCATTTGATTCTCAGTTTGCCTAGAAGAGGGCCTGATTTATATTAAATACTTAATAATTTCTTTTCATTCTTTTAATTCCTTCCTTTTTTTTTCAAAGTATCTAATGCTTTGCTAAAGTTTCTGTTTTAAGACATACATTCTTTTGAGTTTTTCATTGAGAGCTCTGGCTTTTCTTATCTTTTTCTCCAATTCCATTCTCTTTCAGAGGTTCTGATTTTAGATATTACAAGAGTATAAACTTCTCTTGAGGTCTACTATTGGAATTTTCTTACTACACAGTATTTCTGGATTAAATTTAGAGATTTTCTTTGCTTTTTCAGTTCCTGAACCCATCTGCTGGCTTTTTTTTTTCCTATGGAACTTGCCTTGTGGGGATTTCTTTCTTCTGTAGTAGGAGCAACACCTATTACATATAAAAAGACTGGAAAGTCCCTGCCACAAAGGCTGGTTTTCCCCCCTAAAAGGGCAATGAAACCATCCTGGGGACTCAAGGTCGAACCACTGACATAGCTTCCTGGTTAGCTAAGGTACAAAAGTCCAGCACAAGACTAAGTGACATTCTGCAGACTTGACAGACTTCTCCCTCTCAATGGAATCAATGCACCCTTCAGATCTGGCATACCGTCATGGCAAATGTGTGTGCCCAACCAAACCAATCTTGTATCTTTGCCTAAGATCCTTTCCACACCATTGAGTAAATGTCTTTTGTTACTTGTTAGATGGTTTACCATTATCCAATTTCACTCCAATCCCAAGACTCAACCACAGGAGCAGTTTAAGTCAGATCTGACACAGATCTGACTTTCTTTTGAGGCAGGGGAGAGGTGGGGGAGTTAGTGCTGGTTTTATATATAAACTCCCTTCAGACATCTTTCTAGGAAGCTCTTTTCTTGCTCCTTTCTACCAAGAATAATAAAATAAAATGCTTGCTTAAGCATGGCCAACTAGGTGGTGCACTGGGTAGAGCACTGAGCTTGGAATCACCAAGACTCATCTTCATGAGTTCAAATCTGGTCTCAGACACTTACTAGTGGGTAACCCTGGGTAAGTCACTTAACCCTGTTTGCCTCAATTTCCTCATCAGCAAAATGATCTGGAGAAGGAAATGGCAAACCACTCCAGTATCTTTGCCAAGAAAACCCCAAATGGGGCCCACAGAGAGTCAGAAACAACTCAACAACAACAGTGTTTCCATCATTTATATTTTGACAACCAGTTCCTCTTTGTTGCTCAGAATCTAATCTAGAATAGCAGTTCCCTTCATGGTTTTTCTCTACTTTTTGAAGGTTGCATTTTCCAAGAGGGAGTGGTTGGAGCACAGGCTGGGGACTAAGGTGAGGGGGAAGGAATTAGATTTGGAGTTGGGATAAGACAGAAGGAAATGAGAAAGGACCTGGAGTCCATGCCAACCTCATTTGAGAGGGTAGTGATAGAAGATGGATGAGGGCAAGTGGAGGTAGATTATGGAGGTTAGAGTATGGGAAGTATGTCCAGAGAAGATGCGAGGACTGAAGTGGGGAAGTCTTGGAGAAAGAGGGCCTGGTCTGTGTGAAAAGGAGAAATCTAGGTTGGGTAAAGGATGGAGTGAAAGGAAAGCAAATTACAGCTTACTGGACTGAGTGATGCTTTTAGAGTGAGATAATTATACTATACACATCTCCTCCTCTGACTTGTTGTGTGTGAGAGGCTATAACCCAGGCAGAAGACAATAATCATTTCTAAGAAATGTACTAGTATCTTATTGCTGTGATGAAATGGAAATTTAAATAAATCATCCAAAACATTCACCGGGAAGTGTTGCTATGACTGTTACATCACCAACAGCCAATCAGAAAACTCCAGTCAACAGTTCACCAGCCAATAAGCACTTACTATACACTCACTACATGGTTCGCAGTGTGCTATGCCATGGGGATAAAAAGTAAAAACACTGGCTTTGCCCTTAAAGAGTTCATATTCTAATGGGGGAAACAACATGAAAATAACTGTATGTACATGATATATGCAGAGCAGATGGAAATGAATCATAGAAGAAAGGTACTAGAAGCAATGGTTGGAGCCCAAAAGCCCTGGAGGGGAGTAGGAAAGGCCTTCTGCAGAAGGTGGCTTATGAGCTGTCTTAAAGAAAGCCAGGAAAGCCAAGAGGAGGAGGAAAGGATATGTAATATTTCAGGCTCATGCCTGGAATAGCCAGTGCCAAAAGCACAGTGAGAAATCGTGTTTCCATTTTGTTTACAAAATCACATAAGATAGCACAGAAAATTAGAAGAGAAGTAGATCATTTACCTTTCATAGCTATGGGCAGCAGATGAATTCTTAACTAAACAGTGGATAGGGACAATTACAAAAGATAAAAAAGATAATTTTTGGCTGATAAATATTTCCACAAACAAAACTATTCTATCTATAACAAGAAGGAAAGTAGTTGGCTATAACAAGTGTCTCGGATAAAGGTTTGGTATCCAAGATATTAGATAAGTAACAGAAATACATAAGACCAAAAACCATTCCGCAATTGACAAGTGGTCATGGTCAAAGGATATGAACAAACAGTTCTCAAAAGAATTATAAACTATTAACAATGATATTTTAAAATGACATAAATCACTAATATTAACAGAAAACAAACAAGGTTGTACCTCACAACCAGAAAATTGGCAAAGATGACAAAAGGTGGAATTAGTCAACAATGGAGAGGTACAGTGTTGGTAAAGCTACCTTGGTATTAGTAAAACTATTTTGGAAAGTCATTTGGAATTATACAAACTGGCTAAAATGTAGACATCTCCTGGTCCAGAGAATTCACTGCTAGGCACACATCCCAATCAATCAAAGAATCACAACTGACAAAAAAAGTCACTGACAAAAAGAAGTGTTCCACATACACCAGAATATTTGTAGTAGCATTTTTTGTGGTAGCAAAGAATTGGAAACAACTTAGACGCCTGTCCATTGTGGAATGGCTACACAACTTGTGGTTCATGAATGTAAGGGAGTATACTATGTTCTAAGAAATGACGAAGGTGACAAATACGCAGAGAAGCGTGGAAAGACTTAACTGAACTGATGCATGGTAAAGTAAGAGCAGCCATGAAAATAATATACGATGACAACAACAATGAAAGTGGGAGACACCACCACCGGGAAACAATCGTGTTGCAAAATTACATAAGCTTCACCCCAAATAAAAGATGACAAGAAGATGCCTCTTCCCACTACTTTGCCAATATGCTTGTGGGGGAGGGAGGGCCAGAGCGAAAGCATGCATATGTCAATTTATACGCACACATAGGTATATGTATGTATACACATGTATATTCAGTTTTGTGGAATTTTTCTCTTAACTCCTTTTTCTTTAAAAAAAATTATTTAAAAAGCTGGCTTTCTGGTAAGAGAAAAGGGAATGGAGAAAGTAGAAAATTTAAGCGATATAAAAATAAATCAATGAAAATCTTTTTAAAATATACATACCTAAGAGAGCAGAAAGAAGTTCAGAAGGGGACAAGGAAAAATAAGGCAAGGCTAGAATATGTTAAATTTAATATTTACTTTTTTTAAAAAAGCTATAATGGTATTTAAAGGTGCCATAAATCTTCTTTTCCCATTCTTTGTGTAAGGAAATATTTGTTGATATAAAGTCCACAATAATACACGAGACATTTTTAAAACATCAACTAGTCAATCAGTAAGTCAATAAGCAACTATTAAGCACCTACTAGGAGCCAGGCACTGTGCTAAGCGCTAAAGATTCAAAGAAGGGCAAAGGAGATACCCTGCTGTCGAGGAGTTCACAGTCTAAGAGGGGAGACAATATGCAAACAACTATGTGCAAATAAAATGGATGTGAGATAATCAACAGGATGACACTAGCCCTAAGGGGGAGTCGGGAGAGGCTTCTTACATAAGGTGGGATTTTAGCTGAGACTTGAAAGATGCCTGGGAAGTCAGGAGAGATGAAGAGGGAGAGTTCCAGACATGGGGTACAAGGGAAAATACCCATTTGGGAGATGAAGTGTCCTATTCAAGGAATAGCAAAAAAAGCCAGCGTCACTGAATTGAAGAGTATTTGAGTATGAGAAAGTATAAAATAAATTGGAAAGGTAGGAGGAACTAGTTCAGTCATTATTCAGTTGTGACAGACTCTGACCTTATTTGGGTTTTCTTGGCAAACATACTGGTGTGGTTTGCCATTTCCTTCTCCAGCCCATTTTACAGATGAGGAACTGAGGCAAACAGGGTTAAGTGACTTGCTCAGGGTCACACAAGCTCGTAAGTGTCCGAGGCTGGATTTGAACTCAGAAAGATGAGTCTTCCTCACTCCAGACCCAGTAATCTACCCATTGTGCCACCAGGTGTGCAAGGAGGAACTCTACAAAATAACAGCCTCTCTTAGGATAAGCTAATCACTTCTAAACTCACCCATGCTGCTAACTCACACCTTGATAGATATCACCTCCCTCAGCCTTCTCTCCCCTGTCATTGAAGGTCTTGGGGGCAGAGTAGCAAACTCTGCCCAATTCAATTTTCGGCTCACTCTACTTTGCATCTACTGCTCTGCCTGTTTTCAACTCCATTGAATAAGATACCTGGTGACCTCTCCCCCTTCCCCCTCACCCCTGCCCCTGGCCACCCTGTGCTGTTGTGGAAGCAGTGAGATATGAACCCATGTCTTCCTGACACCAAGTCTAGTATTCTAGCTTCTAAACCAATCACACCCGCCAGACCTTTCAGCATCCTGAGATACAGACCATCTGAACCGCCAAACATCTTGAAGAGTGAAATTCCCTCAAACTCATGAAATCAAGCATTAAGAATGTACTAAGTACCAGGTACTAGGCTATGTCCTGGAAATATAAGTCCTTGTCCTCTACTTGATTATTTTACATTTCAACTGTTAACTATGTTTATTCTCTTTCTCAGTCTAATGATTATTCTCTTAGAAAACAGAAGCAAAATTAAATACATGGCATAGTGTTAAGACCACTCATCACATTGGCTGCCCTTTTTTGAATGCATGCCAGCCTGTGAATACCCTTTCTAAAATGTAACTAGCATTTACATTGCACTTTAAGGTTTGCACAGCATTTTGTAAGTATTCTGTTTGATCCTCACAAGCCTAGGAGGTAGGTGCTATTATTACCATTTTGCAGATGAGGAAATTGAGGCAGTTACTAAATATCTGACACTACATTTGATCTCGGGTATGCCTGACTCCAAGTTCAGACTACGGTGTCACCTAGCTGCCCAGTCCTTGACACCATGTACCAGATGCAGTTTAACAGATCATACAAGAGATAGTTGGTGAACATTTTGGGGTTGTTTTTGTTCATCCTTTGTTTTTGACAATAGCCAAAGATATTGTGATGTTGGGGCAAAATAGTGGATAGGTGATGTCTTGAATTATCTGTGAATTGGTTTAAAATAAGGCAGAGTTACACAGTCATCAGCCTCACTCTCTCTTCCAGAGACATCAAAGTCCAGTCATAGGACCAAGTCAAGATGACTAGCAATGGCCCAGGATGCGGTGGATGACCTTGGCATCTTTGATGTCTGACCAAACTCTAAGCACTCCACAGTACCTGCTTCAGCTATCCTCATGGTCATTGCAACAAATTGTTTTCATCTGCCCATTTTATGTGTGGTGGGGAGGGGGTAGTCTTCACAAGCTTAGGGTAGACATCCTTCTACTTCCGTGATGGGTTTGATGCCTTTGGAGTGTGTAGGGTTTTCAGAGTGAACATTTAGAAAGTGAATCAATGAATACCAAGAACCAGTACAACTTTATCAATAACTCATCATGCCAGACTAAACTCATTTCTTGTTTTTGACAGGATCATTAAACAAGTAGATGAGAATGCTGTGGATATAATTTACCTAGGTTTTAGCAAAGCTTTTGGTAAAACATCTCTTACAATTCTTGCATATATTCCTGTACAGAGAAGGCTGTGGGCCAAACGATAAAACAGACGAATTCAGAACTGCTTGAGGGGCAGCTAGGTGGTGCAGTGGATAGAGCACCGGCCCTGAAGTCAGGAGGACCTGAGTTCAAATGCGGTCTCAGACCAAACACTTGACATTTACTAGCTGTGTGACCCTGGGCAAGTCACTTAACCCCAATTGCCTAAAAAAAACAACAACAACAAAAAAAAAACCTGCTTGAATGGTCGGACTCAGAATAGCTGTTAATGGCTCACTGTCAAAACAAGAAATCTCCAGTGGAGTACCCTAGGTATCTTTACATGACTTTTTCTCAAGTTACTGTTTGTGTTGCTTAACTTTATAAATAACTCCAATAAAGGCATAGATGTCACAGTCATGAAATTTGAAGATGACACAAAGATGGGAAGGACAGTTAATACACTGGACAATAGTCAGGATTCAAAAGATATTTTGACAGGTTAGAGAACTGAGATGAATCTAGTTAAGTCAGTAGAGATAAATGCGGAGTCTTACACTTGAGTTAGAAAAATATGTTTCACAAGGACTAAGATAGGTCAAACAGATCACAGCTAGTATGAAAAAAAAAAGTAGGGATTTTAGAGGACTGCAAGCTCAATGAGACCACCACAAAAAAGCTAATGTGATCTTGTGCTGTGAGCACACCTTCCAGAAATAGGGAAGTGATAGTTCTACTTTATTCTGTCCTCCTGTGGAATACAATGGCCAGCTCTGGCATTAATAAGCTGGAGTGTCCAAAGAAATGCACTCAGGATGGTGAAAGGCCTCAAGTAGATGTCAGATGAAGTTAGGACAAAGGAACAGGACATGCTTAGCACAGAGAAGACTCTGGGTACCTGACTGAGGCCATATGGTGAAAGAATTCCACTTGTGTTTGGCTTTCAAAGGGCAGAACCCAAATCAATGGGTGGGAGTTGCAGAGAGGCTGATTTAGGCTTAATAGTGTCAGGAAAAACTTCCTAACAAATAGGGCTGTTCCAAACAGCTGCCTCTGGAGCTAGCCATTGGTCCCTCCTTGGATGTCTTTTGCTAGAACAGGGATTCTTTTCATTTCTGAGTTGGACTGGATGGCTCCTGAAGGGCCTTCCAACCTTCCAGTTCTATAATAAGGGCCACATATAAGAAGACTATTATCTCTCTCATTCTGGACAGTGCAGATCTATCAATACAGCCTAAACTGTTAACTTTTTTGTCTGTCTCAACACACTTCTGGCTCAACTGAGCTCTAAAAATGAGAACCCCAGGTTGCAGGTCTTTTTCACATGAACTGCCTTCTAAGATCTAGGTCTACTCCAACCTGAACTTGATATAATTCATTCTTAAATTCAAATACTAGACACTGATTCCAATTACAACTCATTGTGTTAGCTTCAGCTTACCTTTCTGGTCTATTGGCATCTGTTTAGATCCCAACTGCATTAACTTCTTCACAGGGTTGCCAGTAAAGGACTTTGTAAATGGTTATATAAATGTAAGCTATTATGATGTTATTTTGGCAGCAACATTTTAAACCAAAAAAGATAACATAAGAAACGGACAGCAAAAGGGTATATGCTTTTATGTCTTCTTTTGTTTCTTTAAAATATAAATATAAGATGTCTGCTATAGGACAAGAAAATAAAGACAAACAAGATGAATAAAAATACAAATTACGAATGTTTAGAGAACAGAAATGTGTTGTGACATTTTAGGGCTTTCTTAAAAGTAGGACTACAGCTTTACCTTTGGTTCTAAGAGTGAAAGAACTCTTCCTTAAATATGCTGTAAACACAACTGGAAAGTAGCAAAGGGTAAGAGGCAAATTCAAGCATAACTACCCTATTTAATACCAAAGATTACAGAGCCTCTCTCAGAACATGCAACTTCACAAAACAGATCACTTAAAATGTCTATCACAAATAGTTTTGCATGATGCATAATCATCCAACTACCT
The DNA here is from genome assembly GCF_003287225.1 of Phascolarctos cinereus. NCBI lineage: Eukaryota > Metazoa > Chordata > Mammalia > Diprotodontia > Phascolarctidae > Phascolarctos > Phascolarctos cinereus. Next base: position 422,852,567 of record NW_027555958.1, on the reverse strand, counting down.
AGTTCCAGCAAAGTCTATGTGATACTGATGCAGAAGCCACCTAATCAGATTCAGGGGAGGAGGTCTTAGTGGCACTAGAGAAATGAGACTGGCATGCCTAGGCTCCTCCTTCATAAGATGTCTACTGCACAGGGTCACACACTTAGAAACTAGATGACCTCTTCATGTTCTCCATTTATATGTCTTATAGTACTGATAGAGTCATCAGTTCAAATTCTCAAAACTTAGAGCTCTTCCAATCTGCCCCTTTCATTGCTGCCAGCTTTATCATGTGAAACAGCATTCCACGTGACTTAGGTTTCATAAAAGAGCCTTACTGTCTTGGCTTCTCTTTACAAGGTATAAAAGTAGTAAAATAAATTAAATCGGATGTTGACATTTCAACATGCTTCGTCCTCAGCAAGTTGCTCTGTGGGAAGATGACAAATTTTTTTCTGATATTTAAAACCTCCTAACCTCTCTGATATTAGCATTTTAAAACCAGTCTTCTCCACGGCATACACGTACTGAACGTAACTCCCTCCTTAAGAATTACAATGCAAATATAACTGACAGGATATTCTGTTTTCGTATGTAGAGGGTGACATGTCAAGTCAAGCATCCTGCCCCTTATAGCTAACTATGATTCTTATTTAGCTTCAGGAATAAAAGGGGGACTTCCAAAGAGGGATTTTCCTAATAAAAAAGACCACAGCCAAGTAGAAACTCTGAAGCACAATCGTAAGAAATAAAAAGGAAAGGGTACATATTGTTCTACCAATGGGGAAGATCTCCATGAAAATCCAGCAATTTGCAATTAGGCTTCAAGGTATGAATGGCATGCTTTAAAGCCTGCCAGGCTACAAAACATTTACCTGATGCTCATCGTTATGAACTCCCGCACTGTGACTGCTCTGCATGATGTTCAAATAGAGGAGGCAGGTCATAAAGGTTAGGACAAAACCAGTCAACTTGTTTTATTCCTTTCATACCAGGATTCCCACTAGATGCAGCTTAAGCTTTCATTATTAAAGATGACATTCATTCATAAACATGCTAAAACAAGGTGTATTTATTAGACTACAAGATTATTTTATGTATGAAGTTGCACAAACTAGGTTCTTCTTAAAGTCGGTAGTCACCTAACATTTAGCTGTGGAAAAAAAAGGATCGTAACAAATTCTTTCTTTGAGTGTGCTTAGATCTAATGATTGTTTTCAGTTCAGCTCCCCATGACTTCATGCCTAGACCATTTCCATGGCATATGGCACATATCAGAATTATGAACTGGCCATACCAAAAATATTCTTAGAATATGACAAGCATAACATGAAAGATTCCTTGTTTCTCAACCATACCAATAGCATTTAAATTTATCTAACGAACATACACATATTTTAAAATTTTCAACTCTGACAGACAAGTACAATTTTTAATCTTGTCTGCTGAATGCTGTTCTCATTCCAATCGTGTACAGAGGCCTGAGGCTAGCTCAGAAAGCTGGGAAGTGGCCTTTGTGGCTAACAGTGCCCACTGCTCAGGACAAAATAAGAGCAGTTTGGTTTAAGTGTCTGAGTAAGTAGGAAAGGAATGAAAAAGCTCTGAGCTTGGTCTCAGGAGAATTTTCCAGCCGGAGTTGGAGGACCCAGAAAGCCCCCTGCTTGCTTGGTGGCAGCCCGAGAAGGAGCAAGGCCAAGCATCTTCTGAATGTTCTGTGGAGATAAACAGAAAACCAAATTAGGTTTGAGAATGATACTTATAGAAGGCCAACTATTTATGCCACATACTTGATTTCCAGATGTAGTCAAAAAAGTTCTCTGTAGCCAACACAGAATGTGTCCAAATGTAAGCAAAAGTACCCTTACCTTCCTCACTATGATGCTTTTGCAAAGGACCTAAAGGAAAACCCCCTCGAAATATGGTACTTCCTAGGGCAGAAGAATGGCTATTTCCAGTACCAACTGGTCCCACGCTGTTCAGATTTCAAATACACATCCCCTGAAGCTTCCATAGACCACATATTTACAACTGGAAACCATAGACTTCTAGAGCTGAACACCCTCATTTTACAGAAGGGGAAACAGAGGCTCAGGAGGCTAAGTCACTTGCCAAAGGTCACACAGGCACTAAGTTGCAGAGCTGGGATTAGAAGCAGGGCCTCTGACTCCTAATTCACCCTTTTTTCCCACTACACAAATCTGCTACATTGGGTCTTAATCTATGCTTTCAGCCGGTATAGACAGGTATTCGAATATGAAATATTTTCTGAGGTGCTTATTTAAATACTATGTAAAGTGAGTTGCCTCTTTCACAAATACATGCACTACTTTAAAGCAACAACACTTTTAATGTTTTTTATTGAGTGTTCATAACTTGTGGTGTGTGTTACAATACAGATTCCTTTCATGTATGGGTTGGCCACTCAAGTCCCTTGCAATTCTCCAATATTGTGACTGTGAGGCTCTTAAGAAGAAATTTTAAAGGGAGGTACAAGGATAAAAGGAATAGTCACTGTTGGGAGACCAAGCTACCTGCCTTTAGTAAAGGTGCACAATAATCTAAACAACAAAAGGCCTAGGATGTATGCCTTTTTCTAACTTCTCTTGGTCAGCTGTCAACTCTCCCTAGTGCCTACTTTGTACTGAGTGTGTACAAGACAACTATAGGGCACAGTCCCTTATTCTCACAAAGCTTACAGTTTAGTTAAGAAATATTCACTTAAGAAATAAAGCCAATTATAATAAGACATTAAGAAAACACAGTCTAGATTTGTAACACACAAGATACTGTATAAGCATCACAAGGAAATGCAGCTTATAATTTTGTAAAAAAGGTACCAGAACAAAACAATTCCTCTCTAAACACAACTCTGCTACCCTCTAAATTGTAGGGTCAATGGATTTGAGGAAGAAGATGTAGAGGGAAAGGGATAAAGGAAAAAATATTTTCAAGACTCAGGTCTACAATAGTAAGTGACCGACCAGTAACTGAAGAAAGTGGCAAATGACTGGAAGAGCACAGCATTGTCTTTTCTTTCTGTCAGACTTCACCAGCAGTCAGTACTACCCTAAATGCTGGTAAGACTCAAACAACTGGAATGCCCCAGCAATTGTGTTTCAGGCTGCAGTTCACTTAAATATTGCCATCTTATTCTTTAGAACAAAGCAGTCTTTTCTCATAAGATAGCCTGATAAAAATCAAGGCTTCTGTTAATGCCATGAAGCTCATGACTTTGCTGAGAGCAAACACCTTCACACTTGCCAGTCGTTAGTGAAGTTTTCTCTCATGCAGAGACTCAGAAGACATCATACCCCATTTTGCAATACTAGACATATCCCTTAGTAACAAGTACCTTGCAGGGGGAACAGTACAAGCAGCACCCCCTGAACGAGCTAGCCCAAATTCAATTCAATAAGGCCAGTGGCCTGACACTACAGTTAGGGAAGGATATATGGAAAATATTAGCAGTTTTCCTTTTTCATCTTTTAAATCACCCATTTCCTGATCTTCTCATTTTGATCTGACTTCTGTGCCAATTCTTCAAAATGCTTTCTGAGATATTAGGTTAATCAAAAAATACAAATGGAAGGAAAAAAATATTACTGATATCAAACTTATAAAAATAAGCTTTCTTTCTCATATCAGGAAGATAAGATAGAGAACTTAAACCAATTAATTAAAACAGATGAAAAATGATAAGGTAAAGATGTTAGGGCTCTAAAATGAAGTTAAAACAAGTTTCAGATATATAAAACATTTTGAATTATAAGAAGACTCATATCTATTTCTGCATTTTGAGAGAAGCCATCTGTAATCACTAGCAAATGAAGCTTTTCTGACCAGGAAAGAAGAAAGGGAAAAAAATGATTATCCCTTCCACTAAAGGAGGAAATCCAGATGCAATCTTCTACAGGATTTATGTTCCTTCCTCTCTTGTGAAGGGTGAGAACAAGCTACCAAGAAAAGGAAGCTATTAGTTGCAAACTGGATATTTTGGGAAGACACTGTAACCCAGGTCATGGACAATAAATACATTTCATTCTTCTATTTTTTAGTCATTTAGATAATGTTCATCTCTTTTAACTTTCAGTTCCATTTGTCAATGCAAAGCTCTCTGGCACTGTGGTCTTCTCTAGCATTTGGCAGTCAGATTTTGTTTCCAATTAATTATGCTTCCTTGGTGGTTTCATATAACAGTCTTACAGACTTTATTTTCCATCTCATACTCACTTTTCAACTACAGCTCTCCATGTGTCATATTATTAACCGTGTCTTCCACAAGCTGCCTGTGGAATCAGATAACCTGGAATCTCAACTCAGAGCCTCCTTGGTAAATCAATAATTAAACTACGTTTTTATCAGCTATTACTATCAGCTGTTATCATCAGGTATTAGCTCAGAGACAAAACATTCAGTCATTCATGATCATTTCAATATATTCCATGAGATGGATTTCAGCACTTGTTGGTTCTCTAGGAAGGAGAAAAAGAGTTCAGTATGGAGAACAGGTACACAGACCTGTACTTCCTATACCACTAAGGCTATACTCAATGTAACCACCATCTCCAGTTACATTCCTACTAAATAATAAAGGCCTCTAAGCAGTACCCAGGATTATTCAAAGAATAACAAATGCATGTCTCCTTTGATATTATGTGATACTTGAGGCCACCTTCAATACCATGGTGGCCCATACATTGAATAAAACCCAGAAAACAGGAACTCAAACCTTTAAACTCATTATCATTATGACTTCAAGAATGACTATTGGACTCCAATTATCTGCCTCCTGAATAAGCACTAAACTGTCAGACCTCATTGCTTTTCCTTCTTCCTCATCTTCCCAGGCTGAATTCTTACAAATCTTTTAAAATCCAACTCAAATTCTACTTTCTCCAGGAAGCCTTCCTTGATGACTCCAGGCAATGCAGTGGACAGACTGAACTTAGAGCTCAGGTTCAAATCTCCCTACCGATAATGGTAAAGGAAGGCAAGAAAAAGAATCTGATCTTCCTCTCAAACTTCACATAGCACTTTGACTTTGTCCTGGTTGATGTCTTATCCCTTATTGGAATATAAGCTCCTTGAGGGCAGGGACTGTACGTCTCATTTAAACTACGAATATTCTTGGTGGCTAGCACAGTACTTTCTTTGCACATAGAAGGCATTCAATATTTATTGTACTCAGCAAATGTACACCTATGTTCTGAACTCGTTGTATTCAAACACAATTTGAACAGTTTTAATTATTTTGCACATAGAAGGCATTCAATATTTATTGTACTCAGCAAGTGTACACCTATGTTCTGAACTCGTTGTATTCAAATGCAATTTGAACAGTTTTAATTATCTACCGAGAGATTCTATATCTATATATTATAATAGTTTGAACTATCTAACTATCTGTATGTCTACCTAGGTAGCCAGACATACAGACAGACACCCACCCACCCACACACTTTTGTGTGTGTATGTTCTGACTCATACTGAAATTGATGATTTAGGATTCAAATTTTGAACTAAAGGATATGTCATTTCCAGGCGCAGGCATGCAGCACCTCTACTGTTACCTTGCTGACTGAAAGATGTGATAATGTTTTCAAGAGTAGAGATTCCTTTGTATACACTGGTGGCTTATGAACATGTTCTATTAAAAATCAGCCTAATCTCAAAGAATGTAAATTTGCTTAGTCCTAGGAAATAGCTGTTGAAAGATACTTCACTAATATAATAAAAATAATGTTAGCTCAATTAGTTGACAGATTTAATGTGACATCATTGAAATGCCAAAAAGGTACTTTTAGACACCTAGACCAAAAAAAAAAATTAATTAAATTCATTTAGGGTAATAAAAGGTTTTTTCATTATTTTCCAGGAAAATAATGGGGGAAAAAAACAGGAATTATAGGAAAGTAGCACTTCTAGATTTCAAATTATACTATAAATGTAGGTTTTTATATATCATCTCATTTGATCAACAAAACTACTTGGAACTAGTTAGATAACAGATCAAGGAACAGAGTATGTAATGATGATGAGAAACAAAAGGAATTAATAGTCAAATATTTGATAAAGCCAAGAAATTACTTCGGAGAGAACTAGCTATTTGATAAGAAATAATGTGAACACTGGAAAGAGGTTTGAAAGAAATTAGGTTTAGTTTAAATCACTATCCTACACTATTTACCACAATAAGATCAAAATGGTTACTGATCTGAATGCTAAAGATCTTACCATAAAAAAAAACCACCTAGATATATCAGATATTTTTCATTGTCATGGCTAGAAGACAATTCTCATATAAATAAGAAATAGAGATGATCACAAAAAATAAACTAGAATTTTAATTACATGAAATTGAAAAGCTTTTACAAAACTAAATCAACACAATTAGGATATAGAAAGCAGTCAATTACAAAAGAAAAAAAGGAAAAAAAAAGCTCTGAATCAAATGTCTCTGATAAGGGGCTGACAGCCAAGAGATAGACAGATATAGATATTAAACTACCACCAATACATACATACTTGTGTGTATGTATATGAAAATCATTCCCAACAGACAAGCGATCAAAGGATACAAGCAATTTCAAGAGAACCGCAAATGATTAATAATCAAATGAAAGATTGCTCTAAATCACTAGTAATGAAAAGCAAACTGAAATAATTCTAAAGCTTCATGACAAAGCCAGAAAACTGGCAAAGATAACAAAAGACAATATTTAATGTTGGAGGGATTGTGGAAAGAAACACATACTTTTGGTGGACTAACACTGGTCCAACCATTTTGGAAAGCAATTTGGAATTGTTCTGAGAAACTGACTAAAATGTCCATACCCTTTGACCCAGAGATCCCACTACTAAATATATACTCTAAAGAGGACAAAGATAGAAAGACAGGCCCTGTATATACCAAAATATTCCTAGCAATATATTTTGTGGTAGCAAATTACTGGAAATGAAGTAGATAACCATTGACTGGGGAACAGCTAATAAATTATGCTATGTGAATTTAATAGATTATTACTATGCTATAAGAAATAATGACTATGAAGAACAAGAGAGGTATAGATATAGGAAGATACGATAAAAAATGATGTAAAGAAAATAACAAATACAACAAATACACTAAAAGCAGCAACAAGCAAAATTAAAAATAAATACTGTATAACTGGCAGTTACATGGCACAGTGGATCGAGCTCTGGGCATAGAACCAGAAAACCTGAGTTCAAATCAGCTAGACGGGTGACCCTGGGAAGTCTGTTGGTCCTTACAGTTGGTTTCCTCAACTGTAAAATGAGGATAATAATAGCACCTACTTCACAGGGTTGTCAGTTGATCTGTTTTGCTGACTGGATATTACAAATCTATTACAATAATTTCCACTAATGGATGCCATTAATCCCATTTAAAGTAAAGTAAAATCATATAGCAAAAAACCCCCCAAAAAGCCCAAGAAAAAGAAGAAGAAGGAGAAAGCCTCAATTCAAAGATCCTTTGAGAAGATCCTTCTTATTCTGGAATTTTTTAACTGCTCTGAGACTGACTTAATAACTATAGTGGAAACTGGCACAGCTGCCACATCCTTGTGAGGTCTCTTAAAATTCACAAAAGGAAACCAGTCATTATCTGAAGGTCAAGGCAAGTTAATCACTAAACTTTAAGGAAGTAAACAAAAACCAAGGAGAAAAATAAACTGAGAAAAGATAATTAGGTTTATTTTTATATGAGATCTTACCTTCCCCCACAATATAAGAATAACCTTCCTGTTCAGTACTCAGTCAAAATAAAACTAGTCAGCCTTTTAAGTAGCACACTCTACTCCTCTTAGTGACTATATTAATTGTCAAAAAAGAAGGAAAGAAAGAAAAAGAAAGTGAGAAAGAACCATTAACAATTCTCGATTAAAATCATTATTTCTTACACATTTTAGTCACTTAAGAGACTCTACCTTAAAAAAAGGAACTAGTGGCTTTGAGGGGAAAGAAGGGTTACTTTAGCATGAAACCCTAGTCTGCTTAGGTTTTTGAGCTTGAGTTTCACCTTAATTCTCCTATAAATGAATACTTTGATAAAAAAAAGTTTTGAAGGCACAGACCAACATCTTATACCTTATACCACGATAAAGTCAAAATGGGTACATGATTTATATATAAAGACCAATACTATAAGCAAACTACAAGAGCAAGGAATAGTTTACCTATCAGATCTATGGAGAACAGAAGAACTTATGATCAAACAAGAGATAGAGAACATTAGGAAATGAAAAAATGGAGACTTTGATTACATTAAATTGATAAGTTTTTCACAAACAAAGCCAATACAGCCAAGATTAGGAGGGAAGCAGAAAGCTGGGAAACAATTTTACAGCCACTGTCTCTGATAAAGGCCTCATTTCTAAAATATATAAGAGAACTGAGTCAAACTTATAAGAATACAACTCACTCCCCAACTGATAAGTGGTCAAAGGATATGAACCATCAGTTTTCAGAGGAAGAAATTAAAGCTATCTATATAGTCATATGAAAAAATGCTCTAAATCACTACTGATTAGAGAAATGCAAATCAAAACAACTCAGAGGTAGGTACCACATCACACCTATCAGATTGGCCAACATGACAAAACAGGAAAATGATAAATGTTGGAGAAGATGTGGGAAAAGTGCAATACTAACGCATTGTTGGTGGAGTTGTGAACTGATCCAACCATTCTGGAGAGCAATTTGGAACTATGCACAAAGGGCTATAAAATTGTGCATACCCTTTGATCCAGTAATACCACTTCTAGGGCTGTATCCCAAAGTGATCCTAAAAATGGGAAAAGGACCCACATATATAAAAATATTGATAGTTCTTTTTGTGGTAGCCAAGAATTAGAAACTGAGGGGATGCCCATCAATTGGGGAATGGCTGAACAAGTTGTGGTATATGAATGTAATGGAATACTATTGTGCTAAAAGAAATGATGAACAGGCTGACTTCAGAAAAACCTGGAAAGACTTCTATGAACTGATGCTGAGTGAAATGAGTAGAACCAGAGGAACTGTACACAGTTTCAGCCACACTGTGTGATAACTGATTTTGACAGACTTAGCTCTTCTCAGAAATGCAAGGATCTAAGACAACTCAAAGAGACTCACGATGGAAAATGTTATCCACATCCAGAGAAAGAACTATGGAGTCTGAATGCAAATGGAAACATACTATTTGCTCTCCTTTTCTTTTTTTGTTTTGTTTTGTTTCTTCTTTCTCATGGCTCTTCCCATTAGTTCTAATTCTTCTTTACATCACGAATAATGTGAAAATATGCTTAACATGAATGTACAAGTAGAGTCTATATCAGATTGCACACTGTCATGGTAAGGGGGGAGGGAAGGGAGAGAAAATTTAAAACTCAAAATCTTATGGAAGTGAATGTTGAAAACTAAAAAGTAAATAAATCAATTATTAATAAATAAAATTTTAAAAAGGTCCAAATATGCTGTTTTTAAAAAGTAATTACAGGGCAGCTAGGTGGCGCAGTGGATAGAGCACCAGCCCTGAAGTCAGGAGGACCTGAATTCAAATCCATCCTCAGACCAAACACTTGACACTTACTAGCTGTGTGACCCTGGGCAAGTCACTTAACCCAAACTGCCTTAAAAAAAGAAAAAGGTAATTGTAGCTTCTACATTAAGGGACCAGAGGGCTTGGAATATAATATTCCAGAGATCAAAGGAGATAGGATTACAGCCAAGAATAATCACCTACCCAGCAAAACTGAGTATAATCCTTCAGGGGAAAAAACGGATATTCAGTGAAATAGAGGACTTTCAAGCATTCTTGATGAGAAGACCAGAGCTGAACAGAACATCTGACTTTCAAATACAAGACTCAAGAGAAAAATGATAAAGGTGAACTGAAGATGAAGGGGTGATATCTGGAGAATAAAATTAAGGGATAAGAGAGGATTATACTGGGAGAAGGAGAAAGGGAGAGGTAGAACGGGGTAAATTATCTCACATAAAACAGACAAGAAAAGGCTTTTACAGTGGAGGGGAAGTGGGGGAAGGTGAGAGGGAATGAGTGAATTTTATTCTCATCAGATTTGGCTTAACGAGGGAATAACATACACATTCAACTGGGTATGGACATCTTTATCTTATCCTACAGGAAAATAGGGGAGAAGGAGATAAGAGAGCAGAGGGATGATAGAGGTAAGGGCAGATCAGGGGAGGAGGAAGCAAACACTTCTGAGTAGAGACAGGGTCAAAAGAGAATAGAATAAAGGGGGTATGGGATAGGATGAAGGGAAATATACTTAGTTTTTCACAACTGACTACTATGAAAATGTTTTGCATGACTACACATATAGAACCTGTATTGAGCTGCTTGCCTTCTCAATGAAGGTGGGTGGGGAGGGAAGAAGGAAGAAAATCTGGAACCCAAAGTTTTAAAAACAAATGTTAAAAATTGTTTTCACATGCAACTGGGAAGTAAGATATACAGGCAATGGGGGATAGAAATCTATCCTGCCCTACAGGGAAACAGAAGGGGAAGGGGGAAGATAGAAGGGAGGCAGACTGGGGAAAAGGGTATTTAGAATGCATGCCGTCTTGGGGGGGGGAGGACAAGATGGGGAGAAAATCTGGAACTCAAAATCTTGTGGAAGTGAATGTTGAAAACTAAAAATAATTAAGTAAAATTTTTTCAAAAAAGGTAATTGTACTATGGGTAGGATAATACAGTGATTTCAGAAGGGACTCTTTCATGTGAATCTATCAAAGAATTACTACCACTAGAATGGTAATATTTCTGAACCTTAGAAAAAAAGTTCTACTAATACTACTAAATATTGTTCACAAGCTACCAGTAATGAAGAAGTCTAGTTTATATTACAATTTCATCAAGTAAATAAGCAAATAGCATTTATTAAGTGATTACTAAGTCTCTCACATTCATCCCAACCTTAGGGGTAATTCGGCAAGCCCTGTGTTTCAGGAAGCTTCAAGACCTACAGAATAATGCCATCAAAGCCCAGGAGTGGAAGAAAAGAAAACTCCAAATCAATGCCTTGGTTCTCAGGACTAAAGCACTTTGTAAACTTCAAAAAGCTATAGAAATGTGAGCTGTTATTATATTTAGCTGAGTACGACGCATAGCAGTTTTATCTACTTTTAGTTTTTGTCCAGATCATACATCAGAGAACAAAGCACATCATCTTAGCTACATTTCATTACAGTTTGTTAAAAAAAAATTAGGTTATAAGTCATGTACCCCAAGACCTTCATTTTAATATAGCCCACACCTCCCACTGTGTTAACCAATCTGAGCTGCCATTCCTTGGGAATGCCTACTCTTTGAAGGGCATGTAAACTGAGCCTACTACCACGAAGGGTCTTTGGTCTAAAAGATGGACAAATGACCATTCCTTTATAAATAACATGCTGGCCTTATTAATAAAATTATTAAATTACCCAGAAAAAAAAAAAACTATTGTTACCGTTTCAGTATTTGCTTTAAGATCTGTACCTAGAATCATCATCGATCTAGAGCTGGTAGGGACCGCAAAAGACACTGAGACCAAGTCTATCACTTAATAAAAGCTAATTATAATAGAATTCTGTCACACTTCAACGTTTACAGAGAGCTTTACGTGTCAACTTATCTGATCTTTACAACAACCCTGCAAGGCAGGTGCTATTATCCTCATTTTATAGATGATGAAGCTGAAAGAGACAAAGGTTCAGTGGCTTGCTCAGGACCATGCAGGCAATAAGGGTCTGAGGCTACATCTGAACTCAATCAGGTCTCCCTATCTCCAAATCCAGTGCTCTAACCAGGGTATTACCTAAAACTGAGACCCAGGGAGGCTGGTCACACATGACTCTCGGGGAAGGATTTGAATCCAGATCCTCAACTCAGGAGCCAAGGCTCCTTCCACTGTACCTCACTACCTCCTGGCAGCATGAAATTTTTTAACCTAAGTATAAGACTTTACATGGATTCCTAATTAAATTTTATATTATTAGATTCAGTCCTTCTAGCCTGTCAAGACCTCTTTGGATCCTGATTCTGTCATTCACGTTCTTGTTTACTCCCTTCAAACTTTCTGTCACATTCTATCAATGTCTTCAGGTTATGGATAAAAATACTGAACTAAATAGAATCCAGGACAGAAATGTCTAATAACCCTTAGAAATCTGTTTACAGTGGCATCAACCTACTAATATCTATGTACTGGGCCAAAATCCACTTATTAGAATTATAGTATGCAACAACACCATGATGGACTTCAAATGCCTTGATGGAATTCAGATACACCATATTTCCTTGACCTACTAATTTGGCAACTGTTTCACTAAAGGAAGTGAAGCTGCTTCATGGGATCCCAAAATTTTAGAGCTGGAAGATCCTCAACAGCCATCTAGTTCAACCTGTACCATAAAGGAATTTCCACTGTAACCTAGCTGGACAAGTGATCATATAAGTTCTGTCTAAAGACACCCAAGAAGGAGCAACACCTACCCACAAATGCAGTCCATTCCCCTTTCAGACAGCTCTAATTGTAAAGAAGTTTTCCTTGAAACAGAACCCAAATTTGCTTCTTTGAAACTTCTCATTGCTCCTAGTCCTGCCCTCTAGGTTTAAACAGAATTAACACTAAGCTTTCTCCCACAATATCCTTCTAAGTACTTGCAGATAGCTCCCAGGTTGCCATTCCCCCCAATTATTTTCTTATGCAGGCTAAAAATTCCACCTTCTTCCACATGATCCTTAATCACCCTCAGTCACAACCTATCATTATCCTGGTTGCCCTCCTCTGGATGCTGTTGTCCTTTTAAAACTGTGGTGCTCACATAGGGAGAGGGATTGTGACTTCAGTGTTGTAAGGAACTGTCATGTGAGGAAACTTCTCAACCTAATGCAGGTTGACAACTTCTCTGCAACTAACAGGCCTAGAGAGTTGCCCAGATCACCAAGAGGCTGTGACTTTCCAGGTACCTCAGAGCCAGTATGTGTCAGGAAGCAGGACACAACAGATTTTGGCGGCTTCGTAGGCCAACTCTATCTGCTGTGCCAAGCTGCCTCTACTGACTGTATTAATAGAATGGAATACCATTCTCCAGAGGTTGTTGGATCAGGGCAGACAGAATACAATGGGACAGTACAGGCTTTTTTTGGCTGCCAGTTCATACTATTAACTCATACTGAGTTTTTGTACACTATAATTCCCAGCTCTTTTACAGATGGGGAAGACCAAGGCATCCCCATCCTATAATTATATAGTCTGATGTTAGTGAAGCCAAGTTGGCTCCTAGTGTTAACTACTTTTTTTCTTGTCTAAGGGTTCACAAACTATTCAAATAGAACTCTAGCTGGGATAGACTCAGAGATCCACATCATGCTTATTAGTATACAGTTTGTGGAATCCTTTAAATTTCATAAGCCTCATCATCTTCATCTGTAAAGGGGGTTACTGTGAGGACTTGCCTCATAAGGTTGTTGGAAAGATAATGTGATTCTCTTTGTGTGTGTGTGTGTGTGTGTGTGTGTGTGTGTGTGTGTGTGTGTGGTGTGTGTGTGTGTGTGTATCAAGTGCTCTATAAATCTCAAAGTGCTACATGAAGCATGAAACAATAATTACAGATTAATTAAGCTTTCTTAAATACTTATTACATGGAAGGCACCACCTAAGGAACTGGGAATGATTATTTATTTTGGAGAAATAGGATCATAAGATCATAGCTCATTTTACAGATGAGGAAACTGAGGACAAAGGAGATTAAGTGACTAGCTCAAGGTCACAAAGTGAGAATAGTAAGAACAGTAAGAATCAGAGACAGACTATGAAGACAGGTTCTCCTACTCCAGAGCTAGAGACCTTTCCATCACACCATGCCACTTTTGGCTTTGAGAAGGATATAATCAGATTGGGGAAATGAGGGAGGCATGTGCACAACTTTCATACGTATTAGAATTAAGATAAATGTGTAAGTCAAACCAAGAGGCATAACAGATTTGGAGGAGAGGAAAGAAGTACAACAAGAAAAAGGCTTCATAGCAGAAGTACTACCTGAGCTACGTCTTAAGTGGAAGGAAGGACTTAAGTATAAAATCAAAACACAGTTTCACAACATTAATCTAGAATTCCACAACAATAATCCAGAATTGTGTGCATCTAGAAGAAGGTCTCTGTAACACTGAGGTATACACTGTTCAACATCGCAAAATCAAAAGGCAATCTCAGGCATGAATTCTTATCATAGATTCAGATTTGGTAAGGACTTTAGAGGTCATCATATCCAACATCATTATTTTACAGATGAGGGAAGTTCGGCCAAGACTGGGATTAAATTCTGAGCTGAGATTTGATCTCAGTTCCTCTTACTCCAAATCTTCTTTTCCCACACCAAAATGCCTCCAATAATGTGTAAGTATAAGCAAGATCGTAAATACTCACCTGTCTAATAGACATGGTACAGAGTATATAGAGGAAGATGAAGGAACAGTCTGTATAGTCTTCCCCCAACAGATTTCGATGAGATAATCCTTGGATGTAGGAAAGAGGAGTGAAGGGAAGCTTGGCTACCACCCTGCCATCAAATCTAGGAAGGAAAAAACAAATTATTTTTATTTTTGGATGACTGATGAGATTCCCAGTTCAGATAAGCTCTTGGGACAGGAACAACACTTAGGTTCTCTGATCTCTGAAACACAAAGAAAAGGTGACCAGAGGTAAGGACCTAAATAAAGTGCACGGATAAAAGGAAGGGTTTGGATTATTCCCATCACCCATTCCCTAAACCATGAAATGAAATAGTTCATGAAAAGCTATTGCTTCAGAGAATTATCCAGCACAAAATACATTTTCCAAGTCCTAGAGATCAATGTTACAAATGCATTTCCAAGATGAAAGGAATGTATCCTAAGGATAGATACTGCAGCTACTACATGTTTTCCGAGACAAACAGTACATAAAAGACAGTGGTTATCAGGCAGGGGAAGCAGAAAAAAAATAAAAATGGAAAGTTGCTGTTCATGGATTAGGTATTTTTGCTAGCAGAAAATTAACAATGTTTATAATAGTTGCAAAATACACACACACAAACACACACACTCTGCATCTTAGAACTAGGAGGAACTTAATTAAAACTTCTTTATTTTGATAATGAAGAAGAGGAGGCATGGAGCTAATCAAGCTGAAAGTGTCCTTGGATAAACTAACTCAGAATCATAAAGCTAGAAAGGCCTGTAAACATTATTTAGTCCACTCACTTCATCATCTGACAGATAAAAAAATTAAGGTCCAAACATTTCATACATGGCCACACAGGCAGGTAGCAAGCGTGGCCTATATCCCAAGTCTCCTGATCCCAGTTCAACATTCTTTCTATTACACTGCAGTACATGAAATTAGGAAAAGAGATAAAACTTTCCAAGATAATATAAAAACTTACTAAGGAAAACCACTGTAAGTCAAAAACTCTGGGTTGGGCTATAGGCTTATTATCACATTAGGTAAGCTATTCTAGTACTCTAAGCCCTATTTTGTTTCCATGTAAAATAGAGGGCTCATTCTTCTACTATATTTCCCAGGAATGATGAGAGAATTAATACTTAGAAAATATATTTTCCACCCCCTCTCCTCTTTTTACTTTAAGTGTGGCAGTAAACAAGGACAGGCCCTTAAAAAAAAAAAGTCAGCTAGTCCAATCCCTCATCTAATGGATAGGGGTTAAAAAAGTGAAGCAACTTGCCAGAGCTCACACAGGAGTAAAGTGGAAGACTGAGATGTGGATCTGGGGCCTCTAACTTCAATCACCAATGCTTCTAACCATCAAATGGAAGAAGCACCCTGCCCTGATTACTCCATTGTACAATAACATGACAAACGGAGCATCAAGCACTAAACAAAACTGCCAATTGTGGGAAGAAGAAGTCATGGATGGCAAGGAGCTGGATGATTTTTCGTAGTCTGAAGTAACAACAGAGGAAAATACAGAAATCAGCAGCTGCATTAGATACACAAAGAGCTTGTTTTCCCTCAGAGGAGTTCAGAGTGTCTCTCAAAAACACTACATATTGAGGCAGCATCTGTAGAGAGGGAAGAAAGGGAAAAGGTAATAGCAATATAATCCTTTCTCTCAGAGACAGAAAAAACAAAGAAAGAAAATCTTGCTAGACTTTTTTTACCCTTGCAATTCAGTATAATCACAAAAAACTTTTGCTTACAAAATCATTATCTCTGAATAACTTCCAAAAAATTATTTCAATGAAAAGTAGCATATATTCAATGAGGTGTTTTTCCCATTGTATTTTCTAATTATCATTTCTAAATTGCTAGAGATCCTACATATATGTTCCTTTCTTACACAAAGAAAAGCAGTTCAGTTATGAAGGACCCTCTCTTACATATAGCAAGCAATTTGGTAGATGATGTCAAATCAATTATTACCTTCTCTTTATAAGAACTTTACCATTAAAACTATTACTTTCTCTAGGAAGGGATATTAAGATAGTATTGGAAGAAAGAAACAAATCACAAAACAAAAAAACAAATCAAAAAAAGTAAAAGGGGCAGCTAGGTGACACAGTGGAGTCAGGAGGACCTGAGTTCAAATCCGGCCTCAGACATTTGACACTTACTAGCTGTGTGACCCTGGGCAAGTCACTTAACCCCACTGCCTAGCAAAAACAAAAAACAGCAACAACAACAACAAAAACTTACCTAGTCTCCCTCAAAGCAGAGTCAAGGGACTACTCAAGCAAAATGTTGTAAATGTGGTCAAACACATCCAATGTTTTAGATGTTTGCCTAATTGCTTTTCTTATTTATGAGAGTTTACATGGAGAGAGGATCTCCAGAAATGACTGCTATAAAACCAAAAATAACTAATCACACCCCCCCCCCATCCACAGCTTTAGAGCTAACAGGAGCCTTAGAACCCATCCAGATAAAATCTCTTCTTTTACCAAGGAAGACATTAAGGCATTGAGAAATTACTTGAACTGCCCAATGTCATACAGGGAGGTGACAGTGGCAAATCTTGAACCCAAATCTCTGGCTGCAAATTCAGCACTGTTTACCCTGCACCTCCTCACAGTATGATGTAGGCAAGGCTGTAATTTGAACTAATTTGCTGGATGCCTGCCCCAACAAGCAGGGCCCTACAAAGTAGGAGCATCGCTCCAGGTCACAGTTTGATGCAGTTCAAGGTCTTCTATCAGAAGAAATCCTGCAATATTATGACTCAAGGGTGGTTTTTGGTTGTTTCCTCAAATCTCAAAGTTACAAATGGCATAAAGCGCATAACATTGTTTCTGTTTTCCAAAAACACTTATGTGGGGCATATGGGGTTATAACCTCTGGATCCCCCGCAGTACTTCATTACCCAATCTTCTACAGCTACAGTTTCCACACTAATATATCCTACTAGGTTAGGAACGATGTAGATGAGGTATCTTGTACTTAATAGGGAGTAAAAGTTCATTAGGTTTTACCTTTTTGGCCTGAGAATGGAAGGGGTAGAGGATGGAAGTGACTTATCCAATGTCACAAAATGAGAACCAGGATTCAAACCTGGAACCTGTGATTCCCAAACCAGTATCATTTCCATTATATCAAAGTGTCTGCCCAGATGGCTACCCACAATCACAAGTTTACACATCTAAGACTGGCTTTTAGGAAACTGTATTATCAGCTGATATCTAAAATACCATACTCAGTTCTGGAGGCCATATTTTAGAAAAAAGTGATGAGAGCATAATCCAGGAATGTCTCAAGATCACACCATTTAAGGGCTGGCTGAAGGAATTGGGGATGTTTAATTTGCAAAAAAGATGACTTAGGGGAGACAAGATGGATATATCTTCAAGTTTTAAAGGCTTAAAATATGGAAGGAATTAGGCTTGTTTTGCGTGGTTCCCAAAGCAGGGAAGCAGGCTTAGGGTAAATGTAAGGAAAATGTTCCCAATAATGAGAGCTTTCTCAACATGGAACCTACTGCTTCAGGACACAGTGGGTTCCCTTCACTAGATATCTTCCAGCAAAACCTGGATGGCCACTTGTCAAGTATATTGTTTAGGCACATATCAGACCAGAAGGCCTCTTAAGATTTCTTCTTCTGAAGATTTTTTCCTTCTGAAATTCTTTCTTCCTCTCAAAATTCTGTGATTCTATAAAAGGTCCCAACCTACCTATCCAATATTAATTATGACCATCCAAGACACCTTCCAATTTAATAAAACTGTTGCTTTCACACCCTATGCTCATTCTTGCCCTTTGCACATACTATTCCTTCCATTTAGAATGTCCTCTAGCTAGCCAAATTCTACTCATCATCCAGGTCCCACTGCCTCCAAGACTTCCCGATTATTACACACACACACACACACACACACACACACACACACACACACACGCACTCTCTCTCTCTCTCTCTCCTATCATACTCCAAATTCTAAAGAAGTTTAATTCCTTTGTAGTTCTCATATAAACTACACAGTTCTGAATAAACAAAGTTTGTTTCTAACGGTTTCATGTTTTCAATCTTCTTTCCCCAACTAAATTACAAGCTCCATGAGGGCAGTAACCATCTTACTGATTGTCTGGCATCTTCTATATCACTCAGAACAATTTCAGGTGTGGTAAGGACTTAATAAATGTGTTTTGTTGATTGATAAATGGCAATGTAAGCATCAGAGACACTCCAGCAATGAAGTACAAATAAACTAAGCAGACCAAAAACACTTCAAAGAGCACCCTGAAAGTGACTACAAAACTTTGAAATACAAATAAAACAGGAAGATGGCTAAAGAATGATTCTGATGATCAGATAAAGGAAATACACTCCAAGTTGAAGTGATAACAGAGATTAAGTAAGAAAGATTCTAAGCAAGACCCAAGTCATTGCAGGACAGACAGGCATTTCCATATAAGATAAACTGATATAATCAGTGATACAAGACAGGTTCACTGGGAGAACGGAATCAAAGCAAAAAGCATTTCTTGCTAAGAATTCTCTGAGATCAGATACATACATGGAAAAGGTTTTGATGAGATTACATGGTCATTTTAAAATTATCATGGGACTTAGAAAATAGATGCTTTTGTCACAGATGTGGAAATAGCTTAGAAAGAGAAAACAAAAGTAACAGATAAGTGGATACTTCATTGATTGGAAAAGCATAAACAAAAGGGCTTCTAAGGGACTGATGACAAAGCTAATCTTAAATCATTTGATAAAGAATATGTAATTTCCAGGTCTTTAGATAATAATTTCTTCCAGATAAATTAAACATTTAATCAATGGAGATGAAGCATAGTCAAAGCTTTCAAGGTGGTGGTGAAAGTAGAAAAAAGTAGTCCGGTGCTTCACTGTTTCCAAGAGTGAGGCAACAAACATACAGAAATAAAAATTAATTCAAACTACATTCATCTTAGAACCCATCAATTACTATCTAAAAATGAAGCGTGGGTAGTTCATTAGATCTGATGCGTAATGGGCTGAGAGTTAAGAAAAACAATAGGACAATAACAGCAGCTCATATTTACAGTGTTTAAGGTTTGCAAGACACTTTCCTGATATCAACAACAGTGAGGCAGACAGTGAAATATTATCCTCATTTTATGAGAAAACTGAGACCAAGAGGAGTTAAGTGACTTTTCCAGGGTGACACAGCTGGGAATCAAACATTATCTCCCACACTCCTGAGCTTTTTTACAAAGGGAACTGAAGATAAAACGGAACATTTTATAACAAGTGAGGATACATCTGTATTCAAAATACTTCAGGTGATTTTGGTTGTTTCACTTCGACAGAGGCATATCTAGAGAAGAAACTAATAATAATACCTTAGCATTTATATAGCTCTTTAAAGCTTGCAAAGTGCTTTTTACTAAAATGCTATCTAATCTTATCCTCATAACAA
Source organism: Phascolarctos cinereus (assembly GCF_003287225.1). NCBI lineage: Eukaryota > Metazoa > Chordata > Mammalia > Diprotodontia > Phascolarctidae > Phascolarctos > Phascolarctos cinereus. The sequence goes on along the minus strand of NW_027555958.1, from coordinate 422,832,676 downwards.
CCCTGGGAGGCAGGTGTTATTATTACTCCTCAAGTTCTGAGGGGAGGTGAGAGGAAGAGAAAAAAATGCTTTTTAATTAAAAAAAAAAAACCAAAACATTTTAGGGGCAGGTAGGTGGCACAGTGCATAGAGCACTGGCCCTGGAGTCAGGAGGACCTGAGTTCAAATCCGGCCTCAGATACATAGCACTTAACTAGCTGTGTGCCTCTGGGCAAGTCACTTAACCCTGACTGCCTCATAAAAAAAAACCGACTAGCAATAATGATTCATCAGTTTGCAAGGGGATCAAAACCTAAAAAATGATGAAGCCTGTGGATATGCTGAATACAGATTTACTTACAAAACTGCAGAATACCAGAATTTGAGGAGTATACCTTAAAACTCAAAAGAGATAAATATAAAATACAACATAAAGTGGCAGAAAAATATAATCCAAACTATACTTACATAATGTTGGGTTGAGATAATATAATATAGTATGTATAAAAAAGCAGAATTACAATATATAATTGATGGTAAACTCATAGAACTTGTTGTGCTATGAATGGTCAGGCCTGAAAATATAAATTAGCTCACAAACAGTTTTTAAAAATTCAGATAGCTGCATTATAGACAGAGTAGTTAAGGACACTATGTTTTAGAGATACAGTTCTAACCTTGTGAGGCTGTCATTACGGGGAACAATTATGTTCTTCTATAAGCAGTCCCTTGGTACCACTGGCAGACACAGAATACTGAACTAGAGAGATCATGGTGTGGATCTGTATGAAAATTTTTGTTCTTAGCAACATAACTACAAAAGAGATGTTATTCTTGTCTGTAGACAGAACCTGGTTGTTACACAGAAACAGAAGGGTGAAGGTGATAGACACTATAGAAAAATCTGAAATTAAAGAAAGAGGAGAAAACTGACATGCATTCATTTAGAACTCTACTTTATAAGAATACTACCAACCAACTAAAACACTGTATTTTTATTGTACTTGCTTGGAAAAGGTATGGTAGAATCCTTGAAAAAAACAGCTCTTTGCTTCCAACCAAGATGTTATCCAGTTCCCATATTCCTACTCCAGCAAAAACCTAAAAATCACACTAGAATGAATAATGACCAAGAAATTCAGTGAAAAACTACAGTACATGAGAACTTCCACTCCAGAACTGCACGAGAAATCAGCCAGATGCCTGGGTACAAGACGAAAGGGAACTGTCAGCAAAGCCAGTGCCAGCACTGCCTCCCTATGTGCCCAGAGATGGGATAAAGACATCTGTAGGCTCTTTATCCTAAGCCAGCAAGTGTGTATGTTTAAGGGGACAGGTGAAATCATAAACTCACAGTGGAGACCCTGGAAGCACAGAGAATAAGTGATATGCTAGCATTCAGATAAAGACAGCTCAGATCCAAGGGCTCAGAGGTCCCTATAACTAAGCCCTAAGAAACCATATAGGGTCCTGAAGATCCAGTGCTCTGAACCTCAAAGATCCACAGAGGGCCTATATTTAGAAGGTGGAGGTCAGCACAGAAATCCAGGTGACCAAGCAAGGCCAACCATGCCACCCAAAAGGGCATCAGAATGTTGAGCTGGACCCTGGCACAAAGCCCAGTGCAGACTGGATAGTGGAACAAACATTCTAAGATACAGACCACTATAAAACAGAATTATAATAGATCCAAAGATATCCAAAAATCTAACCTAGAAGAAAATAATACTATAACACAATTGTAAGCAGAGATTCAAAAGAGAAATAAAACAGATTTTCTATAAAGACTATAAGAATACCTAGAAAAAATGAAACAAGAGATTTTTAAAAATGAAATGAAAAGGAAAGAGAGATCATGGAATAGAACATCCCAAAAGGCAAAAAATATAGCTTACAATCAAGAATACCTTGCCCTGAAAAGCTAAGTATAATAGTACATGGGAAAATTTAATGGAATACAGGACTTTTAGATATTTCTAATAAAGACCTGAGCTAAGGAAGAACTCTGATATAAAAACACAAGAGTCCAGAAAAACCCAGAGAGGTATATTTATTTGAGCAAACTGGAAGAGGCTTTATGACGATGAAGGGCTAATGTTTTAACAGGGGTTGAACACCAACTATCCTTTCAGAACCATGTCTTCCAAGGATACTTAGAAATTACAAAAAACAAAGGACCAGGGAGTAGACTGTGTTTTGAGAGCTTTTAGCAAGGAAAGAAAAATGCTGGTAAGAAGAAGGAGGGAGTTTGGGCATCAGAATTACCTCATCTCTAACCTGGACAAAAGAGGGCTGAACATACATACCCAGAGTCTGGTGCAGAACTAGGAGAAATTCAGCAGGGAAAGAGGTGGGGTAAGAGAAGAAAGGTGGTTTGAGAGGGAAGATAATACCAGGGAGGGAACAGCTGCCAGTAAAATATACTTCCCAATCCTGAAGGCAAGATGAGAATAAAACAAAAAGAACTGGAAATGAAAAAGATGCCCATCAACTGGAAGAATGACTGAACAAATTATAGTATGTGAATGTAATGGAATATTATTGTACCGTATGAAATAATGAACGAGATGTTTTCAGAGATAATTTTTTCTTCTGCTTTTAACTGGGATGGGAGAGTATCAATGGTGATAAAAAAAAAAAAAAGAAAGAAAAAAAGAGGGCTACTGAAACCTTTTTAAGTGCACAGAGAAGAAGAGAAACTCAGAAGGAAGCATAGACAAACTAGGCAATTTTGCAAGTAACATGTTGGATTTATTACATACTTAAAAAGGCAAGCAGCATGGGAAAGAAATTCAAGGTTTCATATACAATCTTCTCTTTGTCTACCAGTTTATATATGGAAATGATCATTTTTTGAGTCTAAGTTCAGGATAAAAAAGCATTTTTAAAAAAACAATTCTGTGCCCCTGTTTATATGTATACAGCTTTGTTATTGTTGAAATAAAATGCAAAAGTTTAAAAAAAAAAAAGGAAATGCATCCATATGTATGCAGTTAGGCAAAAACATTCAGAGGATTACTTACATGGAGTTAAACATCCCCATCAGGGCAGTAAAACAAAAGCCAATAGCAAACATAGATTTCATTCGAACCTGCAATGAGAAACGTTACAAACAGTTACTGTACTCTGCTAGCAATCACCAAGAAAAAATACTACGATAGCAATGAACACAAATTTCAGTTTGACAAGGTTTCAACTGTCCATTAAATAATGGATCTCTCTCATTTAAAATAACATGAATTTCAAGCAAAAGGAGATTAAGAGAGCTGGTAAAAGTTCTTCAGCAAGTTAATGAGAACTGGCATCACTGCTTAGACTTCCTCTCTTAAAATCATATTAAAAACCAGAAGGAAAATCAAGTTATACAAGAGAATTATTTAATGGCCACTATGTTCATCCCAGAAAGAAGGGCTTAAACATGCTTCTCTTTAAATAAACGATAAATGAGTGATGAAATCATCTTTTTTATCATCCTGGAAATGTTACACCAAAAAAAATCAATGAAACTGAAAAAAAAAAAATCAACTGAAACTATCATGTTCTCATACTGACAGGACATGAGGGCCAGGAGGTATAAAATGAAGTCATGACAGATAAAAGTGTTTCACTATTTGATAACACAAAGAGTCTATGGGAAAAGAGGCAAGAATTGTACAAGAGGGACAACTGATAAACTGTGAGATGAGCTAAAGAGTACTATTCAATTTAATAAAACAAAGTCATAGAGATAATAACATACCTTCCATTTTGAACTAAATGACCAAAAGCATGGCAAATAACAAGACTGCCATTGCAGACTGGAAAAACAACATAATCCCATCATTAAAATAAACAAAAAAGGCAGCTGTAGGATGCTAGATGAAAGGCAAAGAAGAGTAGTGTGGCATGTAGCCTGTAAGTTTTATGCATATATGTGTATATAGATATATATATATATATCTATACACACACACACACATACATACATATCTATATCTATATCTTACCATTGACAGATCCCTGTTGTTATTCTTCAGTTTCTCCTCCTGCCTCTCTGCAAAGAATCAAGGCTAGAGTTAAGACACACAACATATAGTAAGTAGGTTCTCCAATACTTCAATCAGGAACATATATTATAACTTGCCTGGCTTCCAAAACCAACAGAAACATAAAAGCAAACTCCACTTTCACATTACAAAGTGTTTACCCTGACACTGTTGGTTGCCTTGATACTCTCCCCTTTCATGATACTACTCTCTCTAGGTTCTTTTTCTACAGATATCTGACCTCTTCTTCTCAGCCTCCTTTGCTGGATCTTCACCAGGTCTCATCCACTAATGCTGGTGGCCCACAGGGCTCTCTCCTCTTCTCCCTCTACCATTTCACTAAGGGACCTCATCGGCTCCCATAGATTTAATTATCATCTCTAAGCAGGTAACTCTCAGGATCTACTTATCCTGACCTGACCTCTTTGCTGACTTCTAGTAGCTCATCTCCAAATGCCTAACAGACATCTCAAACTGGATGTCCCATTGACATCTTAAACTTCACATGTTCAAACTGAACCCATTTTCTCTCCCCACAAACCCTCCTCTCTCCTAACTCTTCTCTGTTACTGTCAAAGGCACTACCATCCATTCACTCACCTAGGTTCATAATCTAAGTGTCATGCTTGACTCCTTATTCTTTCTCACCCACAATACCCAATATGTTGCCAAGGAACGCCAACTTTTACCTTCAAAACAACTACTGAATATGATCCCCTCTCTCCTCTGACACTGCCACTACCTTGGTGCAAGTCCTCATCACCTCACAGTTGGACTAATCCAACAGCCTGCTGTTTGGTCTCCTTGACTAAAATCTCTAGTCATTTTAGCCCATCCTCCATTTAGCTGCCAAAGTCAGCTTTCTGAAGTGCAGTTCTTAGCACGTCATCTCCCTACTCAATGAACTCCAGTGACTCCCTATCACTTCCAGGATCGAATATGAAATCCTGTTTGGTATTCTAAGTCTTTCATAACTTGGCCCCCTCTGTGCCTTTCCAGTCTTCTTATACATCACACCCTCCAACATAACGCTGCAAAACAGTGACACTGGTCTCTTTGCTGTTATTCACTTAAAACATTCCATCTCCTGACTCTGGGAACTTTCATTTTTTTCTCCCCTTATTTCCAGTTTCAAATGCTCTCTCTCCTTCCATCCCTTCTTCTACCATTGAGAAGGCAGGAAATACAAGGCCCATTATACGTATGAAGGCATGAAAAATATTTTCATGTTAGTCATAATGGGAAGGGAAAGGAGTGAGAAAAAGAAAAAAATATCCTTCAATCGCACTCAAAGTCCATCAATTCTCTATTCTAGGCACTTTCACAGGCTATCTCCCATACACAGAATTCTCTCCATGCTCATATCTGTTTTCTGACCTCCCATGCTTCCTTTAAGTCCTAGATCAAATCCCACCATCTACAAGAAACCTTTCCCGATCCCCCTTAATTCTAGTGCCTTCTCATCACACTACTCTTCTTTGATTCTCTTCTTACTGTGTAACTGCTCGAAATTTCTCAGTCCCTTTTCCTGCATCATCCACGTACTAGCCTCTAATGGGGGGGGAGGTGGAGGGACAGGGGTGGCACAGGAGAGATGACTCTCAGATCTGCACAGAGCCTTTTTCTCTTCTTTCTTGGTGACTCCTTCAGCTTCCATGTGTTTAATTATCATCATTTCTACCTCCTGGCTTCTCTGGATGGCTTCAAGTTCCAGCTAAAATCTTACCTTCTACAAGAAAGAAGTCTTTCCCCATTCCCCTTAATTCTAATGCCTTCTCTCTGTTATCTCCAATTATCCTGCCCGTAGCTCGTTTGTACATAGTGGTTTGCAATTTGTCTCCTCCATTAGATTCCTTGAAAACAACGACTTGCCTTCTGCCATTCTTTGAAGCCTCAGTGCACTTAACAGGTTCTTAATACTTGTTGACTAATTTGAGTACATTTTCTTGAAATAAAAAAGCTTAGGACTAATCCAAATTAGTTACAAGTATTGGAGTGGGTATTCCCTCCAATGATTCAGGTTATAAACCTTTTGCCCTTTAGCTGGTGATCTTTATGAATCACGTAACCAAAAACACAAAAAATCATCACCTGGTAACCAAGCCTTTCAGAACATAACAAGGCTGTTCGTAGAAAAACAGATATTCAACCTATCACTGGATCCATACCTGAAACCATTCTCTTGGTAGAACCTACCAGAACCTGCACTCATCGCTAACTGCCACCAAATCCAATGTGAATGGGCCTTTGCTACATACAGTATGCAGTCTACCATTAAATTATATGACTTTACTCATGAGAGACAATAAGGATAAAATAGACAAGACAGAAAGAACAGATGTGGGTTCAAATTCTGGTTCAAATTTAAATTTATAAAGTAGAGCATTTGAACCTTCTTTCACTTGGCCTCAGGGCTTCAAAGTCATCACCTATTATCTACTGTCCTTTAAAACACTGATTAACTGATGAACAATTCTTTATAGTTGTTTAAACTGCCCTACACCTTAAACCTGTGGACTCTGAAACATGTGTCCTCAACAGACCCACTAAGAGTCACTCACCAATTTCAGTTTTATCAAGTCCACCTCCAAGTTCTCCACCATAAGCAGTGAGTGACCCGCACTGTTAACAGTATTCAAGCAAATCTAGCTCCCTTAGCACTAGCCAGCCTCACTCCCAAGTATCATACTTCAGGCATATCAAAACTAAGTTGTCAGGAAAAAGCTGGGGACTTTGTTCTGAATAAGACAATCCAAGCAACCTGCTATGGCTGAACTGGAGAGGCAGCAGCAATGAGTGCAATACCACATGTTGGGCAAGATGAAACCTCCAGGAGAGCTTTCACCTCTGGTTCAATCCCATCACTACTTAAGAGATACAGAGAGCACACGTTAGTATTCCAGCAAAATCAAATAAGAAATGACTACAAACCACAATTTCAAAGATAAATTAAAATATACTTGAAGGAATCCTATAAAGAATCCTCAACCATATGCAAAACCTAAAACTAGCATGTTCTCTTAATCAAGATTTTAAACTTCAACGGTCAGAACAAAAAAGGGACAATTCTGTTCATATATCTTCCCTCCACTTTCATCTTTGAAGCATTTACTGTGCACAGACCACGGTGTAATCTTACCTATTTTCTTCTTTTGCTGACGGCCAGCAGATTCTGTTATTGTTTCCTTCTTCTTTTCCACTGTAATCAACAAAGCAAGAGTGGTTAACACAGAAAAGCAATAGCTTATGATATGAAAGTAAACTATTAACTCTTCATAATCATAACGATTAAAGAAATGGACAAAACAGCAGCAATGACCAGACATCACTTAATAGCTTCAGCTTATAGTCATGGGTAAGTCAGTTTTCTTGCCACAAGACATTAATAATTTTCTAAGAATGAAAACAATTCCACAAACAAAAATGCTAGAAATATATTAATATTGTCACAGAAGTGACTATTATAATTAAAGCCCAAGTTTTTTGACAGTTTTGAGATTATTTACCATCTAGGCTAATAAGAGGAATTGTGATCTACTAGGAAGAACAATGAATTTGGCATCAGGCCAGAGTTCTAATTAGAGTTCTACCTTCAACTCGCTATGTCAAATGGATAGGACCCTCCTCTTCCACTCCTATTTTCAAAACTGTCAGTGGCTCTGAACTGTCTGCAGGATAAGATAAAAATTCCTTGTCATTCAAGGCCCTCCACAATATGATTCAAACCTACAACTTTAGTCTACTCCCTTTCATACAGAGTATGTTCTCAGCCTACCTAGCCTACTAGCCATTCCCCCATCTGGTCCTACCTTCTCTAACCCCCATATGTTGCATAGATGGTTACTTGACAAATGTTTACTGGGCTGAACTGAATATTCAGCTCAGTTTTATAGCCACCTCCTTCCTCATTCCACTGCAGATTTGAACCAGCTACAAAAATGATCTCTCCACTTCCTAATTTCTCAAAACACTTGGCCTGGATCTCTGCTTTGGACTTAATACTTTCTGTCCTGTCATTGTAGCTGTTTAGTCATTTCAGTTGTGTCTGACTCTTCTTGATCGCATTTGGGGTTTTCCTGGCAAAGATCCTATAGTGGTTTGCCATTTCCTTCTCCACATCATTTTACAGATGAGGAAGTAGAGGCAACCAGGATTATTAGGTGGTCACACAGACAGTAAGTATTTGGGGTCAGATGTGAACTCAGGCAAATGAGTCTTCTTGACTCCAGACCCAGGCATTCTTATCTACTAAGCCACCTAGCTGCCCCTAGAGTTAACTGTACAATGGATTATACTGTTTCTTGTTGAAGATATAAAATGCTTGAGGAAGCTAAATCCAAATCTTTTCAGTTATGCTAACTGATTTGATGACAAATTAACATACAGGGCTGTAAGTTTGTATTGTATATGTAGAAATTTCACATCATTAGTAACTGTGATAAGTCTAGTGAAAGTAGTGCCCCCTCCAAAAAAGGTCTTGTCTCATTTCATTTAACACTGGTTCCCATGTTTTCTTAGTCATATCTACTTCACTTGTCAAATGTGTTACAAATGTATAATTTCAAATAACTGTATTGAATACAGAAAGCTTCAGCTAAGCCTCATCTTCTGAATGGAAAAGTATAAATTCTGATTATAAGATTTCTAATTTGCAGTTCTAATTGCAAGATTTGTATCAGTACTTAGGGAAAAATTTATATCCCTTAAATGGGTACAGCAATAATAGAAAGAAAGAGCAGATCAATGGGCATACAACTAAAAAAACTAGAAGATTTAAAACCTCCTAATAAGCACAAAAAAAATGAAAACCCTGAAAATCAAAGGAGAGATTAATAACACTTAAAGTAAGAAAACTACTGAACTAACAAATAAAACTAGAAGCTAGTTTTATGGAAAAAAAATAGATAAATCATTGGTTAATTTAATTAAAAAAAACTAGTTACTAGTATCAAAAATGAAAAGAGTGAATGAACCACCAATGAAGATGAAATTTAAGCAATTATTAGGAGTTAGTTTGCCCAATTATATGCCAATAAAACTGACACTCTAAGTGAAATGAATGAATGCTTTGAAAAATATAAATCACTCACTATTAATCTTTATTACAAGGTGTAGCTTGCCAGAGTGGTCTGGGAAAGGAATATAATTGGAAATGAATGTGATGTAAAAAGCAACAGGTATCAACAAAAAATAAGGTTAATTTAACAACAAAAAAAGAATAAGGCAGACACCTCATTTTTGGGGACAGGCTTTCTAAACTGGTAGACCAGGAGAAAGCCACACATATGATCTAATCTGATTTCTGTAAGGCATTTATCTGCCAAAGTCTTTCCCAATATTCTCACAGATAAACTGGAGAGATGTGGGTTAAGTGATAGTGCAACGGACTCTGGACAAGGTGAGTGGCGAGATCCAAAGAATGATGATCAATGAACTAACATCACCCTGCCAGGAAATTTCTAGTGAAGCACAAGGTTATGGTCCTGACCTTGTTCATTCAGCTCAACACTTTAATCAATGACCCAGTTAAAGGAATAAATGGCTTGCTTATTACATTTTGGATGGCAGTATACTGACAATAATAGCTAATACATTAAATGAAAGAGTGAAGATCCAATAACAGGGACGCAAAACTATAAGCTGAAGCAAATAAGATGCAATTTAATGAGGAAAAATTTTAAAGTCTACTCTTGGGTTCAAAACAATCAATTACCCAAGCAAAGCCCACAGTAGGCATAGCTACACTATAGTTCACATAAAATGCCATAGGATTCTGAATGTACATGCTCAATGAGTCAGGAGTATCCCTTGACAGAGGATCATTATGTATTAATAATTAGAACAAGAATTACTACATAGCACTTAAAGATTTGCAAAACACTTTTACCATACAATGTCATTTGAGGCTCATCCCAGTACTATTAAAGGTTTTATCACCATTTGACAGACGAGGAAATGAAGACTGAGAAGTGAAGTAGTTTGCCATTAAAAAAAAGAAAAGTGACTTACCCCTTGGCACAAAGATAAGTGGCAGAGGTGAGATAAACTCTGACCCTGAGCCAGACTCTAACCACTATACAACACTGTCTCTAAATTTTATTTGGGTAGATATTACCAACACAGATTGTAACCCTTCTATCACTTGAACAGCTCGCAGAAGTACTTGAGCCAAAACTTCATCAGTTAGGGGCAGCTAGGTAGCGCAGCGGATAGAGCACCAGCCCTGGATTCAGGAGAACCTGAGTTCAAATCTGGCCTCAGACACATAACACTTACTAGCTGTGTGGCCCTGGGCAAGTCACTTAACTCCACCGCCTAGCAAAAACAAAAAGTCATCAGCTGTGCCTTGCCCACCTCCCCCATCAGCACCCTCACCCCCTGCCCCAGTGTCAGATACCTTGCCAGAAGCTGGAAATCAAAGAACTCAGGCAAAGGTTTAGTACTGCACCAGGACTCAGAAGACTGAAACTGCAGGGAAGGGCTAATAACGGCCTGTCTGGACCAGGGTCTTAGACATCACACTAAGTGTATGCTCCACATATACTATGTCTTCTTATCTTCCACCATCTTGGGAATACAACTACTGAGCTGGTACTATACTCAACTGAGACCAGGGTAAAGCAGAGTTCCTGCCTGAACTACCTGCAACCACTCTTGTTAGCACTCTAGCATTTGGAGAAGGAAGAGCACACCAAAATGCCTTTATTACAGGTAACTGAAGGTAAATTTCCTAGCAAATGTACACTTCCTGCTCCCCTAACCCATGTTTCAGATTCTAAAAGCCCCCTTCCCCTTCTAGATCTGCTTCCATGCCCATTCAGCTCCAAACTTCTCCTCAGTCCTGCTCCTCCTCTGCCCCCTCTCTACTATGCCATCTGGAACTTCCACTCATAACAGACTTCCTTGATGAGTTTCCTGTGCACCTACACTGGTTGCTTCAGATCATGTCTGTTGTTTTTTGTTTCCACTCAGACTTTTCTGTGTCTTAAGAACTTCATTCTTGACAGTCTCCCATCCATCCTGGGCTGATTTTTCCAGTACAACATCAGCCATGGGATCCCAACTCTTTTTCTTCTGACTTACAGGATGAATGTTATATACCTTACTCAGCTTTCTCTCTTCCTACAGCACAAACTCAAGGAGCAAGCGGTTACTTCTTCCTAAAAGTGTCATCAATTCCACCTTGGCAACCAATTTCTCTCAGTTAGTCCAATCATATCAAATACACAATTTCCCTTTGTTAGTTCCTCTACTTTTTGAAGGATCAAATTACCATTAAGTCATTAATTTATTAGCTACTCTGCTTTTGCCAGAGGGGGAACACTCCAGCAGACATCCGGATAACTGAAGCCTCCTATCACTACTATCATATCATATCTTTGTGCCTCGCCTATAACCTTTTTTTCCAAACTCATCTATTTCCTCTTATAATATACTCCAATGACAAAGCTACTTCTTTTTCCACTGATCTTTACTAAACCAAATGCTCTCCAGCAAGTTCCTCCCCATTGGCTTCCATGATATCTCATTAAGTTTCTCTTAATATACAACGTCACTCCACTATAAACCACATTCCCTTTCACCTATCCTGTTTCTTCTGAATAAGATACCCCCCCTAGATCCATACTGGCTTCAAAGTAACCCATACTAGAGTTAGGAAATGATCCTAAGAATAACCTGAACATGTGACATGCTAGAGAAGGCAAAGGACCTACCAAGCTTAAAGGGCCACTGTCTTTTCCTACTTAAGCCCACTGAACTATGAAGATTTAACTTTAAAGAAGTACCTAATGAAAAAAGAAAGAAAAAAACAAAGTCCTATTTTTATATCAATATTCCTCCACTAATCTTGTGTTACTACCTGTAAGGGAATATCAAAATGTCTGAAGAATTAAATTTAAGGACTGAACAATGAAGCAGTTCACAGTGGATGGGAAAAGGTTTCAAACTATTAGCAAAGAGGCAACTCTGCAAGAATAGAGGGAAAATGAGGAACTGAGAGTCTGTGGCTCCACTGGTATCCCCACTTAACATCTCAGTACAGGCCTGCTATCCATGATGTATTCTGGCCAAATACATTCAATTTCTTCTTCTAGACAAATGCAAACATCTTCTGAGACTCTTTCTGAGACTATGAGGTGCCCTAATCTGAATCCTGGACTGACAGTGGGAAGCACTAGTCTCTAAGTTTGTTTATGCTAACATGCCACCTGTCTTCCAGTTTTCTTTTTATTCTAAGATAAAAAATTTACATCACTCCTATTTTGAGGGACTGATTTCTAAATCTAAATTAAATTTGTTAAAACTTGCAGCAAGAAAATGATTGGTGGAACAAACTTTTCTTATCAATATAACAGATGCTATGATGCACATTTGGTGAGCATTTAATACATTTTAAATGGAATCAAGTAATGATACTCACATTTTTTGCTCTGCTTTTCCACTTCAGCTTTTAATCTCTTATACTTGTCTGTCCTGTAAACCAGCACCCAAGTTATACCTGAAAACATCAAAAATAATACATTAAACCAATCATCTCTTCAATCAAGGCAACATAACAGGATGTGTTGGTGGCATATGTATCTATTTAGTTCCATCCTGGTGGGAGAAACATTGCAATACAAAGAGGAATCAATTAATTTCGAGTTGAGAACTTCTATTTCACAGGATACATATCCTTCCAACATAGCAAAACCCCTCAATCTGAGGCCTCTCCTATGGAGGGGAAAAAAAAAAGGGAAACCAACTAGAGAAGAACTGTTCAAACCATGATAGGAGACTAAACCACGGGACACGGGTCTAAACAGTCTGGCTAAAGACAGAATGATAAGGGGAAATTCCACCTGTCAGGAATTGCAGTCAGGCACCAGAGTTATCAGAAGATAGGAGAGAAGTTGCTAGAAGACTCTTCTAAACTAATGTCAAATTCCATCCCCCTCCTCACAAAAATAAAAAATTGTAGGTTGGAAAGAGGACTAGAATTGGATCCAGGGCCTGGGTTCTGGGCCTAGGCCCATTTCTGAACTGAGTGACACTGGTGTAACAACACTTACACTTCTCAAGTTTACAGAGTGCTTTGGGTTTTTTTTTGCCACCACAAACGGAGCTACAATAAATATTTTTGTACGTAAAAGACTTTCCTCTTTTAGTTCTTTTGGGTATAGGGCCAGCAGTATTACAATTAAGTCAAAGGGTATGGACTGTTTTAGTAACTCTTTGTGAAGACTTCAAGTCACTTCCAGAATGGTTGTACCCATTCACACAGATCCACCAAGAGTGTATCAATGTATCTGTTTTCCCCGCAATTCTTCCAACATTTGTCAGATTTTTTTTTGTCATCTTTGCCACTCTGACAGGTATGAGGCAGAATTTGAGTTGCTTTAATTTAGATTTTTCTAATTCTTAGTGATTTGGAGCATTTTTTTTTTCATATAGGTGGCTTGGGTTTCTTTAACTGTCTGATTATGTCCGTAGCTCATTTATTAATTAGAAAATCTATTCATTTGTATCAGTTCCTTAAAAATCTTGGAAATGAAATTTTTATCAGAGAAACTTGCTGCAGTTTTTTTTTCCAGTTAACTATTTCACTTTTAATCTTAAAATCACTACATCCATTAGTGCAAAAACTTTTAAATTCTATGTAATCTTCTGTGATCTGCTCTATTCCTTGTTTGGTATTGAACTTTTCTACCATCCATATACCTGATAAGTAATTTTTTCCAAGTTTCTCCATTTTATTATGTGACCTTTTATATGTCTAGTTCACATTCATTTGGAGCTTATCTTTGAACAGGGTGTGAGACAATGGTCTAAATCTAATTTCTTCCATACAGCTGTCCAATTTTCCCAGTTGTTTTTGCCATATAGTGAGCTGTTAAGCCAGTAGCTGGAGTCTTTATGCTTATGGAATACTAGAGCACACAACTCTCAAATGTAGCTGGAACCAGATTTAAAATGTTATTGGGAATTATTTATTAAAATAAATAAAACTACAATGGAGGACAGATTTTTTTTTTTGCTTTTTGGTGAGGCAATCGGGGTTAAGTGACTTGCCCAGGGTAACACAGATAGTAAGTATCAAGTGTCTGAGGTCCAATTTGAACTCAGGTCCTCCTGACTCCAAGGATGGAGCTCTATCTACTGTGCCACCTAGCTGCCCAGAAGATAAATAATGTTAATAAGTGGTTTTCAAAGTCAATATGCAGGCAGCAGAGATCATTACATATGGTTTAGTAGCCCTCAGTTCTGTTTGAGTTAGACACCACTATAGTAGAATATTAGATACATTTGCTTCTGTATATTATATACCTAATCTGTTCAACTGATTGATCTACTTTTTAACTAGTAACAAAATGTCTTAATAATTTCCACTTCGTAGTACAGTTTTTTCTTTGGCAAAAAAGAACAGAAACTAAGGGGATTCTCATCAATTAAGAAATGGCTATGTAAGTTATGTTATATGAATGTGATGGAATACTATTGTGCTTTGAGAAATGAGGAAACAGGGCGGAGCCAAGATGGCAGAGCGACAGCAGTGACTTGCTTGAGCTCTCCCTCAAACTCCTCCAAATACTCATAAAAAATGGCTCTAAACAAATTCTGAAGGAGTAGAACCCACAAAAAGATAGAATGAAACAAATTTCCAACACAAGACAACCTGGATGGTTGATCAGAAAGGCATATCGTGCCGGGCTAGGAGCGCAGTGCAGTACAGCACGGTGTGGGCATGAATCTCATGCAGCTGTGGAGGTTTCCAGACTCAATCCACCAATGCCAAAGACAACTTAGAAGGTCAGTGGGAAAAGTCTGTTTCTGTGGTGCTGAGACAGGAAGGCAGGGTCTCAGCTCCATTCCCCAACAGTGTGGCCCTGGGAGGGGGCAGCTGCTTCCCGAGCTTCTGGCCCACAGACTGAGGGGCAATCCAGTGGCTGATCAGAGAGGGACTGCAGGGATCTCTTTGCCAATGCTGAGGCAGGAATCTCTTGCTTTGCCCGTGTTGGGATCTGGGTCACAGTTCTGGGCGGCAGTGCTGGGGTGAGGAGGAGCGCTGGCATGGTGGAGCTTGTAGTGGCTGTGGAGAGGAACCCCTCCTCACAGTTACAGGACAGAAAGTAGTACTTCTGGTCACAGGCCAGGAAAGGAGTAAATACCTCGCCCCTTATCATACCACCTTGGAAGAACTGAAAATTTACAGGTCCCTACAAGAATCTCTGAAAACAGCTATACAAACCCCCCAAAGCTTGGGACAGTACATTCTCCACACTGGAAGCAGATCTTACCTTAACAAAGAGTTTAAAACTCAAGTAATTGGCCGGGATCATGAGCAAGCAGCAAAAAGAGTCAGACTATATTATCTTACTTTGGTGAAAAGAAGATCAAAATATACAACCAGAAGAAGACAACAAAGTCAAAGCTCCTACATCCAAAGCCTCCAAGAAAAATATGAATCAGTCCCAGGCCTTGGAAGAGCTCAAAAGGGATTTTGAGAAGCAAGTAAGGAAGTAGAGGAAAAACTGGGAAGAGAAATGAGAGTGATGCAAGAAAATCATGAAAAACAAGTCAACAGCTTGCTAAAGGAGACCCAAAAAAATACTGAAGAAAATAACACCTTAAAAATAGCCTAACCCAAATGGCAAAAGAGGTCCAAAAAGCCAATGAGGAGAAAAAATGCCCTAAAAAGAAAAATTGGCCAAATGGAAAAGGAAGTCCAAAAGATTACTGAAGAAAATACTTCCTTAAAAATTAGAATAGAGCAATTGGAAGCTAGTGACTTTATGAGAAATCAAGACACTGTAAAACAAATCCAAAAGAATGAAAAATTAGAAAACAATGTGAAATATCTCATTGGAAAAACAACTGACCTGGAAAATAGATCCAGGAGAGAGAATTTAAAAATTATTGGACTATCTGAAAGCCATGATCAAAAAAAGAGCCTAGACATCATCTTTCAAGAAATTATCAAGGAAAACTGCCCTGATATTTAGAACCAGAGGGCAAAATAGAAATTGAAAGAATCCACAGATCTCCTCCTGAAAGAGATCCCCAAAGGAAAACTCCTAGGAATATTGTAGCCAAATTCCAGAGTTCCCAGGTCAAGGAGAAAATATTACAAGCTGCCAGAAGGAAACAATTCAAGTACTGTGGAAACACAATCAGGATAACACAAGATTTAGCAGCTTCTACATTAAAGGACCGCAGGGCATGGAATATAATATTCTGGAGGGCAAAGGAGATAGGAGTACAACCAAGAATCACCTACCCAGCAAAACTGAGTATAATCCTTCAGGGGAAAAAATGGTCATTCAGTGAAATAGAGGACTTTCAAGCATTCCTGATGAAAAGACCAGAGCTGAATAGAAAATTTGACTTTCAAATACAGGACTCAAGTGGAACATGAAGAGGTAAACAGGAAAGAGAAATCATAAGATACTTATTAAGATTGAACTGTTTACATTCCTGCATGGAAAGATGATATTTATAACTCATGAGACTTTGTCAGTATTAGGGTAGTTGAGAGGAAAAAATTATGTATGTATATATAGATAGAGGGCACAGGGTGAGTTGAAGATTAAGGGGTCATATCTGGAGAATAAAATTAAGGGATGAGAGAGGATGATACTCAGAGAAGAAAGGGAGAGGTAGAATGGGGTAAATTATCTCACAAAAAAAAACCAAAAAAGAAAAGTCTCTCAGTGGAGGGGAAACGGGGAAGGTGAGAGGGAATGAGTGAATATTATTCTCATAGGATTTGGCTTAAGGAGGGAATAATACACATTCAATTGGGTATGGAAATCTGTCTTGCCCTACAGGAAAATGGGGGGGGGATGGGGACAAGAGAGCAGGGGGATGACAGAGAGGAGGGCAGAATGGGAAAGGGGGTAATCAGAAGTTCTGAGAGGGACAGGGTCAAAAGAAAGAACAGAATAAATGGGAGGGCAGGACAGAATTAAGGGAAATAGAGTTAATTTTTCCCAACATGTCTACTATGGACGTGTTTTGCATAACTGCACATGTACAACCTATATTGAGTTGCTTGCGTTTTCAATGAGGGTGGGTGGGGAGGGAGGAAGAGAGAAAATTTGAAACCTAAAGTTTTAAAAACATATGTTTTTAAAAAATGTTTTCACATGCTACTGGGAAATAAGAAATACAGGAAATGGAGTACAGAAGTCTATCCTGCCCTACAGGAAAACAGAAGGGGGAGGGGATAAGAGAAGGGGGAGAGATAGAAGACAGACTAGGGGAAGGGATATTCAGAATGCAAGCCATCTTGGGGTGGGGGGAGGGGTGAGATGGGGTGAAAATTTTGGAACTAAAAAACTTGTAGAAGTGAATGTTGAAAACTAAAAATAAATAAATTTATATAAAAAAAAGAAATGAGGAAACAACACATGGAAAGACTTGTATGAACTGAGGCTAAGTAAAATAAGCAGATCTAGAAAACAACCTATATCATATCAATATTACAAAAGATGAAAAATTTTGAGGATTTCCATAAATTGATGAAGAATTAAATGGATAGAACCAAAATAATTTCTATAACACTATAAAAGCAAACAACTCTCAAAGTTGCAAAAATTATGATCAATGACCATTCAAGATTCCAGAGGACCCATGAAGAAACAAGCTATCCATCAGAGCGGTGCCAGATTTAGGGTGCAAAATGCTATTTTTATGCAGCCACTGAGGTAATGTTTTGTTTAACTATGCATATTTGTTACACAATTTTTTTTTGCCCAGCGGGCCTCGTTGGGAGAGTACTACAAATGGCAAAGGTTGCACACACTTTCAAACAAGGTCACTGAATTATCAGTTTTACTTAACCTTTGTACTTTGTTATAAGATAGCTCTCAAAGTGAGTATAATCTCTGCATGTAATATAACAAAATACACCAAGAGAACATCAGAAAAAGAAATAGCCATTAAATCATCGGATGACTTATAAACACATCACATTTCTTCTTTATATTCCCCTTTGCACACCCTAGTTCCGTCTAATCTGGACTATTCTATATTCCCAGAATTTGAAATTTCATCTCTTGCCTCATACAATCCCCCATACTTAAGAATTCATTATTATGGGTTACCCTGACGAAGATGTCCTACTGGGAACTGGAAACACCAGATTAAGGCATAAAAGGTTATCTGTGTGTTGATATTAAATGCCTACACAAATGCTGAAAGTCTGTCTCTCAGAATTCTTATCTTCTTTTCAGGCTCAGCTATTACTTTCTCCACAAAAATCTTTCCTGATCTCCCCGCTCCCTCCCGTTGTAGAGCTCTTCCTTCTTTGGCCACCCATCATTTATTAAACTAATCCGTGTACACATAGTGACCCACCAGTAACCAATCAATAAGTATTTGTTGGTCGCCTACCACGTACCATATTAACAACTGGCACTGACATAACTCTTTAAGGTTTGCAAGGCACTTTCGTACATAAACTTCCTGGGAGGCAGGCACTACAAGTCGTATGGTTTTTAAATGTCGATATAAGAAACTGAAACTCGGGTTAAATGACTGGCCCACGACCACGCAGCTATTAAGTATCAGAGTCAGGAGTGGAGCCCAAATGTCTGATGTCCGACCCTCGTTCCCCATTTCATACATACTGTGCGAGGGAAGGTTAGTGTTGTACACATAGTAGGCGCTTAATAAACTGTTTGTTAAACTGAACCGAATCAGTGAGAAGCCCCTGCTCTCTTGAGGCGGGAAGGTGACCGAAGGGAGCCTCTGGGTCCTAAGGCCCGGGGCAGAGGAACCCCAAGAGAGCGGAGTGAGGCCCCCGCCACCGCCGCCGCGGTCCCGCCCTCACCCTCGGCCAGCAGCGCCGTGCACACGGAGATGAAAACGATGAGGAGAGTGTCCGCGAACATGGTGCTCATCCTGCGCCGAGGCTCCCGCTCTCCGAACCCCCCCGGAGGGGGCGTGGAAACACCTGCGGCGGCTCAGGACCGGGAGCAGACGAAGCGAGATCTCCAGATAACGGCAACCACCCAAGCAAACACGGAGACACCCCGAGAAGCTGGAAGACTCACTTCCGCTTCCGGCTCACGGAGCCGGATCCACGAGGAAAGACGGAAGAAGAGGAGCCCGGGGGAGAGGAAAGGGAGGAAAAGGGAAGGGGCGAGGCAATAAGCTGGGGAGAAAGGCAGCCAATCAGAGGGCGCTTCGTGCTGCAAGGCTGTCCGGACTCATCTCGCGGGATCTCAAAGGGCTTCCGCTTCTGAAGGTTTAGGCGGCTTCCGGTGCCCGTGAAGGGCCCTAGGCTGTCTTCGCGCTCCCTCTCGTGACTCCCCTCCCCCTGCCACTCCTGACTCCTCCCCTTGCTCAGTTTCCCGTGCTGACTTCCACGTCACTGAGCTCAGTCCTGTTTCCGGTTCTCCAACAGGGTTCCCAGTCGGAACCCTTAGAGACTATGAAGTTCCATTCTCTCACTTTACAGGTGAGGAAACCGAAGCCCTTTGAGGCGAAATAGCACAAGAAGATAATGACGGGCCGGGCCTAGAACTAGGGGCTCCTTGACTCTACGACCAGGCTCTTTTCCCCTTGTAGCACAGTGCCTGGCACCAGTAGGCGCCTGACAAGTGCTTCTTCCCTCCTTTCCTTCCTCCTCCCAGTTTAGATCAAATGTTCTTCACCTTTCCTGTGTCCTGGAACTTTCAGCAGTCAGTCTGGGGAAGCCTATGGACCCTTCTCAGAATAATGTTTTTAATACTTTTTAAAAACCAGCGTTACAAAAGAAACCAATTATATTCAAGTAGTGATATACATGTATATACATATATACACATCTGTACCCATATATACAAACATATCTATATAGCCATATCTGTAGTTCACAAACCTCAGTTTAAGAACTCTAGACTGGCAATGAATAGTCAAGGTTTTTGAATAAGAGATCGGCACGATGTTTTAGATTTGTGTGGCAGCATCATTTGACAGATTGTAGATCTTGGAATCAAGGAGGCCTGCTAGGGTATTATTTCATTTGATACAGGTATGAAGTTATGAAAGCATACTATAGTAGGTTGTTGGTGCAAGAAACACTGAAGAAAGAAACGTATTTTTGTAACAGTGGGTCTAGAAGTGTGTGTGTGTATGTGGGGGGGGGTGACAAGGCTTTTTCAAGGGAGGAGAAAAATGGTGACACACCACTGCTAGAAATTCAGCAAGCAAGTAGTTGGGAAATGCAGTTGGTTTGAGAAGAGAATGGGAAAACAAATGATATATTTGCCGCATGATTATTTGAGGTGATGGGACATCCTGATGAAGATGTCCTGTTGGAAACTGGAAATAAAAGACTAGGTCATAAATAAGAGTTGAGAGCTAGACACCATCTTTTGTATTGATATTTGTATAAATATGAAATGCATACACAAATGCAGAAAGTATGGGTAGCAAGCATGGCCTAACACAAAAGCAAATTTGACCTTGTAGGCATCACTGACACTTGGGATGAGACCCATGGCTGAAATGTAGTTATTGGACTTTATACCTTATTCAAAAGGAGAAGGTTTAAAAAAGAAGAGGTAAAGATTAGCATTGTACAAAAAAGTATATATGTATACATACATATGTATGTATATACCTATGAGAATCATTTGGGTGAAAATCAAGTGGAAGGGAAACAGAAGTGATATTGCAATATATATTACTGATCACCTACACAAGAAATACAGGAAACAGCTTACAAGCCTGTCATGGAAATGATGTAATGGTGAGAAGGGATTTCAATTATGCACACCCTGCAGGAATTTTCTTTCTGGTAAGAGCTGAGCAGCTAATAATTTCTTGGCTTGCTCAACTTGCTTAGCTACCTCATCTTTCAAAAAGATGGAGAAAACAAGGAAGAAGTGGTGTCTGGGTTGGAAATTATGAAAATTTTTTAAGGATGACCATTCCAGCCATGACTGTGATCACAAAGAGGATGAAAATTAGACATAATTTCATTGTGCACCCTAAGTCTTAGGGAAAATAGATTTTAAAGGATTTGTATAATTCCTGATTAGTGCAGTGGTTATACATAGTAGGTGCTTTTTACTTTGAATTGAGTTGTGAGAAAAGATAGGTTTTCTTGGCCACCATTTGGATGTTCGGGGTGAGGAGGAATGCACCTAATCTCAAGTGTCTCCCTATCAACTGTCTCATTCCTTGCTGCATACAAGTTGAAATGACTGCCTAATGGCACTAGGACCCAAGTCTTTTGATTTTGAGTGTAGTAGTGGGCCCCATGAGTGTTATTTAAAGGTACCAGTGAAAAGTACCCTGAAGTAGTCACTGTGCTATGTGATAAAGCTCATTATTCTCCTGTCAGCAGGATCTGGTACTGCATCTTCCTCCAGCCTACGTCTAGCTAGACATCCTGTTCCACTCAGGTTTGATATCTCAGTTCCCTCTGATGTCCCTTCCTATAGATCACTGAAATTACCATTAAAATTACCCAAACCATAAAATTTTATAGTAGAAAAGGATTTCAGATATTATCCAATCCAACCCTTACCTGAGCTCCCTTTACAACATCTTTTATAATTGGCAATCTACTCAAAGATCTCCAGGGGTTGATAGCAATCTCATTCTACTTTTCAGATCAATTTTTAAAAGAAAAAAGTCATTAATTTATTATGTTTTAGACATTTTTTAGAAATTCTTAGGTTTCAGAAATACAACTTTCAAAATTTTAATCAAAATTATTTCTCAGTCAGAGTAAGTCTAATTTCCTTTTATGAAACAACACTTCAAACATTTGAAAACAGAAAATGATAACTGTACTAAGTCCTTCCTTTTCCAAGCTAAGCATCTCCAGATCCTAAGTGGCAGTATAACCTGTAGTGAATGATTGGAAGCCCCACACCGTAAAAAAGATCAGTCGGAAGTTGCTTGATGAGCATAGAATCAGAAAAGAAAATTTAAAAGAGGAAATTGTGTGTTGCCAAAAAGATTTTTAGATCAAGCTGATAGAGCGTGTTTTTGTCATCCTTTTCTACACTAGGGCCAGTTTTTTCTACCTTATCATTGCCATCTGTCAGCTAGTCTATATATATATATATATATATATATATATGTGAAGGCTCATTATATGTAGAGTATTATCTTAGACTTTGAGCTAATATGGAATTAAAGAATGTGATTCTTTGACTTTGGGGAAATCATTTAACCTTTTGGGCCTCAGTTTTCTCAGCTGCAAAATAAGGGATCTGAATTAAATGAATTCTAAGATCTCTTCCAATTCAAAATATGTAATCCTGTGAACCTCTTTAAAACAATCTTTCCTGATTGACAGCTATGGATAGTCACTGCTAAGGTAAGATAGTCAAGTACTAAGGTGCTAAACACCTTCCTTAGTGCTATAGGAACTATGCCATTCTTAATTCTCCATATCCCCTTTTCTAGCTCTTTTCACTGCTCAACAGAAAATCTTTCCCTTATATCATTTATTTCATATGTTATGATGTTATAATTTCTAATACTATAGCTCACTTTACATTAATTTATATTTAAATGGCTGTCTCCTTGATTTTTTATAGAATCTCAAAATTAGAAAGGTCTTCAAGTATCATCTATTCTATCCATGCCTGAATAGGAATTCTTGTTTCAATATAGCTAACAAATCCTGCAGTCTTACTTTAAGACCTCAGGTAAGGGTGAAACCATGACTTCCTGAGGCATTTAATTTCATTTTTGGCTAGCTCTAATTGTTAGGAACTTTTTTCCTTATCTTGAGCCACAATTTTTCTTTGCCATTTCTATCCATTGTTCCTAATTCTGCAAAATTAGATTAGGCAGAATTCAAATTTCTTTTTATATGACAGTTCTTTGGCTGCTTGAAGACAGCTGTCATCTGCCTAATAAGTATTATCCTGGTACAACTAAATATTCTCTATTCCTTCACCTGATGCTAGTGTGATGTGAGCTCTCTGATAGGATCTGGGAAGGCTATTTCCCGGACATAAAAATATATGAGATATCATGTCTATTTTTCAAGGAACTTATAGTTAGGAGAGAGAAGACATACAAATAACTGTAATACAAAGCAGAATATAGTGGCATAAGCATTTTGTCATAGGGCTTCAGAGGAAGCAGGAATCATTTCTAATGGATGTAATCAGGAGAATCTTCATGGAGGAGATGGCGTTTGAGTTTGGACTTGAAAAATGTATAAAATTTCTGTTGCTGAAGATGGGGTAGTTATTCCAATCAGAGAGAATCAATAAAACAATATATGTGCCTAATATATTCTTGGCAGTCTGTTAGTTGGGGAGAATACAAATACAAAAATTTGACAGTCCTTACCTACAAGGAGTATACATTTTACTGGGGGCAATATAGCATGTTTACAGATGAGTAAATACAAAATATATACAAAACAATTTGGCAAAGGCACTAAAAATGGGGGAGTCAAGAAAGGCCTCTTAAAGGAATTGGCATTTCAGTCAGTCTTGAAGTGAGCTAAAGGTATCAAAAGGTGGAATTGAGGAGAGAGGATCCCAGGGACTGGGGAGAGCCTGTGCAAAGTCACATATGTGAGAGGTTATAGAATTTGGATAAATGCTAAATAGGCTAGTTTGGCTGGTGTGTAGAGCATGTTAGTGACAGTAATGTGTACTTAGCCTGGAAACTGGAGCTAGTTCAGTTTTAATTTAGACACATTGAGTTTCAGAAGTTATAGAAGGACTTCCAAGTAGAAATGTCCATCAAAAAGTTGGCAGGGTGATAGAGCTGAATTCTGGGAGAAAGGTCAAGACTGGAGAAACATGACTAAGAGTCATCTGTAAATCATGTCTTAAGGGCATTTACTTCCTGGAAGATATCTTCAGATCATTAATTCTGTCTGCTGTATATAGATTCTTTTTGCTACATGGGTTACTTTTTTTAAAGTCAACTTCCTATAATAGCTCACACAGAGCATTTTATAATTTTCAAAATAATTTCTTGAGGCCAGTGGTTTTATTATTTCATTTTATAGATGAAAAAACTGAGGCTTACAGAGGTTATGATTTAGCCACAGTCAAATGCGTAATAATTTTTATGGAGCTGGGACTCATATACAGGTCTTCTAACTTTAGGCAGAACCATAAGTTCTATTAGTACTTTGCCACTACCTCATTGCCTCTTTATCCACTTATAATACCATGGTAATAACTAGAACTGAAAAAAATATAAGAGAGATCATCAGTACACGGACCAGAGATTTAGGAGTTGAACTTCTCCAAAAACATCTAGCCATTTTGCTTTTTTTATGAATTTTCTGGGCTGAGAGAGAGGGAAGGAACAGAACAATATCCTCTTTCCTCTGAAAAATATCTGGTGACTTGGCATCATGGTAGTCTGCTCTGCCTGTTTTGTAACAGCGCTTTTCATTCGTTGGATTCTATTAAAATAACTAAATTCACAGTTTATAGATAGACCAAATATATCATGTTTACTGAACCTACTATAATCAGTGCTATTGCTCAGGTATGAGCAAGCAGTTTTGTGTAAGTGCTCTATAGATTCTACAACCACCTTATACAGTATTAATAATTAGCTAGTTTAGAAAAAATCTTTAGGATGATGATAAGGTCTCAGAATGAACTGGGAAAATAAACTGAGTGCTTTTGATTCCAAAGTAACTAATGCCATTTGTTGATGAAGGCTGCCTTCAATCCATATGGGTAGAATTTTGTCTACTTTCCCATAGCTATGGTCTGAAAAAGGAATAAATCTTTCTATCATTTAGATGCCTTAGTCTTTCTCCATTCCTTGTATGTAGGACTCAAGGGTCCAGCTATAGCCAAATATCTATTGATAGATATTCCTAAGCCTTTCTAAGTACCCCTCTAGGCTCAGTTTCCCAATTTCTCCTTGCGTTGGTATGTTGACTCCTCAGGAAACAGAAAACCCTGAGGGGTTGTTGCTTCTCATACTATCATTCATAATAATATGATGGCTACTAATAGCTAACATATGGAGCTTACCGTGTGCCAGACACTATGCTAAATGCTTTACACATATTAGTTGATCCTCATACCAATCCTGGGAAGGAGATGCTATTATTATCCCCATTTTACAGATGAGGAAACTGAGGCAGACAGGTGCTTTGCCCAGGGTTACACAGTTAGTTAAATCTGAGGCCAGATTTAAACTCCTGTCTTCCTGATTCCAGGGCTGGTGTTCTAACCATTGTGCCACTTTGCTGCCCCACAAACACCTTTCAGAGTCCTTTCTCCAATGTCAATCAACTGGTTGATATCAATTAGCTATTACAAAAGGGAATTTACTGAGAAGATATAATAAAGACAGAAGTTGTAAAAATATTCCCTTCCCCACAATGAGGGTACATTCTCCCCTCTTAACATAATCCCTGGAAAGAGTGGATACCATGTAAAAGCACAAAGATAGTGAAGTAAGGACCATGTGGAACCAAGGGCTGCCTTGAGATTCTTGGCCTTGGGAGACCTTTAATCTTCTTAAGGAGCCTCCATCAAGTTCTCCTCAGGTTAGCCCAGCTGAACTGGCTCCTTATAAGGTTGGTGTCCCACCTGAGGGCCAACTGGCTACTGGTCTGGGTTAAGCTGGTCGCTTGATGCTTGCCAGGCTTCAAATTGTCCTCAGCTACTTGAGCTCCTTCACACTGCTACTGAATCTGGTAGCTGAGGATCCCTCCCATGGCTCTTCAGGCCTTTCAAAGTTGACAAGGTCCTAACCTGGTTATTTTCCTCCAGTACTCATTCACTTCTGTTGATGAGGGAAAGTCAAGAAAGAAGAAACACAAAAGAACAAAGGTGCTGTGTTTTCATGGATATGTGGCAGCCAGTTAAGATGAAGCCATAACTGCTGCTGCTCCTCCCCCACCCCGAATCCTACCAAGCACTTCGCAGTTTTCTTCCTCACTTGAAAGGGGCCTGGAAAGAGAGATCATCTGATGAGACCTTTTATATATACCCTTGATTCCAACTCAGCTACCAATTTAAAAGACTTTTTGTCACTAACATGCTATTGTGGATAGATTTCTGGCCTTGGAATGAGGAGGACGTGCATTAGAGTCCTACCTCTGTCCGGCACTAATCATTTGACCTTGGACAAGTGAAAGCCTTTCTGAGACTTAGTTTCCTCATCTGTGAATTGAGGGAGAAGGGAAAGTGTATAGCCTCAGTGGCCTCTAAAGTATCTTCTAGCTCTGAATCCATGATCCTGTAATCTAAAAACATCAGTAAGTAAAATCTCAGTTAAATCTAATTTGGGATTTCACAGCCAATGTATGGCAAAGGCAGGACTTGAACCCCTGGTTTTCCTTCCCCTCTCATTTCTCTTCCTCTCCTCCCTCTCTCTCCTCTTCCCCTTCTCTCTGTCTTTCCCCTCTCCCTCTTCATTTTCCCCCTCCCCTACTCTCTTTCTCCTCCTCATTTTTGTCATTTACTTTTTTAAAATGTACATTCTTTCTTTTAAGTAATTAAATACACATAAATTTAAGTGGACTGGGCATTAAGAATGAATCAAAGGACAGAGAGGTGATAGACTCAGAGTACAGACTTAGACTTTTTTTGAAATGACCAATGCAGAAATTTATTTAGCTTGATGTTACATATTTGTAAAAAGGGTTTTTTTTTTCTTTTTCAGCTGATGGAGAGTGGAGTTAGTGGAACAGAAGATGAATTTTTGTTGATTAAAAAAAATAAAATTGTATTTTAAAAAGAGTGAATAAAGGCTGCTATGATTTAAGAGGTAGAGGCAAGAACCAAATTTCTGGGTGATATGGCCAATAAGATGGAGTCCTAGACATTTTCTCCAATCTTCATGACTGCCCAAAACTCCCAAAATATGAACTATTCTCAAGAGGCAAAATAACTGTAGAGGTCTCCGCAGACTAAAACACCAAAAACACTAATAAGGTACACCCTGATGAACTAACAGCAGAAAAAACTAGTCTCTAATCCCAAATACGCTCACTCAACATCCCCTCTTCCACCAGTGCCCACTTTCTTAGGGGCTACACAATGGGATGTACAGGCTTGTATTTCATAGTACACTCTACAAACAATTCCCTTGCTGATGCTAGAATCCCTACCCTTGTCCTCCTTCCACCATTATGTGACAACAAGCAACAGAATTCAACTCTGTTACTTCCCTCTTTTCCCCCCCTCCCAATTCATGGGCATCTATTTTGTTTCTGATTCTTAGCCATCACAAAAAGTGCTGCTATAAACATTTTGGAGCATGAGGACTTTTTTCTTATTGATGACTTCCTTGAAGTATAAGCCCAAGAATGGAGTCTCTGGTTCAAAGGGTATGGACAAGTTAGTTACTTCATTTACATAGTTCATTTTTGCCAATTTGCAGGGTGTGAAATATTAGTTGTTTTAATTTGCATTTCTCTTATTATTAGTGATTTTTTATGTGCCTATGAATACTTTGCAGTTCTCCATATTC
Source organism: Phascolarctos cinereus (assembly GCF_003287225.1). NCBI lineage: Eukaryota > Metazoa > Chordata > Mammalia > Diprotodontia > Phascolarctidae > Phascolarctos > Phascolarctos cinereus. The sequence continues at coordinate 422,805,263 of NW_027555958.1, read as the reverse complement.
TTTGGCCACTTATATGTTTGTATATCTTGTACATCAAACCCTCACCAAAGAAATCTGATATGAAGAATTTTTCCCATTTGACCACTTCCCTTCCTATCCTAAATGCATTAATGTTGTCTGTGCAGAAGCTTTTTGGTTTCAAGTAATCAAAATTGTCTGTTTTATCTTTTGCAATTGCCTCTCTGTCATTTGGCTAAGAATACTGTCACTGTGTCTTAATATCTTCCTGGATTTACTATTTGCTATCTTTCTGTGCCCGCCAGTGCCTGGGAAACTGTCATTACTTATTCATGGGCCCTAAGACACCTGGGCCTTTCCATTCACCTTAGTATTTCTAGGCCCTTCCATCCATCCTGTGGCTGAACACTCTTTCATGTGCTTCCTTCCAGCTTTATTTTCTTCTCCCCCAACCCTCCAGGCCATCCTAGAATGTCTAGGAAGACCCACTACTACTAGGGGTGTTCTTTCCCTTTTGTCTTCCCTCTCTGCTCCTTTCTCTGGCTTTGGCCAACCAGAACCCATCTTGACTCCTTGACTGCTCACATAGCCTGGATAAGTTAGGAATCACCATCTCTATTTCATCTGGTAAGTTGGAGGACCATCAGGCCTTACCAATTGCCTTGCCTGTATGCCCTGCAGACCCCTGGCACATCTTCAGAACTTCTAGGCCTTGCCATCTTCTCTGTTACTTAATCCTTAGGGGTTCTGGGCCTTTCCATCTGCCCTGCAGCAAAACTTTTATTTATATATTGTCCCCTCTTAATAAAGTGAGGGCTCCTTGGGAATAAGGACTGTCTAGCTTTTGCTTTTTCTAACCCCAGTACTTAGCATAAATGTTTGGCACAAAGTAAATATTCAACAAATCCTTTTTCATTCATTCATTCATTTGTCCCAGATACCATCTGACACAGATCTGACGTTCATTCATTCATTTGTCCCAGATACCATCTGACACAGATCTGACGTAAGACCTTCTTTGGCTTGTCACGAATATGGATTTTGAGCCAGAACAAAAGGTAATCTAAGGAGGCAGTCATTATTCTCCACCTACTTGACCCACCTTTCTGAATTTATTATGTATATCTGTCAGTAGCAAAATCTTGTAGCTTTGATATCTTATTTAGGATGACAAAAACAAAACCTCACTGTCTCCTTAGATTGTTATGATTTTAGATTGCATTAAATCAACTTTATGTGTTATTATTATGTAGAGAGAAGGAGAAGGAATGACTATTCTGAATCACTTCATTCTACTTCAACAGTGTAATTGTTAAGGTAAGCTAAAAAGTGATTTGAACATCCACAGCTTTGGGATCTGGAGGCCAACCTCCCAAGAGAGAATGATGCAGGATAGGGACTACAACTGGCAACTTGTCTCACATTGTATTTGTCCAGCTACGTTTAAATAGCTGTATTTAGTATTTGTAGACTTACAATCATAGAAACTCTGTAGCTGGAAGGGTCCTTAAAGAAAAGTGATCAGAGTCTGATTTCAAGAAAAGAACATACTTTTAATAAGAATTGGCAAGAAATATTCTTTATCAAATGATATGTATGATTTTTAGTCCAGGCAAATATAGAAATAGGGATAAAAAGAGTCACCAAATCTGTAGGTCCAGAGAAAGCAGGGCATGGTAGATGGAGAGCCAGCCCTGGGGTCAGTAAGACTTGACTGGATTCAAGTCCATATTCTATTAACATGGTCAAGCCACTAAGATCCCTCAGCACCCCAAGTGACTCTCTAGGGCCATAAGTTACAGATGAATTGCTGATCTTCAGTGGTGAAGGGAATTCCAACTGCAAGAGTTTATCACACCAAGAAAATCCTAGGTCTGAACCCCCCTTCCCTATGAAAAGTTAATCTATAGATCACTCAAGGGACAGCTAGGTGATGTAGTGGATAGAGAACTGGCCCTGGAGTCAGGAGGACCTGAGTTCAAATTTGACCTCAGATACGTAACACTTACTAGCTGTGTGACTCTGGGAAGTCACTTAACCCCAGTTGCCTCACCAAAATATAAACCACACACACACACACACACACACACACACACACACACACACACATATCATCCAAGATTTTTTGTTTTTTTAGGCAATTGGGGTTAAGTGACTTGCCCAGGGTTACACAGCTAGTAAGTATTAAGTGTTTGGTCTGAGGCCGAATTTGAACTCAGGTCCTCCTGACTTCAGGGCGGGTGCTCTATCCACTATACCAACTAGCTGCCCCTCAAGATTGGTTTTGAATGACTTTAAGGAACCTGGCATTTTTCTTCCAAATGTGAGAGGAAGGGATCAGTGATAGGAAAGTGAAAACAAACATGTTAAAGGATTATAATAGATTTAGGTCTGGAGAAGACCTTAAAGGCCATGGAGTCCATCCCTTCCTGTAAAGATGAGGAAACTGAGGCACAGAGAAGTTATGACTTGCCTGGAATCACAGCTGAAAAATGAGGTGACATTTGAATACAGGTCTTCCTCATTCCAAACCTAGCATTCTAATCTAACTATATTATGCTGCCTATACCCAACAAGTAATAGTGTCCTTACTTTTCAAAGCACTTTTGCATCTATTAACTCAACCCTAGAATAGGTGGGTAGATAGATCCGATATTTTCATCCTCGTTTGATAGATAAAGAGACTAAAACATAGGGAGATTAAATGATTGGGAATCCAAACTAGTTACCTCAGAGCAAGATAAATACATTGTACAAGGAGGGAAAATTGATTCTTGAGAGGCAGTAGCATCGATGTAATTGGAGGTACATCCAGGGCCTATTCGAGCCTCAGATAATTATAAAATTGATACTTCCAATCATTAATCCATTCCTATCTCTCCCAAGAACCCAGTGATCCTTGCTCCCCTGGAGCATTGGATCCTATGTTCTAACCCTGTGTTTTCTGACCAAAACGTACTGTGGATTAGTAAAATATACAAATGCTGTACGGGAACCACTACGGTTATATAGCTGTATTTTATACTTTAGTGAATCTGTGATTTCATTGATGTAAATGTTTTCTCCATTGATGCAGATTATAACATATCCATATTTTTTTTGTTCTCTGTACTTCTTGTTCATGTTCTCAAAGATCATTCATAGAGGAACTATCCAATGTAGTGAAGGCCTTCTAGAGCTGTTTGTAGGTAAAAATGTAGATAAGAGTTGGACTATTTCTGTCTTACCACATGACTAGTCCATTTTAAAAAAAAATTATAAAAGGATCATATAGTTTGAGCTGGAATGGACCACCAAAGTCATCTAGTCCAATTCCCTTATTTTACACATGAGGAAATTGAATCCCAGGTAGGTTTAATGACTTGCCTGTTTTCACATAGGTAGTAAGTGGGAGAGCCAGTGTTCAAACTTAGTTTCTCTGAGTTCAAATCCAGAATGCTTTCTATGGCATCATGCTACTTTGTCTCTTTAGTAATATCCATTACAGCACTTCTTGTGTAATTTTTCATTGGTAATGTGTTGCAGCATGCTTAATACCCATCATGTACACTTTTCATTATACTTAGGTTGATCCTTATATTTCATTCGTCAGAACCTATTCCATGAATCACAACCATAAAACATTATTGGAAGAATATTGTTGGAAAGATGGGCCGTTGATATTTTGTACTGTTGGTAGAGCTATGAAATGGTACAGCCATTCTGGGAAGTAATTTGTAGCTATGTCCCCAAATTCATTAAACTGAGTATATCCTGTGACCCAATAATACCACTACAAGTCCTATAACCCAAAGATATCAAAGAAAATAAAGGACCCCATATATACAAAGATATTCTTAGTAGTTCTTTTGATAATAGCAAAGAACTGGAAACTAAGGGAATGCCCATCCTTTGGAGAATGCCTAAACAAATTATGATATGTGAATGTAATAGAATACTATTGTGCCATGAGAAAATGTGAAAAACCAGTTTCAGATAAACCTAGGAATACTTGTATTAACTAATTCAGAATGAAGTGAGCAGAAAAGGAGAGCAATTTATATAGTAACTACAACAGCACTGTAAAAACAAAGAACTTCGAAAAACAAGAATTGTAATGAATGTAATGACCAGCCTCTTCTAGGCCAATGGCCTCTAGAGGACCATTGATAAAGCATGCCACCCACTACTGACCAAGAGATGATAGACTCAGGGTACAGAATGAGATTATGTGGATTGTGTATATGTGTGTGTGTGTGTGTGTGTGTGTGTGTGTGTGTGTGTGTGTGTGTGTGTATGTAGAGGTCATGGCCAATGAAGGAATTTATCTTGCTTGACTATGCACATTTATTACAGGGTTTAGTTTTATATTTTCATTTTTGTTCATCCCCTTCCCCCATGGGAGGGGGATAGGAAGGAGAGAAAATAGATTTTTGTTCATTGAAAAAGTAAAAGTTAATTTTAAAAAGGTAAGATGGACCTTTGTTTCAGAGAGAAGCTTAGGGTTATTAAAAGCACTCTACAAGTGGCCACAATGTCAAAAGATGGAAGTAGTCAATGTTGGAGGGATTGTATAGAAAGACAAGAACACTAATGCTTGTTGGTGGAGCTGGTTATTGGCACTTCCATTCTGGAAAGCAGTATGGAATTATGTAAAGAAAATGACTCAAATGTCCTTACCTCGTGATCATGAGATTTCACTGCTAAGCATATACCCCAAGGTATAGTCAATGAAAAAAAAAGCTTCATAGACACCTAAATATTTAAAGCAGCATTCTTTGTGTTAGAAAAGAAACAGAAACCAAGTAGGTATCCATCAATTGTCATATGATCAGTCAGCTCAATAAACATGTATTAAGCTCCTACTATGTTCTAGGCACTGAGCTAAGCACTGGGAATACAGAGAAAAGCAAAAGTCAATCCTTGCTCTCAAGGAACTCAAAACCTAATCGTGGAGACAACAAATAAACAAAAATGTACGAACAAGCTAGATACAGGATACTAGGAAATAATGAACAGAGGGAAGGCATGAGAATTAAGAAGAACCGAGAAAGGATTTATGGAGAAGGGGGATTTTTGCTGGGATTTGAAGGAAGCCAGGGAATCCAGCAGCTGGAAATGAGGAGGGAGAGTATTCCAGGGATGGGAAACAGAAAATTCCTGGAGCTGAGTGTCTTGTTTTCAGGGAGGGGAAGAGAAATAAACATTTGTTAATGTCTGCTCTGTGTCAGGCACTGTGCTAAATGTTTGTTTATTTTAACAAATATTATCTCATTTGAGCTTCACAAAAACCCTGCAAGGTAGATGAGACTCTTATAGGTCATTCAGCAAACAAAAGGAAATTTATTTAACTATATTAGGATAAAGATATTTATCAAGGATAGGCATTTAGAACTGGAAAGACTTATATGAACTGATGCTGAGTGAAGTGAGCAGAACCAAGAGAACACTGTACACAGTAACAGCAACATTGTATGATGACCAACTTTGATTGACTTAGCTCTTCTTGGCAATGCAATGATCTAAGACAATTTCAAGGGACTCGTGATGGAAAATGCTGTCCACATTCAGAGAAAGAACTATGGAGTCTGAATGCAGATTGAAGCATACTATTTTCACTTTTTTTATGTTTTTTGTTTTTTTCTTTCTCGTGGTTTTTCCCTTTTGTTCTGATTCTTCTTGCACAACATGACTAATGTGGAAATATGTTTAATATGATTATACATTTGTAGCCTATATCATATTATATGCCATCTTGGGGAGGGAGGAGGGGGGAATTTAGAACTCATAATCTTAAAAAAGTGAGTGTTGAAAACTAAAATTAAATAAATTAATTAATCTTAAAAAAAAAAGGATAGGCATTTATAACCTGTGGATTGATTTGATGGAGCTACGCTTCCTTGTCTACATTACCCCACCTACATTACTTATCATGATCTATGGTCAAATCTCTGAGATACCACTCTCCCCACTGCAGGTCCTGGTGACTGCTTTGTTCTCAGGCAGTTGGGAAGTGACATCAACAATCTGAGCCCTGAGTCCCTTGAACCAATATTAGAGGAATGTCTCAATACTTTAAAAAAAATAGTAAGTATTGATGTTTTCTGTTTCTTGTGTCACTACAGTATACCATGTAGCCCACCTTTTGCCCCATTCAGAGAACCATCCCCTATAACAAGTAGTTATTTTTTTTAGAAAGAAAAAAAAAGGTAGTACAACTGATTGATGCCTTGAAAATGTCCAAAAGCACATACAATGTATAATACTTGTAGACCTCCAACCTCCGTGAAGGGGTAGGTTGGAGATATCATCTCATAAATCTTCATTGATCTTTATAATTTTGTTTCACTTACTTTTGATTTTTTTTTGTGGTGTTCTTTCCATTTACATTGGTATTCATCCCTTGACTCTGCTTACATCACTCTGCATCAATTCATATAGATCCTTCTGTGTTTCTTTGTATTCATCACACACATCATTTCTTATAGTGCAGTAGTATTCTAGTATATTAATGTATTACAATTTGTTTAACCATTTCCCAGTTGATGGGCACCTACTTTGTTTCTAATTTTTAGCTATCACAAAAAAATACTGCTATAAATATTTTGAAGTATGTGGGGCCTTTTTTTCTATTGATGGCTTCTTTGGGGTATAATAGAGTCTGTGGTTCAGAGGTTCAGTTTAGTCACTTTGTTTGCATGATTCCAAATTGCTTTTATACCACGTCACAGCTCCAACAATGTGTCAGGGTACCTATCTTCTTGCAACCCCTCCAACATTGATTATTGCCATTTTTTGTCATTTTTGCCAATTTTGTAGGTGTTAGGTAAAATATCAGGGTTGTTTTTCTTTGTATTTCTCTTAGTAGTGATTTGGAGCATTTTTTAATGTGATTATAAATGCTTTGCAGTTTTTCCTTTGAGAGCTATTTGTTCATTTCCTTTGACTATCTACTGGGGAACAGCTATTAGTCTTATATATATATTTATTAATTATTTCTATATCTTGGATACCAACTCATAGCAAAGAAATTTGACACAAAGGTTTTCCCCCGTTTGAACAGTTCCCTTGTTATCCTAGATGCATTAGTATTGTCTGTGCAGAAGCTTTTCAACTTCAAGTAATGAAAGCTATCTAGTTTGTATTTTGTAATTGCCTCTACCTCTTATTTAGTTAAGAATACATCCCTTAACCATAGCTATGAGAAGTATATGATCTGTTTCTCTTCTAACTTTTTTGTAGAATGATCTTTTTCATTCACTCATTCAAGATCTATTAAGATCTTGCATCCATGTATTGTGGAGTATGGGGTAAAGTTTTGGTTTAAGTCTAATTCCTGCCAGACTGTTTTGCAGTTTTCCCAATAGTTTTTATCAAATAGGGAATTTTTCCCTAGGTTGTTTATTTTTTCCCCTTTAACAAACACTGGGTTATTGAGTTCTATTGTTTCTGAATCTCCCTTGTCTAGTCTATTCCATTGATCTATCTCTCTATTCTGTAACCAATACCAGATGTTTTTGATGACTGGTGCTTTATAATATAGTTTGAGATCTGGAAGTGCTATTCCCCCTTCATCCTTACTTCTTTTCATCCTTTCCCTTGATATTTTTATTTTTTCTTTTTCCAAATGAATTTTGTTATTATTTTATCAAGCTGTGTTAAGTATCCCCTTGGAAACTTGATTGCTGTAGCATTCAACATGTAAATTAAGTTTGGTAGTATTTTATTATATTGGCACAGCCTAACCAGGAGCAGCAGATTGTAGGGGTTTCTTTTCTTATCCAATCTCTCACTCTTTTTCATTTTATGGGATTGTTTAATCCATTCACATTTAAACCTACAAGAGTTAGGTTTGTATTTTCTCTCATCCGTCACTAAAGTTGCTTCTCCCACCTCTGCTAAGTTATGATTTTTTTCCCCCTCTTCTGCTATTAACATAGTATTATGTCCCTTCAATTGCTTTACTTTAATCTTTTTTTAAAGGTGACTTTGTTCCCCCTGGCTCTCTTTCCATCACTCCTGATCATCTCTTCTCATTTGTTACCCCTTTCCCTTTAGGATTTTATTAGTTCCTTTGTCCTGCTTTTTTCTGGTTATATATTTCTTGCACCCATTTTTTTCCTCTCAGTCAAGTAGATTTTCACCTCCTTTCTTCTCCTTCAGCTAGTCCTATTCATTGTTTTTTTTTCCTTTTTAATTTCTTATGCCCCTTTCCAAAAAGGATTTCTCTTTCTTCATTATCCATTTTCTCTTTCTTTTTACTCTAGACCCTCATTTTCTGATTCATGACCCTTATAATCATCAGGTCTCTCTTTGTATTCTTCATACAATCAAAGCTTCCAAGGCATCCATTCTAGGCTCTTCCCACTATATACTTTCTGAAACTGCTTTATAGGCAATAGAACCTATAGATTCTCCTTTCCTACTGGGCTTCGATCTCAGAACAATCTCAGTTATTACAAGTGTTAGAGAGGACACTGTCCCATAGTAGTAGTTCTTTCCCACTGATCTATACCATCTCTTATTGACCTCTTTTTTTTTTTTAACATTTTCCTAGAAATCTCCTCCCTATATCCATACTCTCCCACTACTCCAGGTGCTATCTTTTGTCCTATATGGTCAGATTTACAATGTAGGTCATCTTTGGCTGTATTCTGAGTTCCAATGCTCGTCTAATATTGTTTCATAAGAAATGAGCAGGAGGATTTCAGAAAAACCTGGAAAAACTTACATGAACTAATGCTGAGTGAAGCGAGCAGAATCAGAACATTGTACACAATAACAGCAACATTGTGTGAAGGCAGACTGATAGGCTTAGCTCTTCTCAGCAATGCAATAATCTGAAACAATTCCAAAAGACTCGTGATGGAAAATGCTATCCACATCCAGAGAAAGAACTATGGAGTCTGAATGCAGATCGAAACATAGTATTTTCTCTTTTTTTCTTTCTTGTGGTTTTTCCCTTTTGTTCTTATTTTACAACATGGCTAATGTGGAAATATGTTTAATATGATTATACATGTATAGCCTATATCAGATTGCATGCAGTCTTTGGGGAAGGGGGAGGTGAGGGAGGGAGAGAGGGGAACATTTAGAACTCAATCTTATAAAAGTAAATGTTGAAAACTAAACATAAATAAATAAATATCTTTTAAAAAAAACCACATTCTGTTCCCTTCTCCTTTTCTAGTGGACATGGAATAATCTTGCATTATTCAAATGTCCTTTTCTTTTGTTTTTGAAAGTCTTTCTCCTGATGGCTTATAGAACTTGTTTCTGAATTGAATTGTTAAATTTAGCCTCTATGTGTCTTGTAGTTTATAGCCTTTTGCTTTTTTTAGAGGTGATCTGGGAATTCTTTCAATTAGAATTTTGTTTTCTATGTTCAGAAGTTCTGGGTAGTTCTCTTCTACTATTTCCTTCAGTATGGTGTTAAGGTTTTTTGGTCCTGTCATGTTCTTCTGAGAGGCTTATGATTTTTAGGTTGCCTCTGCACATTCAGTCTTCTCTTCTTCTAGGTTATCTTTCCTTTCTGTATATTTGCATTCTCAATCTATTTTGCTGTCTTTTGTTTCTTTGGTGAGGCTTACCATTGCAGATTCAAGTTTTTCTGTTCTGCTCATTTTTTTAAATGTAGGACATAAATTCTGCCCTCATCATTCTCATTTCTTTATTAAAAAAAATTTTTTTTATTCATTTTGAACTTAATACAGATAGGCAAAAAAACCCACTTCTATGTATATAGCACAGCATAAAAAGAGGATTCAATATAAAACTCTGTTTTACTGTTTACTTTTTTTAAAACTATGGAATAAATACTACATATCATTTTCAAAGCTACCCCACTTTTCTGTACTTCCTTCTAAGTTTTCTTTTGTTCTCTGCTGTGTACTTTTCTTTTTCCTTCCTCCCTCCCCATCCTGCCTTATAGAAGGCTACCATTGACACAATAAGTGAAACCATACCATATATACTTCTGTTTGTCAGTTCTTTCTTTGTATGTGGATAGTATCTTCCTTCATAGGTTCTTGGTAGTTGATTTGAGTATAATACTCAAAATGATTTAGTTCAGAATTGTTCTTAGAACAATATTGCTATTGCTGTGAAAAACATTCTCTTGGTTCTACTCATTTCACTCTTCATTGTTTCATGCAAGTCTTTCCATGTTTTCCTAAAATCAAACAGCTCATAATTTCTTATAGCACAGTGGTATTCCATCAAAATCATATATCATAACTTGTTTAGCCATTTGTGAATTCATAGGCTTCTCCTCAATTTCCAGCTCTTTGCCACCACAAAGAGAGCTACTATAAATATTTTAGAACATATAAGTTATTTTTTTTTTAGTGAGGCAATTGGGGTTAAGTGACTTGCCCAGAGTCACACAGCTAGGAAGTATTGTGTCTGAGGCCGGATTTGACTCCAGGGCCGGTGCTCTATCCACTGCGCCACCTAGCTGCCCCAACATATAAGTTATTTCCCTTTATCCCTAGTCACCTTGTGAAACAGACCTAATAGTGGTATTACTGAGTCAAAAGGTAGATACAGTTTTATAACTCTTTGGGCACAATCCCATATTGCTCTACAAAATGGTTGGATCAGTTCAACATTTCACCAGCAGTGAATTAATGTCCCGTTTTTTCCATATCCCCTCCAAAATTTGTCACTTTTGTCTTATATCATTTTAGCCAGTCTGATAGGTATATGTTGATATCTCAAAGCTGTTTTAATTTGCATTTCTCTAATCAGTAGTAATTTAGAGCATTTTTTCATATGATAATATATAGTTTTGATTTCTGTATCAAAAATCTGCCTGTTCATATCCTTTGACCATGTATCAGTTGAGGAATGCCTTGTATTCTTATAAATTTGGCAAAGTTCTTTATATGTTTTTGACATGAGACTTTTATATGAGAAACTGTCTATAAAAAATTTTCCCCCAGTTTTCTATTTTCCTTCTAATCTTGGTTACATTGGTTTTATTTATATAAAGACTTTTTAATTTAGTGTAATCAAAATTATCTATTTCATACCTCATATACTCTCTTTTATTTATTCATAAATTATTCTTTTATCCATAAGATTGATTGATAATATGTTCCTAATTTTCTTATGATATCACATAATTTCTCTTTTAAACCACTCAGGAACAGCATGTGGTGGTACCATGTTCTTCTCAAATTCCATCAGGTCCTCTGCCTCATTGAATGTTTGATCATTTTCCTTTGTTTTATTATATTTACTTAAATGTCTGGACTCATTTACTAGATCTGGAGGCCTTATTTCTTTCTGTTGTTACTGATATTTGTTAATTTATCTGTTCACATTCAGGGTCTTTGAAATTTCTTCTTCCTGAAATCTTTGGTACTTTTAGTCTTTTTCTGCCTCTTATTTTCCTTATTATTCACTTCTTGACTCTCTCCCTTCTGACTATGGTTTCCCTAGGGGCATCCTCCTACACTGGGCAATTCATGGTTCACCAGCCTAGGTCTCTGCCCTGCTGACCTTTGGCTGGTCAGAAATGTCTCCAGCTGGATGCTATGTTGTTTTCTCAGGTTTGGCAGAGTGCTGTACTGCTCATTACAAGCATTGTGGCCTGTACTGGTGACCTGTCCCGCTTCTTCTGTTCTTCACTTGTCTGGCCTGGCACTGACAGTTCAGAACCTGCTTTCCCTGGCACCAGAAGTTCAGAACATGTTTCCCCAGGACCGATAATTCAGAACTTTGCAGTGCTAATACTTCCAGATTACAGCCTTTGGCAGGCTTTTTCTCTGTGGCCTTTGATTTTTGAGGCCTAAGGAAACATCCATACTTGGAGCTGAGGCCTCTAATACACTGGAAAGAGGATGGGGGAAACAGGGTGCAAGGATGGGTTTTGAAATAAGCCTGTGTTGTGTTCTTGGGTCTGCTAGTACAGCCTCACTGCCAGTAGCATGAGAGGTGGGAAAGGGATGCTGAGTGAGCTCAGAGTCAGTGTCAGTTCCTGGGTTTGGGGGAGAGGGTTAACCTTTTTTTGGATTCTAGGTGTCCTATACTGTGTTGAAATTGTATTTTATTCATTCCCCAATTGATAAATGGTCAAAGGATATGAACAAGCAGTTTTCAGATGAAGAAATTAAAGCTATCTATAGTCATGTGAAAACATGCTTTAAATCACTATTGATTAGAGAAATGCAAATCAAAACAACTCTGAGGTACCATATCACACCTATCAGACTGGCCAACATGACAAAACAGGAAAATAATAAATGTTGGAGAAGATAGGGTAAAATTGGAACACTAATGCATTGTTGGTAGAGTTGTGAAATGATCCAACCATTTTGGAGAGCAATCTGGAACTATGCCCCAAAGGCCTAAAACCATGCATACCCTTTGACCCAGCAATACCACTTCTAGGTCAGTATCCCAAAGAGAAATGGGAAAAGGAATAGTCAATGAGTATAGTAGTCTACTATTTGATAAGCCCAAAGACTCCAGCTTCTGGGATAAGAACCCACTATCTGACAAAAACTGCTGGGAAAACTGGGGAAGGGTATGGCGGAAACTAGGCATAGACCGAAATCTCACACCATACACCAAAAGAAAGTCAAAATGGGTTCATGATTTAGATATGAAGGCTAATACTCTAAGCAAACTATAAGAGCAAGGAATAGCTTACCTGTCAGATTTATGGAGAACAGAAGAATTTATGGCCAAACAGGAGATAGAAAACATTATGAAATGCAAAATGGATAATTTTGATCACATTAAATTGAAAAGTTTTTGCTTAAACAAAGCCAATTCACCCAAGATTAGAAGGGAAGCAGAAAACTGCAAAGGAATTTTTACAATTCTAAATAGGGAACTAAGTCAGTTTTATAAGAATACAAGTCATTCCCCAATTGATAAATGGTCAAAGGATATGAACAGGCAGTTCTCAGATGAAGAAATTAAAGCCATCTATAGTCATATGAAAAAATGCTCTAAATCACTGTTGATTAGAGAAATGCAAATCAAAACAACTCTGAGGTACCACATCACACCTATCAGATTGGCCAACATGACAAAACAGGAAAATGATAAATGTTGGAGAAGATATGGGAAAATTGGAACACCAGTGCATTGTTGATGGAATTGTGAAATGATCTAATCATTTCGGAGAGCAATCTGGAACTATGCACAAAGGGCTATAAAAATGTGCATACCCTTTGACCCAGCAATAGCACTTCTACGGCTGTATCCCAAAGAGGTCATAAAAATGGTAAAAGGACCCACATGTACAAAAATATTTATAGCAGCTCTTTTTTGGGGTGGTAAAGAATTGGAAATTGAGGGGATGCCCATCAATTGGGGAATGGCTGAACAAGTTGTGGTATATGAATGTAATGGAATACTATTGTGCTGTAAGAAATGATGAACAGGAAGACTTGAGAAAAACCTGGAAAGACTTGTATGAACTGATGCTGAGTGAAGTGAGCAGAACCAGGAGAACATTGTACACAGTAACAGTCAAGTTGTAAGATGACTTGGCTTTTCTTAGTAATGCAAGGATCTAAGATAACTCCAAATGACTCATGATGGAAAATGCTATCTACATCCAGAGAAAGAATTATGGAGTCTGAATGCAGATTGAAGCTTACTGTTTGCTCTTTTTTTTTCTTTCTATTTCCTCTTTCTTATGGTTCCTCCCCTTGGTTCTAATTCTCCTTTACACATGACTAATGTGGAAATATGTTTAATATGAATGTATATGTAGAGTCTATATCAGATTGTATGCCATCTTGGGGAGAGGAGAAGGGAGGGAAGGGGAGAAAATTGAAAACTCAAAAGCTTATGGAAGTGAATGTTCAAAACTAAAAATAAATTAATTTTTAAAATCCTCACATATCTTGCAAAACAAAAAGAAATTGTATCTTGTTATGGTTCCCCCAACTATCTCATAGCTTAATATAGTAAGGAGGCATGTAAATAGCCAGTGTAAGATAATATTAGGGAAGAAATAAGAATTAAGTGTATAAAGGGGAACATATATGCCACTTGCCAAAAACTGCCTACTAAATTAATTAAGGCCACATCCAGAGACTATGTGGTAAATTAGGAGAAGTCAGTTAGGTACCAATAATGGCTTCTTGATCTGCAAGTTGCAGATAAACTCCAGTATGCACAGTAAAACCAGAAAGTGCTATGCTATTAAGAGATTCTTGAGGGAGCACTGATAACTTTGAGATGATATTGATGTAGTGATGAGCTAATCCCAAGGCAGTATAGAAAAAAATTGGCCCACCCTCCCCAGAAGCCCTTAAGAATAAATCTACCATGATAATGTTGCTGTAACATATATCACCTCCTTTCAATAAGCTCTAGTGGTTCCCTGTTGACTCTAGGATCAAATGTAATTTCATCTTTATGTCACACTTTTTGAATATCTATTTTTGCTTAAGTTTTATGTGGTGCACAACTGTTAGTGTATATGTAAAGAGAAGAGAGCTAGTCCCTTACTAATCTCCCCCTCCCCAGCCAAGATATAATCACAAAAAGTTACACAAAAGTTATCACAAAAGGTATTAGGCTAAATTAAAAAAAACCCAAACATATGTCTATGCCTTGTTATCCCCTCACAAAGTCTGAAAGGACTCTGATCAAATTGGTGAAGAAGCCTTGTGAGAGATGGCCTAAAGTACAATTTCCTCAGGCCTAAGCTCTGAGTTGAGTTTCACCTTTCTCAAAAATCCAAGTCAGCACAGGCAATTCCTGGTTACTCCTGCTTTCTGGCACATGCACACATCTAGTTCCCAAATATGGATATGTTTGCTTCTATTGGGTATTAGCTGCCGAGTTTAGATGGTACGCCTTGAGTAGCCAGCCAATGGGGGAAAGAGGTCAGAGAGTGGGAAGGGACACAAATTAGGGCTATAAAACTGTTTCTCACAGCCAGCACACACACTCCCTTGCTGGTGCCATTTTAAGTGTCCTTTCTCATGAGAAAGCAATAAATACTTTTCTGCTTTCAAGATATCTAAGTCTTGGTTTTTTTATTTTGAGTAAGTGGTCTCTGTCCCATACAGCCTGGTCACTGGCTGGGAAAAGATTAACCAGTCCCCCAGAACCCCTTAAAAAGGTGGCCTGGTAGTTCTGCAGTCAGATAGGCAGGAAGCAGCTTTGTAGAGTGGAACTTCTGTTACTTCAACAAAGGGCAGCGGGTTGTATATAAAATCATGTAAAAATTCTACCTCTCCTGGGAGATCCCAATTTCCAGGGCAGAGTAGGTCTCTCAAACCTGTGCACCTTAGTGGGAGAGGCTGGGAAAAGTCTTGTGAGCTGAGTCTATTAAAAGTTATGTAGACTGAAATACTTAAGTCTTGAGAAAATCCTAGGACACTGTTGTTCTATATTTGATAGTATCAACCCCAGAGTCAGTCTAAGAAAGATGAGCAAAATTAGTTTATATGCAGGTTTTATTTCTCTCAAGCTGACAGTATGGATGCAGAGCAGTTATTATTGAGCTCACTCACTTTGGAATTAGTCTGAATAATTTATATACCCTTCCAATAGGGGCTGATGTCACTCCGTCATAATGTTATCCCTGGACAGAGAAAATATCTGTACCAGACAATTTGCAGCTAGAGCAGACCACTCCCAGCCTAGGGCTATCTAGGCAAAAGGATGTCTCCACCCAAGTTTGAATAGAACACAACTGGCTTCTCCACCTTAGATTAAATTCCTTGCAAGACTTGGGTGGGGTCTGACCAAGAAGAGGAAAGTCAATGCAATCTCATTATCAGTAATGTCCTGAAGGAAAAGAAAGTCAGGGCTTTGGAAGAATGAGGGGGCGGGGAGAGGATCTTTGAATCTCCCCAATATATTGGATATTAATAATAATTTCTCACATTGGCAAGTGGCAACACTGAGAATTCTGTTTTTGTATACTATTCTCATTTCTGCCATGGTTGATATGGCAATCTACCTTACCACCCTGTTTCCCAATTTTCTTATTTGTACATAGGATTATTTACTTTTCTGTTCTTGGTGAAGGTTGTACTTGTTGGTATTTTCATGGTAGCAGAGGTATTAGATAAAGTCGATGATTGGTCAGCTTTGTAAAGGTGGGTAGAAAGCTTCAAGTGAATTATTACAGTGTGCTAAGACACAAAACAGTATAATTTGTTATTTTTGAATGAGATGGCTTGTTGAAACATTATTCCCCTTTTTTTAATAGGAATAATAATGATTATGACATTGGTGTATACTCAAGTTCAAGAGCTTTGTCTTAGGTTCATTTCAGCATTTAATCACCCACAAGGTCCATTTATTGCCTCTCGTATTACAAACATTAACTCTTTAACTATTTAGTACAATCTCTCTTCTCTTCTCGTTTGCCTCAGCGAAGACAAGCACGTTTGATTTATTTGGCTGAAAAGCTGACACATTTACAAGGGAATTGTAATATATTTTTTAGAGTAGGTTGCATATTAATCACCTTGCTTAATGCAGTCCTTTAAAAGTACCCAATTGGAGACTCAAATAATTCCTCTGTAATGCTCAGTTAGGCGCTAATTTGCATGTGTTGTATTCTGAGGCTGGCTTGAGTCAGGCTGGATTTTAAGAATAATTTTTTAGGTGTTTGCTTATATGTATTTAAAAATCATAGTTATGAGTCTCTGTACCTTTACAATCAGTATAAAAATGCTTTTGAATTAGTTATTTCTTAGTTTTGGTGGGAGAACTTATAAGCAGTATTTTCTTGATTTTTGCATGTGGACAACTTAAGTACAGACGTTGATTATGTCATCAGTCTGGCATCACAAAGCAGCAAGAGTAAATCAATAAAATTCAAGTGAAATAAAAAAAAAGGGCAGCAGGGGGGAAGGTAGATAATTGTACACACACTAATTGGCAATAATGCTTTGTATGGCGACACAAACCTAGAGAGGAGCAACAGGAAGCATCATCAAGGAACAGCAATGAAGAGCTGACTGTGGACTTAAAAGAAAAGTATACCTGGCAGTAGAGACTCAAGAGAAGCAGACTGCACTGGCTGACTATTCAAGTTAGCTCACTAGTAGGGGCTCATGAGCTGAAAATTTAGGAGTGCAAGCCCACAAGGTGCTCTAGAACTTGAAGTAGCACTTGCCTTCTGGTAACCCAGTCCATCAGTGCAAGTAAAAGGTGGGGAAGAGGAGGAGACGAAATCTGACACAAACCTACCACTTTATATGAAAATACAAGGGGAACAAATGTTATCCTCAATTTTAGTTATAGTTGTGACCTCTATTATAACTTGGCCAATGGAACCATACGCAGCACCTGCTTTTCCACATTAGTTGATCTTTGCATTCTCCATGAAGTAGGAGACAGTCTTTTGGGGGGGGGGCAGGGAGAGAATGGAAGTCTGGTTGCTGCTGAGGTTTTAAGGATAGTGGAAGAAGCTTGGAGCTAGCAAGAAGACTGAGAATTAATCAGGGAAGAAAAAAATATGTGAAGGCCAAACTGAGATGAGATAGCATGAATTTATAGTGGACTAGTTAGCATGGTTTCATGACTTCTTCCAGCAGCTTGGGAGTAGAAGCAGAAAAGGAAATGATGGAGAAAGATGAGGTGATTCATGACTGGGGTGTGGTAGACCTCAAAAACAAAAGGGCAAAGAATTTAAAATTAGAGGAGAATGTGTGCTTGAACTGATGGAATGTTAGCTTCTTAAAAGTGTTTGTCTCCCCGTCCTTCCCACATAAAAGGTGCCTGATTGATTGATTGAACCAGTTAACTATAAGGTCAAGGATGGAATTATGAGACTAAGTGAGAACAGAAATGGACTGAGGGAATGGCAGTTGTAAGGAAGAAGAATAGATTTGAAAGCAGCGAAGCAGAGGGGGAAATGGAAGGAATATTGGAATGAGAAAGGAAAATGTACATGGAAAAATCTATGGTACATGGACTTAGCATAGTTGTGAGTGATGATAAAGTGGGTGACTGAGAAATAGTAGAGATACAGGTCAGAGGAGTAGAAGAGGTTGACCAGGGCATTTGTTTTTTAATTTTTTTTTTAATGCAACAGGCAACCATGATTCTAGGGGACCACTGATAATACAGGAGGTGAGTGTCATGTATTAATCATTGGTCCTTTAGAATTGTAGTTGTTCATTACATTGATCAGAGTTCTTAAGTCTTTCAAAATTATTTTTCTTTGCAGTGTTGTTGTCATTATATGAATTGCCCTGAACCAGGGCTTTTGAAGGGGTAGCATTGTGAATATTACAGTCTCTAAAACTAAGACAGGGTGTAGGGTACAGAAAAAGAATGTGAATCAGGCAATGAACTCTTTGAGAGAGGAAGGGAAGTGATCTAGACACTGGTATATGACTGCCACAAGGATCTGGACAAAGGACTGGACACTGGGGTGGAGGGAGGCAGCATACAGTGTTTAAATAAGGTGAATCCCTGTCCTTAAAGAGCTTACAGTCTGGTAAGAGTATATGACATATACACAAATAATATAAAATCATGTGATTTTGTACATCATAAAGGTACAGAGTGCTACTGAAATCCAATGGAAAGGTCATTTTTGATTTGGGGAATGAGGGAAGGCTTCCTGTAGGAGGTAAAGTTTAAAATATGCACTAAATAATTATGAGTAGTAATTCAACAGGTTGTGTTTCCCTGGCTGGGAAGAGAAGAAGCTAAGCCAGCACAGAACTAGAAGTCTGGGTTTCTCCCAGGAAAGTGGGAGTTTTTAGTATTTCTTAAAAGAAAGGGAGGAGAGAAAACTGAGAGAAATGAGGGAGGTACAAGAGACCAGTGCCTCTCTCACCATTCCCCTTCCTCCCTCCCCTACCCCCCAAGTCTGGTTGCAGCAACATCTGCATTCTCCTTCAAACCCAAGTCTTTGTGGGAGAACATGAGATGTGACCTCTAAACAGACAAGTTTCTGTCTGTGTATTTTTTTCTTAGGCACTTATTCCAATAGGTAGAGCACTGAAAGAAAAATAGACACAAAGAAGTGTTCTTACCCTGTCCACTTTGCCTGGTTCTGTTCCTAATTTATTGTTTTGTTCTTATGGAAGACCGAATTTGACAGGTATAATCTATTTCCCGTCAATACTTCTTGTTGAACATGTCCTTACATTTCCTGGGATTACTTTGTTCACAGCTTGAGGGAGTATGACAATTCTGGGAACCTCACAGGAAAGCATGACCTCTCCTAGTGCAGGGCTGGGATCTCAAACCACCAGCCCATTGTTTTTGCAAGCTGAAGACATCATCATAAGCCATTTCTTAACATGTCCAATGGAAAAATTACTAATAACTTAGGTAATTAAAAAAAACAAACAACTGTTTAACAGATAGAATCCTAAGTAGTTTCTGGGAGTTATATTTCTGTGCCATCAGCTTGATGCCTTTCACCATTTTGTACACTTTCCAGGTCAGCAATCAATATCCTTCTGAAATTTGGCATCTAGAACTGAACACAAACCTCCAGATGAGTCTGACCAGGAATCTAGGAGAACCAGGGCAGAACACTGGGAGAGTATCTCCTTTGACCAGGAGAGAGCCACTGATACTAGAGAAGTGGAAATCAGTGGGAAAAGCGTTTTATGACAAAATGCAGCTGATTTATTTTCTAATACTCATATAGCAAAGTACAAGAATCTCAGATTTGGAAGAAATTTACTTAACAGGCTATGTAGAGCCACATCTATCTGAACAAGAACCCTTTTTGTAAACTACCTGACCAATAATCACCTAACTTTGGCTAGTGAGGAAGGATCCATTTCTTCAGAGAATCAGTTCCACTTGTGAATAGGTCTAATTATTAGAGATGTTTTTCTTTTATCAATCCTTAACTTTCCTTTTTGCAATTTCCATCTATTGCTCCTTGTTCTGCCTTCAGGAGCCAAAGAGAACAAATTTAATTCCTCTTCCATAGGACTTGAATGACTTGAAGACTTCCATAATGCTTGAAAATAACTATCATGTCCTCCCCATTAGTATCTCTTCTTCAAGCTAAATATTTCACATTCCATTAACTGTTCTTCATATGGCAAAATCTCAATTCAGACATTTAATAGTTATTTGATCCTGACAAAGTCACAGCCTCTATGAGTCTCACTTTTCACACTTTTGGCCAAGATGGCTACCTAAATAAAAGCAGACCACCCAGTTCTTACATACTGACCAGCAAAAATTTGACATTCGAACCAAAGTAATGATTAAGAAATCCAGTGAGAAGCTGCAGCAAGTGACTTCTTCCGCCCCAGAACTACATAAAGAAGTCAGGCAGAAGAAGCTCATAGTTGAAAAGAGGGCACTGGTAGCTTAAAGCTCCAGATCAGAGATGGGCCAGAGACATATGAAGTCTGCAAAAATCTATGCTTAGAGGCAACAGGATCAGAGTGCTCCCTCAGAAAGCTCTAGGTTGGTAGAAACCTGCTACATAGCAGATACCACTAGCAGCTGTGTCCAGTATGGTATGGCAGTGCTCTTACTCCAGAGCAGCAGAGGGTCTCTGCAGTCCCTAGCATAAAGATCCAGATGTGATGGAAGGTAGAGGTCAGCACAGGAATCCAGGAGAACCAGGGCAAAACCAAGTAGGACTGATCACCTCACTCAAAAGTATATCAAGGGCAAAGCCTGACTCTGGGACAAAGCCCCAATTCCATAACTAAAGCTGAAGCAGTGAGTAAACCAAAGAAGATAATGACCAGTCTAAAAGAAATTATAGATCTTGGAGATGCTCCAAAGTCCAAATCCATCCTTTAAGAAGAAAGTAACTCCTGACCTGCCCCAGAGATTAGGGCCGGATATATGGTGATCAACAAACATTTATTAAGCACTTAGTATGTACCGGGCATTGTACATAGAATGGGATTGGAGACAAAAGAAAGGTAAAACCAGGCTCTGTTCTCAAGAAGCTCACGATCTAATAGAGGAGACACCATGGCAGCTCAGAAAGAAGGCACCAAGAGTCGTCAGCACAGAGATGATAACTCAATGCCTAGAAAGCTGATGGAGTTAACAAGGAGAGAAAATGGAGAGAAAAGACAACATGACTCCTTGTATTACCTTAACCTTGTGATTGTCCTTTTTCACTGATGCTTACAGAAATCTAGAAGTGCTGATGCACTTTTTTATTTCTAGATTTCATATTGCATGTTTCTTTTTTCTTGCCTTTAATTGAGTGATATGGCATTCAAGTTTCTGACTGCATATACCATCCAGGTGGTCCAGTGGATAGAGTCCTGAGCCAGGAATCAGGAAGACCGGTGTTCAAATCTGGCCTCCGACATTTATTAACCTGGGCAAAATCCCTTAACCTCTGGTAGCTTCAGTTTCTTCAGCTAGAAAATGGAGATAATAACAACACCTACCTCACAGGGTTGTTGTGAAGATCAAATGAGGTAATATTTGTAAAGCACTTAACATAGTGCTTGTATATAAAATGCTTGCTACTGTTATTATTATTATCATTATATTAATATAATGTCCCAGTGCTTTTCCACAAATTTTTGATAGCTCTTCTCCCAAGAGATATTAATTCTGCCTAATAATTGTGTTTGTCATCAATCCTTAGGAGTTCATTCTTTGATAGTATCACTTTTTCTTTGATGGCAGTGGCCACAGAATATATTGTTACATACAAGTCTTAAAATGTTTTTATGTTTTCTGTCAAATATTGTGGGAGAACTTGCTCAATCATAATGGTTACAGCATGTTCTAGTTTTTTAATTCTGTTTTGGAATAATTGATCTACTGGTAGAATTTATGCCATCAACCTCAAAAAAAACTCCAAAAACCTGTTTTTTGAAATCCCAGCTGAAGTCTGCCAATCTCTTTTAAATCATTTGAGACATGAGTATTTTTTCTCATGTGTTTTTATTATGGTATTTGCATTGAGTCAAGACTTTCTGCATCCTCAGTTTCTTCAGCTTTTTCTTCATATTTTTAGTAACTCTTCCATTTCATCTAATTTAGATTAGAGGTGAAGTTTTTTCTTATCATCCCTTTACATGGGCAATATGTTAATGTGTGACTTGTTGACAAAAGGCAGTATGACTGTTGAGCAGAAGTGGTGTGATCTGTTTCCATATTGTTATGATATAATAAGGGCACATAGGGAAAGCATTCATGTCTTCAGCCTATTTATGTCACTCTGACTTATCTGACTAGGGTGTTCACCCTGGGCCAGATTTCACCTAATCTAAAATCTCTTTACCTTTTGATTAGATCTAAATTTTCCCAGTTGGGTAGGGTCTGAACAAGATTGAGGAGAAGGTTAAAACCAATCTCATTATCAGCCTTATTCTTCAAGAGCTGATTTGACCTACTAGAGAATGAGGAAATAGGAAGGGAAAAATCCTGGATCTTCCCAATAGTAAATGATTATTACTATAAGAGAAAAGTAATCATTTCTCTCAGATGGAGATTGGAAAAGTGGTGGGGAAAGGGAAAAAGGTTATAAATGTTCTTTGAACATCAAACAGAGGATTAGAAATAATCAGTCAGGTCCCCAGCCTCTCATTAGAATAAGTCTACCTCTCATTTTAATATTTATTCTGTCATTAATTATTAACAGAACAGAATTGATTGCTTTATGTTGGGAACACCCCTCTTCCAAGGGCATACAAGTGTCAATAGGCCACCATGATCTATCTTTGGTTCATAAGAGATGGCAAAATGATCGATCGTTTTACTAATTATTTGTTAGCCATAATTAATAAAATGATTAATTACCCAGAAATCATGTTCCTTGAACTTTTTATATGTCACACACCTTACAATTTCCACCACTATACAGACACAGGCACAGATACACAGACAGACAGACAGACAGACACACACACACACACACACACACACACACACACACACATTGGAAAGCAGAGAAACTGGAAACAGGGTGAGTATATTTAAGGCTATCTTAATGTTCTAGGTAAGATGTAATGAGGGCTTGAATTAGGGGGTGGGCATAGTCTGAATGGAAAGATGAGCAGTTGGCTATGGGAGATGTTCGACAAACCATCAGACTTGGCAATTGATTAAATATGAGTAATTAAGGGAAAGCAGCGAGTCAAAAACGACTCTTGGGTTTTGAGCCAAAATGACTGGGAGGATGGTGGTATCATCAACCGAAAGAGTGAAGCTTTAAGGGAAGAATGATGAATTAAGGTTAGGATATGTTGATACCGAGATGCAGACAAGATCTATTCAGGTGTAAATGTCCAGTGGGCATTTAGAAGTAAGGGTTGGAATTCAGGGTGAGAAAGTGTGTATGTGGGTAATGGTCACTGAATCCATATGAAGAGGTGAGAGAATATAGAGAGAAAATAGATGAGGGCCTAGGGCAGAGTCTTACAGAACACCCACATGGGGGGGGGGGTGAGAAAAGGACCTCTAAATTGCTTAATCTGATGCTCTTTTCTCAGTTCTCATCCTTGGCAGGCTCAAATGAAAAAAAAAAATCAAGTTAGGGGGAACCTGAGGATGCTTGGATACATCAGTGAAGGAACAGGTAAGTAGGGATAGAGAATGAAAGTGGGAATGATGATATAGCAGAGTTCTGAAGGAAACAGGAGGGGAATGGGATGGGTGGCATAAATGGCAAGGAGAAGCCAACCAGAACTTAAAGTCTGTACAACACTTCCTTCACAACAACCTGTGTGGCAAGATCAGAAATACAAGTATTATCACCTCCATTTTTGAGATGAAGAAACTGAAACTGGGAGATGAAGTGATTTGCCCGTGTTCACACAGCCAGTAAGGCAGGATTTGAACCCTGATTCCAAGAATAGCATGTTTTCCATTGTGTGTGCTGCCTGCTATCCCATGATTTTGGTTTAACATAGTTATTTTTGGCATCACTCTCTCAGGGAGAGGCCTGCTGTGTCTTCCCCCTTCAGGGTCTAAAGGGATTTCAGGGTATTTCTTATCACTGCTGTTGGCACAAACTCCCATTAGCTATGTTCATTCTATTTCTTGAGGACCGGTAATTAGCACTCTAGCTCCATTTAACACAATTTAGCTTTTTGTTTATTTGTTTTTTACAAAGAGATATTCACTTCACTGATTCAGCAAGAAACGTAAAAACATTTCCTCCAAACACCCCAGAGGCACAATTCCCCCTATATTATTTCACCTCATTCTGGGGGTTTGAGGTGGAAGAAAAGATTAGGCTCAAAACTTAGCTTGGTTCCTACGAAGCATTGGCTCCACCAAGTTCACATCCAGCTAAAGCATGACTGCCAGATGAGCCTCCATCTCAGCTGCTTCTACACTGATTTCCTGAAGGTCACTCTCTAAAATTGTTCCTGGCTTCTCCACCTTTGCTCAGCAGTGATGGTGGGAGTAATCTATGCTTGTGCTTGTCCGTACAAGATTAGCAATAGGATAAGGGGACAAGGGACTAGAGAGAAGATGATTGTAGAGCTGGACAGTCTCAGTAAGGAGTAAAGATCAGGGAAGAGAAGATAGAATATCCAGTGCAGAAATGATGACCTGGAAAAGAACTTAGAAGTGGAAGGATTGGAAGAACAGGGCTAGGGGTTTCAAAGCAGAGGGAAAGGTGAAATGATTAAAGATTATGGTCAGATAAAGGAATTTCAGAGTTCATGAACATGGAAATGGAGCACTTGTAGCTAAGGTGGGGTGGAGGAGGAGATCATAGAAATGAGTAAGCCTCAGAACAAACATTTGGCACTTACTAGCTGTGTGAACCTGGGCAAGTCACTTAACCCCAATTGCCTAAAAAAAAAAAAGAAAAAAAGAAATGAGTAAGCTTAGGAAAAGGGAAGTTGAGGTGTTTAGGGGAGTATCAATGTGTATATCAAAGCTAGCATGAGGGCAGGAATTAGAGACAAAGGAAAGACAGTGCTGAATCATTGAGGAACAAAGAATGTCCTAGAGGTCAGTAGAGATCACCTACCAGAGTCCTGACTGGGTAATAAATATAGATTGAATTCCCCCATGAAGTCTTCTTGGACATTCTTCTTTTCCCTTTCTTCTTTCTCCCCTCCTCCCAACAAGCTCAATGTGCTCTCTCCATTCTCAAATTTCTCATTGCAGATAGTTTGGACCTCTCTGGTATACTTATCCCACTCACCCATGTAGCATTGCTATTTATTTGATACCTTTCTGTTAGATTTTAATCTACCTGAGAGCAATCTGGGGCAATATCTCTCTTTACATCCCCAATACCCAGTATAATGCCTTGCAAATAGTAGCAGCTAAATAGATATTTGCTGAATTCAATTGAATTTAATTTAGAATTATCTTCCTTATGAAGATTATTTCCTTTAAAATCTTGTTATTCCTCTAAGATTCTGCCTAGTATTCAATGCTCTCTATAATTTGATATCATCCCCACTTTATCTCATGTTTTTATCCCTATGTATTTGGGGCAGCTAGACGGCACAGTGGTGCTAGGCCTGGAGTCAGGAAGACCTGAGTTCAAATCTGGCCTGAGATACTAGCTGAATGACTCTAGGTAAGTCTGTTTGCTTTAGTTTCCTCATCTGGAAAATAAACTGGAGAAGGAAATGGCAAACCACTACAGTATCTCTGCCAAGAAAACCCCAGATGGGGTCATGGTGAGTCAGACATAACTGAAAAGACTGAATAACAGAAAATTGGGGTTTAAGAACTGACATCCCATCTTGGGATTTGAGAGAACCATCCATTGGCTTTACACATGCACTGTGTATTCCATCAAAGATGAACTTCTATCTGTCTCCTGAAGCCTCCAGGTAGTATTGGACCTCTGGATCTTTGCTGACATGGTTCCCTCTTCCTCGAATGTCCTTCTTCCCGCTTTTCACCTGCTGAGATCCTATCTCTCCTTTGAAGCTCAACTCACATACTGCCCCTTCCATGAAGCTTTCCCTGTTCCTCCAAATCTTTTATGGCTTATTGTCAAACCTTACATAGCATCTCTTTTTTGGTAACTCTCTACTGTATTATGTATGTATGTATGTATGTATGTATGTATGTATGTATGTATGTGTGTGTGTATGTATGTGTGTGTATGTATGTGTGTGTATATGTATATATGTGTATATATATATATATATATATATATATATATATATATATTATATAAAAGCTATCTGTGGATGTGTTAACATCTCTCCATCAGACTATACATACTATGAGGATGAGGATTCTGTCTTATCTATACTTAGTATTATGTCCAGTGCATAAGTGTTTTGTACTATATTTGTACTTTGTAAATGTACTTTGTTTATGCTTAGTAAATATTTGCAAGAGTTGAATGAATGTTGAAATAATTTGTGCACCAAGAACTATCCCTTATATTTTAAAAATCCATACTATTAAAAATCATATTATATAAATAAAAATAAAAGCATGTAAAATATTATATAAATTATTTACATATAATATACATTATATAAAATATATAAATATAT
Organism: Phascolarctos cinereus; assembly: GCF_003287225.1. Lineage (NCBI taxonomy): Eukaryota > Metazoa > Chordata > Mammalia > Diprotodontia > Phascolarctidae > Phascolarctos > Phascolarctos cinereus. The sequence continues at coordinate 422,778,933 of NW_027555958.1, read as the reverse complement.
TTAAAATATATCAGTGGTCCTATGATCTTATCAAATGTAGGTATTCCCTTCAGGGATGCAGATTACAACCCATCAATGTCTGTCCTTCCTGTGTAACTCCTTTGGGTAGGTCAGACCATAAACTTTTATTGAGTACCTACTATGTACCAGTAACTATGCTAAGCACTTAGATACAAAGAAAGGCAGAAAATAGCCCCTATTCTCAAGGTACTCACAGTCTAATGGGGGAGACAGCATGTAAACAACTATATACAAACCAACTTCATAATAGAATAAATTGGAAATAATCAGTACAGAAAAAGCATTAGAATTAAGGGCATTGGGAAAGGCTTCTTGTGGAAGGTAGGATTTGGGGGGGGGACTTGATGGAAGCCAGGGAAGATAGGAGGCAGAGATAAGAAGATATAGATTTCCAGGGATTGAGGACAACCAGTGAAAATGCTGAGATTTGTGGAACAGCAAAAGGAGGCTAGTGTCACTAAATAGGGGTTTGGGGCTATGGTGTGAGGTAGGAGAGGTAGGTTATGAGAGGTTTTGAATGCCAAACAGGATTTTATATTTGATCCTACAGGTGATAGGGAGCCACTGGAGTTTAGTGAGTAATGGGGCTGACTTGGTCAGAAATGCACTTTAGGGAGATCACTTTGATTTCAAATGGACTAAAGTAGAAAGAGACTTGAGGCAGGACCTTCCTTCTATTCTCTTCACACTACAACTTGTGAGGTAAAGAAGGGATACAGGGGGAAATCTAAGTGATGTACAAACAAAATATATCAATAAAAATCTGTTTTTTTTAAAGGACCATTATGATTTCAGAGAAAAACTTGGCATCATTAAAAGAACTGTGTATTTCGCAGAAGCAGTATAAATTTTAGAAAACCAATACAATCTATACTAAATAAAAATACATAAATATAAAAAATGTGCTGAATACATCTTTACATTCTTCATTACTTCATTACTCCATGAAGTTCTCTCTCCTCTTTCTGCACGATTCACGTCCATCATGCCACAAATCTTTCTTTCCTTTACATTTGAAGACTTTTTTCTTGTTGCTTGCAGAGGTTGTTATTTGTCATTGAATTTATTAAACTTAACCAATATAGGTCTTAGAATTTGAAGTACAAGGTTTTGTTGTTTATTTTTCCTGGAGAAAAAAAATCTGTGGATTCTTTCAATTAGTGGTTTGTTTTCTATATTCAGAAGTTGTAGGCAATTTCCTCCTATTATTTCTTGGACTATGATGTTTAGATTGTTTGACTTGTAATTTTCTGGGAGACTTAATCATCCTTGAGTTATCTCCATACAGCCTATCTTTGAGATCAATAAGCTTTGTTCATATAGAGATCATGTGTCTTTAAACATCATTGCTTCTTGCTTCTCTTCTTCCAGATGGTCTTTCATTTCAGTATGCTTATATTCTGAATCTGTTGTTTTCTCTTATGTTTCTTTGGAGGAACTTGTTATTGTGGATTCACATTGTGGATTCATTGTGGATTTTCTATTCTCTAATTACTTTGGTGATGGAAGTCATCTATTTTGCTAAGTGTTCCCTTCTTATTTCTTTCAAGATTCTTATTTCTCTTTTAAACCATTGGGGAATAGGCAATTATGATTCCATGCTTTCTTGGGAACCCAGGGTTTTGCTTTTCATTAGGTCTTGGTTCAGTTTCTTTGTCATAAAATATTTATTTATAGAAGTTTTTAATCTTTTGAATGTTTGGGTATTCATCTCTTCTGATTTTAATATCATCTCTTTTGATTTATCTACATGGGCTCTAGGATTTTATTTGAATTTTCTTCCTCTTGAAATCATTGGCCTTTTTAGCTTTTTTCCTTATATTTCGCCATTGATCACTTTCTGATTTCTTTCCTTATGATGGGTTTATCATTGGGGCTGGATTCTACACCTCAAGTCTGTCCTAACTCTACTCCATCTTCCACTCAGCTACCAAATCAAAGATGTCTCAACCTCATCCCACATTGGTGAATTTATTTGTCACTGGCCTTGGTCCTTGCCCCAAATGAAGTCAAGTAAAGTCAAGAAGGTTTAGGCACCTAAAATGAATGAATTAATTAATGAAAAATGCATTTATTAAGCATTTAGTATGTGCAAAGCACTGTGCTAAGAGCTGGGGATACAAGTAGAAAATGTCTTACTCTCAAGGAGCTCACATTAAATTAGAGGCAGCCTTAAAGAGGAGATTGGGAAAGGTTTCTTGCAGAAGGTAGGATTTTAGAGAGGGCATAAGGAAGTACAGAGATGGAGATGAGGTTGGAGAGAACTCCAGGCATGGGGGACAACCAGTGAAAATGCATAAATTTGGGAGATACAGTGTCTTATTTAAGCAAGGAGGTCATTGTCACTGTATCAAGAGTATGTGATACAGAGTATGAGAGGGAAGTAAAGTGTAAGAATTCTGGAAAGATAGGAAGAGGTCAGGTTCTGAAAAGCTTTAAAAGGCAAATAGAAGAATTTATTTTTGATCCTGGAGGTAATAGTGAGTTACTGCGGCTTATTATGTAGCACTGTGACATGGTTAGACTTTTGCTTTAGGAAGATCAGCTTAACAGCTGAGTAGAAGATAGACTGATTTGGTGGAAAGACTTGAGATAAGCAGACAAACCAGAAGGCTGTTGCAGAAGTTCAGACTTGAGGTGATGAGGGCCTGTAGTGGAATGGAGACAATGGCAGAGGAGAGAAGGGGGTTATAAGAAAAATATTGTGAAGATGGAATTAGCAGGACTTGGAAAGAGATTAGATATGGGGTGTGAGAGAGAGTGAGGAGTTGAAGACTTGGGGCTCTCTATTTTTATTCTGGTCTCCTTTTCTTCAGAATAAGAGCAGCTGTCCTCTGGTTTATTTCCCTCAATTCAGCTGCTGCTTTTTATAGGGTTGGATGAAGTCAGAGTAGGTCAGTGTTCTGGGCAGAGAAGCAAAAAGCAATTTAAAAAATTTTTTTTCCTCACTTAATAGTATTTTCCCCCCCAATTACCTGTAAAGATAGTTTTCAGCATTCACTTTTATAAGATTTTGAGTTCCAAATTTTTTTCTCTCTCCTCCTTCCCCAAGATGGCAAGCAATCTGATACAGACTATACATGTGCAATCATATTAAACACATTTCCACAGTAGTCATGTTGTGAAAGAAGAATCAGAAAAAAAAAGAGAGAGAAAATAGAATGCTTTGATTTGCATTCAGACTCCATAGTTCTTTCTCAAGATGTGGATAACATTTTCCATCATTGGTCTTTTGGAATTGACTTAGATCCTTGTATTGCTGAGAAGTGCTAAGTCATTAAATGTTGCTGTTATTGTGTACAATGTTCTTCTGGTTCTAAAGCAATACTTTTCAAAGAACACATGATCTCTGTGCAAGCAAAACAGTTCAATCAGTCAATCAATCAACATTCACTTCCATCTCTCTCTCTTTCTCTCTCTCTCCCCACCCCTACCTGTCTCCTTCATATTGTAATGCCAGGTTACAATAACTAGCTAATTTTAAATGTGAGGACAAGATAATGTCTCCTAAGTTCCAATTGGTTCCCTTTTTGTGGGTGTCAGTTCTGGCCTGGCTGCAAAACTCATCATGGACTCAATTCCCAGACTCTTGGCCTTCACTTGGCTTCCTGTCCTGATCTTTCAGAACTAATAAGGTCATTGTCACCAGATTACTGTCCTTCCCATGAAACAAAAAAGCAAAGAATCTATTCGTGGCCCATATGTTGGGCCTTTGTGAACAGAGGTAAAAACTTCTTCCCTTACAGCACTGTCTCTCCTTTCTCTTCTGAGCACTGGTGGTCCAAGTTAGGATCCCCTCAATGAAGAGTTTGGTAGCTAGGATCACTATCCCTATGACTTCTTACCTTAAAAATGTATCCATTCAATAAGTTGTTTGATTAATTGGCCTTTGTATAGACTTTCTCCCTGGCTTTGAATGGCTTCCTATTCTCCTTGCTTCCTAGAATCCCTAGCTTCCTTCAAAGCCCAGCTTTAATGCCACATGAGGCTTTTTCTGATACCCTCAGGGCACTAGTACTCCCCGCCCCCCCATTACCTTGTATATATTTCATATCTCCGTATCTTCTCAATGAGGTACCAATGGGCATTTCCATAACCTTCATGGGGAAATGTTTTCCAAAGGCGCAATCCAAAGCTCACTGCCCTATAAACTCATCAAAGGGAACTTGAGCATCTTTGGCCAAGCTTCTACACATCTATTAAGGAGTCTTGTGTGATCTTAACATGTGCATGGATGGTACCTGGTTGGAATGAAAGCTGAATGAATATGTGAACCAAGCACTACATCTTGCTTTGTTTTCCCCACTCTTCTAAACATCATCTTTGTATTTTTTTGTATATTTATTGATAACTCCCCCCCCAACCATTGTATCTTTGAAATATAACTATAGAAATTAAAATAAGAAGGTAAGTTCATTAAAAAGGAATACCTCCTACTGACTACTGGTTAGTAACTTGAAGGAGCATGTTCTCTGTAGACGTGGACAGGACAGTCTATGCTTTTAACCCAGGAGTGTTTAGTTCTGTAGTCTTCCATCTTAAGAAATTGAGAAGTAAACCTGTTCACATCAGCCATATTGATTTAGGGGATTAATCATTTTGTACATTAAGCTAGATTTTTGAAATGTGCATGTCTTAAGAAGTAAGGACTTTCTATACTAAAAGTTTTCTTGATAGGTTAAAATTTTATCCTGGCCTTAAATGGCTTATAGACATGTAGTTGAGAAATATTGATTTAGATTACTGGGTCATAGCTTTTTGTCATGACCCAAATTAGTGCCATGATCTTGGCCAGTTTGAAATGCAGGTAACAAAGTCCATATGGCATAGGAGAAATAATTTGTACAAGGGAATTGGGGAAAATAATTTGCTTTATTGCTAGTATGATTCTGGCTCATGTTAAGCCAATTTGATTATATATATATATGTGTGTGTGTGTGTGTGTGTGTGTGTGTGTGTGTGTGTATACACATCCACATATATACATATATATGTACATATGTTTTGGGGGGTAAAGAATTATAAACCAGCAATGTCATTGTTACCATAGGCTGAAAAGTGACTTGTACATTCTGAGTTGTGGGATCTGTAGACTAAACACTGACTTTTCTTTCTTTGTTTCTCTTTTTTTTCTTCCTCCCTCCCTCCTTTCCTTCCTCCTTCCTTTCTTCCTTCTTGATTAAAATTCCTGTTTCTATATTTTGATTGGCTCCCAGATGTATATTGTAAATTTCTGTGTGTGTTTTCACAATAATTAATGTTAGCTATGAATTTCATTAGCTTTTAACAAGCATTTCAGTTCTCTTTTAGGCCTTTCAAATCACAAAGCCTGATTGCTATTCAGTTTATGATCCCTGGAATAATAGTGTCAAACTCAAATAGAAGTGAGGGCCATTGAGCTGTACAGAAGGATCCCTGCAGGCCACATTTTAACTTAGAAAACCACATATTAACATTATCTATGTTCTATTGTATTTTTATTAATTTTGTTAAATATTTCCCAAAGACACTTTTTTTTTGCCTTTTTGGTGAGGCATTTGGGGTCAAGTGACTTGCCTGGGGTCACACAGCTAGTAAGTGTCATGTGTCTGAGGTTGGATTTGAACTCAGGTCCTCCGGACTCCAAGGCCAGAGCTCTGTACACTGCGCCACCTAGCTGCCCCCCAAAGACATTTTCATCTGATTCAGATTGCACTTGAGAGTATTGAGGGTCATGCGGCCCAAGTATGTTTGACATCTTTGTCTCAGAGAAAAGGTTGGAAGCCAAGATTATAGACCTTTCACTTCTTACCTTAAAAATTTCTCTTCACTTTCAATTGACGTAGTGTGGCTGGGTTATTAATGCTGTAACCACTAACATGATTTTAAAAAGCTATTCTGAATTTAACATACTCTAAATGCAACTCTGGGCATATCTTGTTTGTACAGTACAGAAGTTGTTTGCACGTTGCCTTTTCTGTTAGACTGAGCTCCTTGAGAGCAGACTGAGTTTCTTGTTGTTATTGTTGTTTTCTTTGCTTTTCCCTTCTCTGAATTCCCAGCTCGTAGTACCAAGCCTACTTAGCACATAGTAAGTGCTTAATAAGTGCTTGTTGATTAGAATAGAAAAAGAGGATTATACATATAACTGCGAATCTATATTATGTTTTACATATACAGCTTGCTTTTCTTTTAAAATGTATAATAAACTCAACATGTAATTTTCAAAGCTGTTCAGCTCCTCTGTGATTCTTTCTAGCCTTCCTTCACATCTTTTCTGTTCCAGCTAAAATGTTAATGGATGTCAGTCAGTCAGCTAACATTTATTAAACCCTGCTGTGTGCCATGCATTCTGCTAGGTCCTAAGTAGACAAAGTAAGGCAAAAGACAGTTCCTGCTCTCAGGAGCTCAGTTTAATGACTGATAATATGCAAATAACTATGTTTAAACAAGTCAGACAATAATCATTTATTAAACACCTACTATTTGCCAGGTACTGTGCTAAGGACTGGGGATACAAATATGAAAAAGAAACCCTGCCCTCAGGGAGTTTACAATCTAATCTGGGAACATAACACACAAAAGAAAACAGAAAAGGTGTGTGGGGTGGGGAAGGTAGTGGATTGGGGGAAGGGATGGACATGATTGAGAAGCCATAGAAGTCCAAAAAGAGTGTAGCCAGGTGCATATCTGAGAAGGTTATGAACGATTTTAAAAACCAGAGGATTTTATATTTGATACTGGAGATAATAGAGAGCCACTGCAGTTATGGGGGATGGAGGAATATGGTTAGACCTGTGTTTTAAGATCAGTTTGACAGCTTAAGGAAGGATAAACTGAAGTGGGGTAGACTTGAAGCAGGGAGACCAGCCAGCAGGATATTGCAATAGTCTAGGCATGAAGTAATGAGAGCTTGATCAGGGCAGCTGCAGTGTCAGAGGAGAGAAAGGAATGTATGAGAGAGATATTGGGAAAGGAAAATTGACAGGATTTGGCAACAGACTGAGGAGTAAAGGATGACACCTAAGTTTCCAGCCTGGGTGGTACCCTAGGATAGCAATAGAGAAGTTAGAAAGAGGGGAAGGTTTGGGGGTAAAGATGATGGGGGTAAAGATGATGGGGGTAAAGTTTTGGCTATGTTGAGTTTAAGATGTCTATGGGAGGTTAGGAGAGATATTGGGGCTGGACCTGTGGATCTGGAAGTCATCTGCATAGAAATAATAATTGGAAGCGTGGAAGCTCATGAGATTCACGGGGTGAAATAGTGTATCAGAAGAAAAGAGGGCCCAACTCACTGTTATGAAAACCTAAAGAGAGTATCAAGGAGAAGAGGGTGATTGACAGTGGCAAAGGCTTCGGAGTTCTAGAAGAACTAGGATTGAGAAAAGGCCATAAGTGTTTGCGGGTCAACATTGCTATAACCAAAAGAATTTCAATCGTGGGAATCCTAGGTAACTAGGTAGACTGGGGAAAAGTTTTAGTTTTGGATTTTTTTTTTGAGTGGAGAGAAAGTGGAGCTGACAAGTACTTTAAATAGAGTCCTACATAAAGCCCATCCCACAAAGAGGGATGAGGAAACTGGGATTTTCGGGGGGGGGGTGCAAATAAAAAAACAACAACAAGAAGTGACATGACAATTCGGCAAACACTAGAAAAAAAGCAAGTATTTTCACAAGGCGATTGTGGTTTTGTCCCGGATGCTCCAGGTATTCATACTAACCCTTTGCTTTGTTTTGCTCCTGTGCGTTTGATGTTAATTAGGTCCCAGCAGTTAGAATGGGTCCAGGTTAAAGAGTGGCTCACCTTTGGAAACACCCGCATTGTTTATTCATTATAATAATATATACATTGTAGCAATACTATGTATACCCAACGCCCTCTAGCTTTTTTTTTCTTTACATCTAGGACAGGAAAAATAAAACGTTTCTTTCTTTTTCTTCTTCATTCAAGGCGTGGTTAGATGGGATTAATTAAATAAACTCAGGCTTTCTGGTGAGGTGTCAAGCAAACACCTTTCCCAGAGACCTCAGCCAGCTGGAGACCTGGGATGCAGGGGGTGGGTTTCGAGACGAGCCCACAGGACTGGGAAGCCTTCCTTTGTGCGAATAAACTGAAAGGATTTTCTTCTGGTTTGGAGCGGCTGTATCGCGATGACCTCTGGATGAGATTGTAAACTAGGTTGGGGCGGGTGGTGAGAGAGGAAGGCTCTTGACTCATCAGATAAAGCCAGCCTAGCTGGAAGGTTCAAAAAGACCTAGAAGAGGAGGAGGAGGAGAAGGAGGAGGAAGAGGAGGAGGAGCAGGAGCAGGAGCAGCAGCACCAACACCAACAGCAGAAGCTGCAGCAGCAGCAGCAGCAGCAGAACAATAACACCAATTAACACCAAGTGGTGGCTGAGAGAATAGGAGGAATCCAGACTGGGAGAGAGGCAGTCGAGCAACCAGGCAAGCAAGCAACCCAGCAGTCAGGCGGGCAGGAAGGAAGGGACTGGCTGCAGCCATGGCCGGAGACAGTGATCAGACCCTTCAGAACCACCAGCAAACCAACGGAGGGGAGCCTTTCTTGATCGGCGTCAGCGGGGGCACAGCCAGCGGCAAAGTAAGGGGATTCTCGTGGCGGCCCCCCCCCATGTTTTCAGCCCCTTAAAAGACCCCTTTGGTCTGGCTTCCCCTCCCCCAGACGGCGCGTGTGTCTGGGGGAGGGGAGCTGTGCTGTGTCAGTTGCGGCAGGGACCGCGTGGCTCTTCAGAACGCGGTGTATCTTTTTCCCGGCCACGTTCCAAAAGAGATACTTTGGCTTCCATTTGCATCGTAAGCTCTCTTTTGCGCCCCCGTATCGGAGTGATTTGTGAAGGCTCAGAAAAAGACCCTTGTGAAAGGCTGTAGACGGTACTGGGGCCATTGAGCACATGCCCTTTTCCCTAAAGGCGGTAACTCTTGGCGAGGGTTGTTCTTTTTGGGGACTTTGTTGAAATGGACCGTATCTTTAGGTTTGTATGGTTTTGGAAAGCAGATGTCGGTGAGGGAGCTCCAGGGGAGATCTTTTTTTGCGCCCTCTACACATACCTTTTCTCCGGCCTTGAGTTAATCCGCGCGCCAGAGCTGTGCAGCCCTAGTGCCATGGGTGGAGTGAGGCAGGAAGCTAGCCTGGGAAAGCAGCTGTGGTGGCGGGAATGGGGCGCAGGGGAGTAAGGTTTGGCCTTTTATCTGGATGTGATTGCAGATTTTGAGGTAAAATACTAATGGAGCCAGATGCGTGCGCGCCCGTGTGCAGTGGCAGGTGAAAAATTATATTTAGTGGTACAGGTTTTTTTCTTCTTATTAATATTCCTAATTTGAGGAGGAAACGTGGTGGCTCCATGGGTAAAGTTGGAGACGCCACTCGCAGGTCTATTTTATCCGGCAGATGCTCTCGTTTATCTCACTGTGGTCCTATTAGGAGGTCATAGCTTACATACGTTTCTTAAATCCCCGCGAAAAGCCGGCAGCTGGCTTTGTTTTATCCAAAAGGTCTGAGACTTATGGGAAACGGCAGTTCCCTAGCCGTGGCCACCAGGTTGCGTGTCCTGCAGGTGGAGACGAGTGGGTTCATTTACTGATCCACTCACAGTTTGTACGCCTGTCTTTTAAGTTGTGGGTGCCAGTTTTCCCCACGATTTTTAACTATCTAACTATTTAACTAATTCAACTTTACTTGCAACGGTGGAACCCCAGGCTGTAGCCTCTTCCATGTGTGTGCGGTATTCTAGTTTGGGTGGGGGCTGGACGGCGGACTCTGGTTGGCGCCATGTGCTGTGAGCAGTGAGAGTGTCACTTATTGGTATGCTTCACCCCCCCCCCCATTTGGTCTTTCATTTTTCCTTCCAAACCTGGAGGTAGATTTCTTTGGATTTTGGGCTCCTAGGCATGGAAGCATTTGCTAGAGAAGAGCTGGGGAGATTTCTGCTAGTTTCTGCTCTTCCTCAAGGCTACATTTATTGCAGCCACTCCTTAAGCCTGTCCTGAGGCACAGCCTCGCTAGGTTGGAAGGAACACTTGTGCTTTCTTTTCACTGGGGATTTTAGAATTATACACAGCCAGACCTAGAAAGGGTCCTTAGAGATCCTCCAGTCCAACTTCTACATTTTGCAGATGAGGAAATTAAGATTCAAATGGGGGGAATGACCCTTTTTTTCTTTGTTCTGAATCTTCCCCACAAATTTAGTTTTGCTTCTGTGACAGATGATTCGTCCTAGGACAGTGGAAGTGCTGTGTAAAAAGCACCTAGACTTGACGTCAAGCAACTGGTTTGGAGAATGCTGGCTCCAGTAGTTAGTTCACCTCTCAGCCTCAGTTTTCTTATCTGTAAAATGGGCATAATGATGTGCATTACCTCCCTCCGAAGGCTATTGTGAGCGAAAACACTTTTTAAATTAACTTTTATTATTATATAATAGAGAAGTGAGAATTTATTGTCGTTAGAATATAGTTTTCAATTTTAATATTTAGAGTTGTAATGGGAAAAGTATCCTAAAGTAATCCACCAAGAGGATGCATGCAGAGCTACGAGGCAGGAACTGCCTTTGTTAAAAGTGCGTAACATATTCTGGGTGCTTTTTAGCCATTAATACTAATTCAGGAGCAGAAGATGAGGATTATCATAATGTTTTTATAGGTTTATCTAATATTTATTAATTACATTGTATTTTTTAATTCCTAGTTTACATTTATTTTTACCTTAGAACCTTTCTGCCAGGAATTCAAAGATGTTTATATAGTATGAATCCTTTGAATCATGTAGTTAGAAGGACACGAAATGGATATGATAGATCTTTACTTGAACTGGGAGGAGTAAGAAAAAAAGTTTGAAAGATAGACTTCTAGAAGAAAGAAGTCCAAATTGGCACCTTGGTATAGTTGTATAATTTGGAAGAATGAAGAAGAATGAAATCACCACTCTGACGGTCTGGTCGAAGTCCTGGCTGTTGGGGATTGATTTGAGAAAGCCTTTGTTAGGCTTCTCTTGTGTGGAGCACTGTGCTAGGCCCTGGGGGAGAGGGAAAGTTTGTATCATATAATCAGATGGTCAGTGGAATAAAAGATAAATCCAGGTAATTATGATAATTTTGTTTTGAGCTCTGGAAAAGTGAGAGGTTAAAGTGTAAGCAGGAAGAGAGGTTTGAGTAAAACCAAGTGCTGTATGAGGCCTGAGATGGGGTGGGTGGTGGGGAGGAGGTATCTGTATGGGGAAAGAGTGAAGGAGGGAGTGGGAGCATTGGGGAAGGCTGAACCACATTCTGGTTTCCCTGGAGGAGGTGCAAGGGTAGGAGTTCTGCTAGCTGAGGAGAGAGGGAGGGAGCCTATTTCAGTGACAGAACTGGGCTGTGGGGAAGCTCCTGCTCTAAAAAAGACTAGGTGAACTATGGAGTTTGGAGTTCCAAGGAAAGTTGCTACCATTAGAAAGAGTCTGATTTGTAACACTGTGGCACTGTTTTATTGGTTCTTATCCTTATCTAGGCCCCACAGTGAATGGACTTGGTCTTTTCATGCTTGTGGCTGCAGTATCTCAATGTTGTGACTGCCTTTGGTGCAAGTATTCTCTCAGACTAAACTGTTTTGGACTGTGGAGGCAAAAGCAGTGATTTGTGGTTCCCGTGTCCTTTTTCCTCCTCCAGATTCCCTCCTGATTTTATAAATTCATGAGTCAGAATGCCAACATGACTATCAACAGATAACAGATCTTTTTCAAAAATCTGTGAGAAAGTCATGTTACTGAAAGTGACCAGAATTTAGTTCAGGAAGGTTTTATTAAAAGCCTACTATGTGCCAAATATTTGGAGATAAATCATTTTATGTGAGAATAGAAACTCAGTTCAGGGTTTATTTTTGCCTCAACATCCTAGTGAAGTCATTGATACTAGCTAACTATTTTACATCAGTAGGTGTCTCTTTAAAAGGTTGGTATTTCTAGAATGTTTACAAAGTATTTTGTATGTTTTATGTATCTTTTGTGATCTACAAATAACCCTGTAAGGTAAGTAGTAGTAGGTATTGTGCCCATTTTGCAGATAGGGAAATTAAGCCACAGAGAAATGGACTAACTTGCTCATAGTCATAGTTTTCAGTAGCAAAGATGAAATTAAAAACCAGATTTCTTGGGTTCTATTGCTACTCCTGTTTTTGTGAAAGCCCAACTCAGGATTACAAGATTACATCAGTCTCCTTTGTTCCTACTTGTGTGATGTTGAAGAGAGCTAAAGGAAATCATGAAATCAAGCTGAGTCCACTACAGATTTGTATTATCTAATTTCAGCTGGGCCTTCACTACTGCTAAGTAGTTCTGCTTTTCCATTATTAATTCTCTAATCACCACAGTAGCTGTTCTAAATCTCTTCTCAATATACTTCACACTTCACTTAGAAAATAGAGCCCATTCACTGTGAGTTCTCCATTCTCCTCTTCTCATCTCACATCTGACCCCATGGTTTCCTTTTTTATTCTAGCCTTAGAAGAGTTGACCTTTCTCCTCACCAGGCCAACCTGTTTACATGTGGCCTTGACCCACCCCTCCCCCCCCATTTTATCCAGGCAGATTGACCCCGATGTCAAATATTCACTTTCTCCCTGTTTTCTTTCCTTGCTATCTACAAACATGTCCTAGGCTCCTTATCGTTAAAAACTTCTCCAGATCCTGCCATCCCTGCTAGGTAGGGTCCTCCAGCTTTCTTCCCCCTTGTCCACTAAACTTGAAAAAGTTATCTACATGTGGTTTGTCCACTTCCTGTCTCTCTCTTTTTAAAAATTCTTTGAAGTCTGTCATTCAAATGAAACTTTACTCCAGAGTCACCGGAGATATCTTAATTACCAAACCTTAGGTCCTTTAATCAGTTTTCATCCTGCTTGACTTCTTAGGATTTGCCATTGCTGATCTGATACTCTCTCCCATGAGTTTTTGTGACACTGCTCTTTTGATTCTCCAGTTTAACTATGATTTCTCTTAAATCTCCATTTCTGGATCTTTATGTTAGTCTGTAACTGGTAGGGATCCCTCAAGGTGCTGTTTTAGGCACTCTTTTCTCTCTGTGCTATCTCACTTGGTAAATTCATCAGTTGCTATAAGTTAAATTATTATGTCTGTCGATGATTTCCATATCTATAGATCCAACCCTTCTTCCTGAGTTCCAGTCCTAACTGGATTTCAGTGGACATCTCAAACTAAACTACTCAGTCTGTCAGTGAACAAACATTTATTTACAAAATGCCTGTTGAGTGCTAGATAAAGTGCTAAGTGCTAGGGATACAAAAAAGGGCAAAAAGACTGCCCTCCAGGAGCTTACAATCTAATGGGAGAGACTAAAAGACTATATACCGGATAAATTTGAAATAAATGTGGGAAGGCACTGCTAGAATTAAGATGAGTTGGGAAAGGCTAGAAAATGGGATTTTAGTTGGGGCTTGAAGGAAGCCAGTAGGCCGAGATGGGGTGGGAGAACATTCCAGTTTTTGGGAACAGAAAATGCAAGAGCTGAGACATGAAGTGTCTTGTTTAAGGAAGAGCAAGGAAGCCAGTGTCACTGGATTCCAGAGTATGTGGAGGGTGTATGAAGTGTAAGAAGACTAGAAAGGTGGGCAGTGGGTGTGGGTGGGAGAATAAGTTATAAAGGGCTTTGAATGCCAGACAGAGTTTTGTACTTGATCTTGGTGGCAATTGGGAGCCTCTGAAGCTTATTGAATTAGAGGAGTGATGTGGTCTGACTCTTTTTCACTTTAGGAAGATCCCTTTGGCAGCTGAATGGAGGATGGATTAGAGTGGGGAGAGATTTGAGACAGGCAAACCCCAGCAGCTATTTATCGCATGGCCAAAACAGACCTCATTTTCTTTTCCCCCAAACACCACCCACCACACTCCTCCTGGCTCCTCATGTTCACTCTTCTCGTCCATATCCAATCAATTTCCAAACCTTGTCATTTATTTCTCCTTAATATCTATCTTATATGGCCCCTGCGTTCCACTCACAGACAGCATTTTCAAATTCAGATCAGCCCAGAGCAGGATTATTACTACAGCCTCTTAATTGGCCTTCCCTTCCTTCTAATTCATCCTCCCATACAGCTGCCAAAGTATTCTTCCTCAACTGCAGGTCTGACCCTGACACCCTGTTTTGCCCCCCTCTTAAAACTCGTGTCTCCCTACTACCTCTAGTATCAAATAAAAACTGCTCTGTTTGACATTTAATACTCCACACAACTTGGCCCCATTCTCTCTTTCACAGTATTCTCTTCACCCACTCTGTGGTTCATTCAGCCATGTTGGTCTGCTTCCTGTTCCTCCAGTCTGTCTTCCATTTACAAGGCTTTCCATTGGCTGTTTTCCCTGCTCTCTCTCCTTATTTCTGGTTTCTTTTAGGACCCAGCTCAGTCAACAAAGGCCTCTTCTGGAGGCCTTTCTAGTTCTCCTCAGCTGCTAGTATTGCTGCCTTCTCTTGTATTTACTTTGTACATGTACATGTGTATGTTGTCATATATGTATATATGTCCTGTATCTATGTTTACATATGTTGTAAGCTCTTTGAAGATTATTTTTGCTTTTTTCTCTTTATGCCCCTGATAACTAAAGTGTTTTGGGGCATTAAAAGCCCTTAATAAATGTTAACGTTGATTATTTTTTTAATTAATATAGATATGTAATGGTTGGGTGGAGGAGGAATCTGGAAGGCTGCCTGGAGGGTATCTCATTTAACCTCCTCTTAGAAGCTTGAGTAGGTAGTAGTGGTGGGTAGAAGTAAACCGCAGGTGGAGGTAGGCATTCTGGAAGAATAGTTTTTCCCTGAGAGTGCCCAAGAAGACACTTGTGTAGGTAAAAGAAAAACACAATTTAGGATAACAATGTTACAATGCTACTGAATCAACAAGGAATTATTAAGTGCCCTCCAGGTGCTAGGGAAGTCAACTAGGTCATGCCCTCCAGGGAGCTAGAAAACAACCTGAATATATAGCGCTCTTTCTCTCTCTATACATATATATACATATATCTCTATATATCTCTATCTCTATCTCTATATCTATATATACATATATACACACACATATATGTATACATTCATATGTATATATGTATGTGTATATGTATGTATGTGTATGTGTATGAGTATATAAGTAGCTAGGTGGTACAGTCGAGACAATGCCTGGTCTGGAGTCAGGAAGACTCATCTTTCTGAGTGCAAATCTGGTCATAAACACTTAGTAGCTATGAGACCCTGGGCAAGTCACCTCACCCTGTTTGCCTCAGTTTCCTCATTTGTCAAATGAGCTAGAGAAGAAAATGGCAAACTGCTCCAGTAACTTTGCCAAGAAAACCCCAGATAGGGTCATGAAGAGTTGAACAGGACTGAAGAGCAACCAAATGAGTATATATGAACGTTAACACACACCACAGAGGCCACACAAGGCGGTGGGGGGATGGGTGTGTATGTCTCCCGCAGAAGGTGGTGCTTGAGTTGCCTCCCCCAGGAAGCCAGGGATGTTTGAGCTTGAGGTGTTCATTTCAGGCATCGGAAGATAGACAATACCAAAGGCACAGAGATGGGAGATGGAATATTACACGTGAGAAACAGCAAGGCAGCCAGTTTAGATCAGTGTTTGGAGAGAAATTGTGGGTGGTAAGGCTAGAAAGGTAGAATGTGTCCAGGTTGTGAAGAGTTTTCAGTGTCAGAAGTTGATACTAGAGATAACTGGGGAGCCACTGGAATTTAAGGAGTGGGGAGGGGGAAAAGGAAAGTGACAGAGTCAGACTTGCTATTTAGAAAAATAACTTTTGCAGCTGTGTGGAATTGAATTGGTGAGGGGAGCCTTGCGTTAGGAAGCAGTGTGTTACTGCAACCCAACAGAGGAAAGGTTTTTGAATTAGAGGGATTGCCTAGTGAGTGAAGAAGAAGGTGGTTGTTGCCATTTTCTTCTCCTGCTCATTTTATAGGTGGGGAAACTGAGGCAAATAGGGTTAAGTGACTTGCCCAGGGACAAGAAATAGCACTAAAGTCACTGTTGGGACCAGTCAATCAATAAGCCCTTCTTAAGTGTCTGCTTTGTGCCAGGCATTGTGCTGAGTGTTGGCTATGCTAAGTATCATAGAAAATGATAACGATAGCATTTACAGTTTTAGTTTCAGAAATGCTTGGCAGTTTAGTTTGAGAAAGGACCTCACTGTCTGGTGTCTTATCCTTCCAGGTGATCTTCAGAATCTTCCTAAAACAATTCAGCACTTTAATAGGTTTAAAGAGTTTGACTTAAACTTTCATTTGAGCCTTTCAGAGTCCTATAGGTGTTTAATTAATCTACATTTTTATGGGTGATAAAGGTAAGAATCATTAAGTGACACTTGGTTATACATCTAGGAGTGTCTGGGTGATGATAGGAACCTAGGCCTTCCTGACTCCCAGACCAGCCCTCTTTCTGCTAGACCCTGCTGATCTCCCTAAAAGAACCACAGAGTCTGAGGGATGTGGAAGACCTAAGAGTTTGTCCTGCCCCTCAGCTCTCTCATTTAGCCTCTGAAGACCTTCAGTGACAGGGACCTGAATACCTCCTGAAGCAGCCCCTCTTTTTAAAATAGCTTTAATGGGAAGAAGTTTTTACTTTTCATTCAGTTTGAGTCTTCACTTCCACCTGGTGTGTCTAGTTCCCTTGATTGATGGACTGACTGACTGACTGACTGACTGCTCTTTAGGGCCAGGCAGAACAGTTCTGATCTTTCTTCCAGGTGGCAAGCTTTGACTTACTTGGAGGCAACTTTTATTTTCTCCCACGTTTTTCCTCTTCTTCAGGCTAAAGATATTCATTTCCTTCCACCAATCTTGTGAAGTGTGGCAAGGGTTTCCAGTCCTGTTGCTCTTCTAGATGTGCTCTATTTTGTCAGTATCCTTAAATTTCAGGTCCCAGAACTGAACAGGGTAATATAGATTTGCTTTGACAAGAGGCAAATTAAAACTGAAGTGGGGCTCTCGTTGCCTTCATGTAGGACACATGTTTCTATTAATGAAGCCTAATACCACATTCACTTATTTTGGTGGTTGTGTTACCCCCTAGACTTGTTGGGCTTGCATGAAAACCCCATGGTCTTTCTCAAATAAATTGCTGTTTGTTCCCAAATTTGAGTTTTGTGAATAGCACAGGACAAGAGGAATCACATGTAGCCCACTGATATGTACATTTTGACACTGTCTCCAGGTGACAGTGAATTGGCAGCCACTTCCTAGAGCTCTTTAAGCTGAGGGCCCCTTGGCGCTCACTTCCCTGTTTCTGGTACCATGAGTCAGCTCTCTAGCCTTGACATGATTGCACACTCTGTTCACCTAACATATTAGTAACTTGCTATATCATATTACTGACCCTGGAAACTATTCCTTGGCCTTCCTTCAGGGAGCTCTTGAGAAAGTGGGCTAGTATAGAGTGTAAGGTTGGTATAACTCAGGAGTTCTTAACCTAGGCTCCACAGGTCCCTTAACTGGACCTGTACCCCAGTGCCCCCCTGATAGATTCAATGCACTTGTGGACTCGGATGGGAAAAATAGTACACCTTTATTTTCATGAACCTCCAACTGAAATTTAATACTTCCTCCAGTTATGACTCTAGGCAATAAATATTTTGAGAAGCCTACAGGTTTCACCTGACTGCCAAAGGGGGTTCATGACACAAAAAGAAACTTGCTGTAAGAACTAAAATGTTGACTCTTGGTTCTAGGAAAGGCCGAATAAGGCCAGATGGACTTGCTGGAAGAGTGGACTCTAGCATTTAGGCAAATTAAGTTAAAAGCTGAAGTTCCCCAATTTACTGAGGTTTCCCAAGCTACCTGGTGGATCATCTATCTAGAGGGGAAAGGGACATTGTTCCAATCCCAGCATTTTATGGTTGAAGAAACAGAAATTAAAGGGCTTGCACTGCCTCACAGGTGGTGGGGACTTTAAATTCAGTGTTCTTTTCATGATAGTGTGTTGCTTCCCTGTTTTGGTTTAATGTTAAATAGAATTGTTTGTTTGCCAAATCCTCCTGTTTTATGCTACACAGCTGAGCCCCTTTGTAACCTAATTTTTTGAGATTAGTCTGAATCTCGTATATGTTTATGTATGTATTATGTGTGCCTGTGTATATACAGATACATTCAGTTTTTTTTTTCTTATGTGTACTTAAGAAATGACATTGACTTTTCAGGGACCAACTAAATTTCATTTTAATTTCATATTCTTCTGGTTTAGACTGAATTAGGAAGGTTGAATAGTCATTGACAGGTAAGCCCTCTTGCTCTACTGCTTGTGGTCAGACTGCAAACAAATCCAGGTGTGGAATCGTTTAGATCTGATGCCCTAGATCTGTCTGTTGCTTCAGCTTGGCAGAGCACGTGAAGATCCGGAATTGTAAGTTTTCGACTTTAGACTCCACATAAAATTTTCTAATGTGGCATTGTGCCTGAGGGTGTTTTTTACCTGGCTTATGGGTGCCTTTCTGTTGCTTATCCTCATTGGCTCACCCCAGAGAATCATATTGTTTTCATCCTTTCTTTGCATGTACTTCAGGGCTATACACAGAGCACTGTTGCTCTTAGAAAAACTCTCCCCTTCAGCCTCATGGACTTTGGAGGCTGTAGAAGGAGAGTTAGGGGATCAGGAAGAGGGTTCCAAAGATTGGCTCCTCCCTTTGTATTTGGGCAAGTCTGACATTTTGTTGTCTCCACTGCTGTGGGACCTTGGGCAAGTTACTGACCTCCATTCCCTATACTTTGACAGAGTTAATCTTACATGAGCTCCAGGATCTTTCCAGCACTGGGCACATGCTACATTCTTCTTAACTTGCTCGTGAGTAATGTGGTAGTACTTTAAAAATATACATTTTGCCAGTCCTGAGAGTTAGCAGACTCATATGCTTCAGCTGTCACCTCTGTGACATTTCTATTTCCCATTGGGCTTCTCCACCAGTTGCCTGAGCCAGGTCCCTGCCCCTCACTTTTCAGCTTTCTTTGGTGAATTGTCTTTCCCCTTTGTGTGTAAGCTTCTTCTTCCCTTTTTTAAGAAAAATTAATTATTTTTAGTTTTCAACATTCACTTTCACAATATTTTTGGGTTCTAAATTTTTCCTCTCTTCATCCCTTCCTCCCCAAGATGGCATGGAATCTGGTATTGACTATACATGTACAATCATATTAGACTTATTCTGCATTAGTCATGTTGTGAAAGAAGAATCAATGGGAAGACTTAGAGAAAGAAAAAAAGAGAAAATAGTATGCTTCGATCTGCATTCAGACTCCATAGTCTTTCTCTGGATGTGGATAGCATTTTCCATCATGAGTATTTTAGAATTGTCTTAGATCATTGCATTGCTGAAAACAGCTAAGTCTATCAAAGTCAGTCATAGCGTAATGTTGCTGTTACTGTGTACAATGTTCTGTTGTTTCTGATCATTTCACTAGCATCAGTTCATGCAAGTCTTTCCAGGATTTTCCAAAATCTGCCAAGAAATCATCATTTCTTAATGGACACTGCTGTAGTCCAGTCGTTGTACCAGGCACAGAAATTATAGTCAAAAATGGAGCAGCCTTTTTTTCCAAGGAATTTAGCTAAGTTGATCTTTATTTCCTTTTTATTTTGAGTTATCAACAATCACTTCTATAAGATTTTGAGTTTTAAATTTTCTCCCCCTCCTTTCCCACTTCCCTCCCCAAGACAACGTGCAGTCTGATATAGGCTATACATATATTCCTGTTAAACATATTTTCACATTAGTGATGTTGTGAGGAAGAATTAGAACCAATAGGAGGAACCACAAGAAAGAGGAAACAAAACAAAAATAGCAAATAGTATGCTTTGATCTGCATTGAAACTCCATAGTTCTTTCTTTGGATGTGGATAGCATTTTCCGTCACGAGGCCTTTGGAGATATCTTAGATCCTGGCATTGCTGAGAAGGGCTAAGTCTATCAAAGTCAGTCATAGCACAGTGTTGCTGTTACCGTATACAGCGTTCTCCCGGTTATGCCCACTTCCTTCAGCATTGGTCCATACAAGTCTTTCCAGGTTTTTCTGAAGTCTACCTGCTCATCGTTTCTTACAGCACGATAGTGTTCCATTACATTCATATACCACAACTTGTTCAGCCATTCCCCAGTTGATGGGCATCTCCTCAATTTCCAATTCTTGGCCACCACAAAAAGAGCTGCTATAAATATTTTTGTACATGTGGGTCCTTTTCCCATTTTTATGATCTCTTTGGGATACAGTCCTAGAAGTGCTATTGCTGGGAAAGGGTATGCACGTTTTTATAGCCCTTTGGGGCATAGTTCCAGATTGCTCTCCAAAATGGTTGGATCATTTCACAACTCCACCAACAATGTATTAGTGTTCCAATTTTACCCTATCTTCTCCAACATTTATTATTTTCCTGTTTTGTCATGTTGGCCAGTCTGATAGGTGTGATGTGGTACCTCAGAGTTGTTTTGATTTGCATTTCTTTAATCAATAGTGATTTAGAGCATTTTTTCATATGACTACAGATGGTTTTAATTTCTTCATCTGAAAACTGCCTGTTCATATCCTTTGACTGTTTATCAGTTGGGGAACAAGTTGATCTTTCTTCAAAACACATTCACCCTTCTGGTTCCCTGCGTTTTGTCAATGGTGTCACATTTATCCTGGCTCCTTTTTTCCTCCCCTTTCCTTTCTTCCTCAGTTCCCCATCCTCACTCCTATCAGTTGTTAAGTCTTTTCATACTCTGCCTTAGCAACATTCCCAGTGTCACCAATCTTATTTGGGAATCAGTTCATTACCATCATCCTGGACAATCACAGCCCCACTTATAGATTTTTACACCAGCACTCACACCTTTCCAATCCATCATTCCTTTCCTTCTCTAATTTTTCCTACTTACTGTTGCATACATCTGGTCCTGTCATTTCCTGGCTCAAAATCTTTCGGTAGTTTTCCTGTTGCCTACAGGTAGATAGGACGTTGGGAGAAGGAATATGAGGTGATAGTTACTAGCACAGGACATGGGGTTGGAAAGGACCTGTTTTCACATTCCGTCTCTGACATGTTATCAGACCTGACTGTGGCTAAGTCATTTAAACTCCGTGCATAACTTTTCCAAAAAGGCTTCTAAATGCAAATTGGATTTTATATTTGATCTTGCAGGTGATACAGATGTCACAGTCTTTGTGGAGGCAGTCAACCCATTTCACTTTGGGTAGTTTTTAATAATTATTGGGAAATTTTTCTTTATAAAGGAGAACAGAGACCTATGCCATTTTAGTTCAGTCATTTTTCTGTTGTGCCCAACCCTTCTATGCCCCATTTGGGTTTTTCTTGGCAAGGATACTGGAGTGTTTGTCATTTCCTTCTCCAGCTAATTTTACAGAGACAAACAGTATTAAGTGACTTGCCCGGGATCACATAGCTAATAAGTGTCTGAGGTTGGATTTGAACTTGGGTCCATCTGACTCCAGGGCTGGCATTCTATCCACTGTGCCACCGAGCTACTCCACCTGTACCATAATAAACATTTAAGTACTGCTCTGTGCCAGGCACTGTTCTAAGTAGTGGGGTTACAAATATGAAAAAAAACAGTCCCTTCTTTCAAGGAGCTTATTATGCACAGGGGAAAGACAGCACATAAAAGAAAGCTGAAAAATGGGAGGGGGAGGGAGAGATGAGGTAGAGAGGCCAAAGAAGTCCAAAATGAGTGAAGAAGCTGGATGGGAAATGTGAGATGTCTGAGTAGGAATACAGGACATAGGTCCTGTCCCCCATTGCCCCCGCCCCCCCATTCTGTGGTTATCACTAAGTGCCTTCTTGCAGCTTATCAGTGCTTTGAGGCGATTCGTAGACTAGAATGCTTCAATGCATTACGGTCAGGGCTGCCTGATCTACTTTGGCTGCTGCTCTTCCATTTTGATTTCAAAGCATCCATTTGCTATTTTTACTGATCTGAGATACTGCTATTACTGGATGATGTCTCAGCTGAGCTGGTGCCATCTGTATAAATCTGCTCTGAATCTAACCTGCCTGGGTGCTGATCAGCCCATGTTTAGCTAGTTTGTTAGTCTGACTTATTTATAGCCATCATTTTCTCCTCCCCATTCCTTCCCTGGGCACACAAGCTGCTGACAAAGACTTCCATATCCCCAATTTGGGAATTCCCTAAACCTCACTTCCTACTTGGGTTAGGGCACATGAATTCCTTCTATCCATCCCCCTGGCAACAAAATGAATCCTTTTCAGCCCTTGCTTCTAGCAGCCAGCAGTAGGGTCATGCAGATTAGGAGACACCCTGGCAAACACTCAGGTGGGGTGGGGAGAGCTGGCAACTACTGGCATTGCATTCTTGCTAATATAGCAAGGATCCCAGACCTTTTACTTATATAAAACCCAAATTTGCCCCTTGTAATTTCCACCTGTTGCTCATAGTTCTGGGGCCAAACCTTCCGCATGCTAGCCCCTCATGCCTGAAAAATTGGAATTTCACCATAGTGCAGTGGAGAAAACATTCTGTCTCTTATTTTTGTGTGGTATAAGGAGCAGAGAGCCTGTATCTGGCATGATCTCAATCCCCTTCGCTGTCCCTTTTCTCCCTTCTCTGGTTGTTTTGAAACTAATCAGCATCCTTCCTAAAATGTGGTGCCCATGCAGAATAAAACACTCTAGACACTGACTGACTAGGGCAGAGTAGAGCGTGACTGTCAGACCCTTAACTCCATGTCATTTTCTTAGAATGTAAGCTGGAAGGAAGGGATTATTTTGCTCTTTGTCTTTGTATGCCTAGCACAGTGTCTGGTACGTAGTAGGTGCTTAATAAGTGCTTGTTGACTTACTGGTTGGCTGCTTACTTTTCTTGGCTGCTATTTCATGCTGTTGACTCAGGGGGCTTGCGGTTTACTCTGTTTTAATTGAATTGCTGCCTGGTTATACATACTCCACTGTCTTGTGCTTGGCAGTTTTACATTTATCCCTGTTGAATTTGATCTTATTAGACTTGGTCCACTGTTCTAGCCTCTTGAGATCTCTTTGGTTCTTGATTTGTCCTCTCCTATTTCTGTGTGTTCTGCAGGTTAGATAAGCACGGCATCTTTGCTTTAACTAAGAGCTTTGACAGAAATGTTAAGGTGTTAAACAGCACCTGGCCAATCAGGTATCTCTGGACACTCCGTTAGAGTCCTTCCAAGTTGACCAGTCAATTGATTTGGAGTCCATCAGACTTTATAAAAAGCACTTTCTAGAGCTAAATGTAAATTTGTGTGTGTGTGTGTGTGTGTTAGGATTCATGAGAGCTCTCAATACACAGTGCTTCAGTATATGCATGATATTTCCTGTGCAGTGGAAATGCATGAGAGACCTGGGCTCTAGTTTCCCTCTTGGCTTCTAACTAGTTTTGTGAATGCTTGACACATGTGGGTCTCTGTTCCTTCATTACTGTAAAGTGATCATTCTGAACTCCCCTGGTCTGTGAGTCTAACTAGAGTTACTGGTGCCCAAAGAGATCTTAGATGAAATATAAAAATGAGAGTTGGTTAGAAACTAATGGGTGGCCTGTTAGTTGTTCCTACAGGTTGATGAGTATGCCCCATATGTTTGTAGAGCATTTGTTTCCTATCTGGCAGAGAAGTTCTTGGTTAAGGAATCTCACTTAGAAGGCCAGTTTTGCTGAAATAATAGTCTCCCCCCCCCTTAAAGACAGGGTGGGTACTACATGTGAAGCAATTAACAATTATTATCTCATTTGATCCTCACAACAGCCCTAGAACTATGTAGGTGCTATTATTATCCCCATTTTTGTTGTTGTTCAGCCCTATCTGACTTGGACCTCATTTGGGGGTCTTCTTGGTAAAGCTACTGGAATAGTTTGCCATTTCCTTCTCCAGCTTATTTTACAGATAGATGTACTGAGGCAAACAGGGTTAGGTGACTTGCTCATAGTCTCACAGCTACTAAAATGCCTGAGGTCAGATTTGAACTTGGGGAGATAAGTCTTCCTGACTCCTGGGCCTGTCACTCTATCTGCCACCTGTCTGCCCTTATTACACAGCAGGTTCCTTTAGGGCTGAGCCCCTGACTTGTCTTCATTTTTGTATCCCTTTGGGCCTAGCATAATGATTTGCATATATGTGCTTAATAATCGAAGAAGTTTACAAACCTCAAGACTTAAATGTTCTCAGTAGTTGATAATGATTGTATGTTAAACTGAATTAAATGTAGTTGAAGTGGAAGGCAAGAAAGTATTGGCTTTTTCATAAGTAGCTAGAATAGGAAATCCTGTGTTGCCTTGAAGGCAAGCTATCCATCCATCCATCCATCCATCCATCCATCCATCCATCTATCCATCATACACATACATACACATACATATGTGTCTATATCTATATCTGTAGCATGGAAAAAATAACTGGTTTGGGGGTCAAAGGACCAACAGTTAAATTCTGATTCTTTCAATGTCTGCCTGAGTGACTGTGGGCAAGCCACTTACTTGTAAGCTACTTCTCCCTTCTGGCCCTCAGTTTCCTATCTAGAAACTAGGTTGTTGAACTAGATGGCCTCCGGAGTCATTTCTAATTCTAACTCTGTGATTCTTGATGGTCTTTGTGGAAGTTAAATGACTGACACTCATAAAGCACTCAGTGTTTGCGAAGTACTTCATATCATTAAATTCAGTTCAAGTCATGTACCAGGCAGGGTGCCATGGGAAGGGGACAGAAAGATAAACTACAGAGTTCTTGTCTTCAAGGAGTTTATATTCTCATGGGGAGTGGGGATGGAGGGAACAACAACATGTAAACAGGAGAAAATACAAAATACACAAACTAATTTCTGGAGGTTGTGGGAAAGCCCTCATATGGTGGGAATAGGGAAATGCCTTGGGTAGGAGAGGCACCGACCAGCACCTTGAAAGGAGCTAGGGCCTACCACGGGCAGAGGGGAGAAGGTGGAATACATATATTCTCATTTGATGAACAGCCTTGTGAGAAGGTACCACAGACATTGGCATCCCTCCTTTGTAGATGAGAAAGGTTGCAGCTATGCAAGGTCACCTGACTTACTCCAGGTTAAACCCAGCTAGGAAATAGGTAGAACTCCAGGTCTAGTGTTCTTTCTGTTACACCTGGCTGCCTCTCATCTGCTTTGTGAAAGATGTGAAACCATAGGCTTGGAATAAAAAGTGTTATAAGATTGTTAGATTTAGAGTTGGAAGGTAACCTAGGCCACCCTATCATTTTACAGACAAGAAACTTAGGCCCAGAAAACACAATTGAGTACAATTAGTAATTGTGGTGTTTATGAGACTTATGTTTTATTCATCCTTTGTGATGGATATGTGAAAGCCTACCGTTAACCTCTTTTTGGGGAGGGTGACAGGATCTTTTAAACAATTGGAAGTTTTGTAAAGGATAAGCTCTTAAAATAAGCAAGCAAAATAGTTAGGGACCTGGGACACAAATAGCCTGGAGAAAAGAGGACTTGGGAGAACACAGTTATATCCCCAAATATTTTCAAATGCTGTGAAACACTGAAGGGATTATTTATTTTGTGCATTTAGAACCTAGGGCTGATGGTTGGAAATCATAGAGAGGCAGATTTCAGCTCAGTCAGTATAAGGACATTCTTTCTATGAATTACAATTAATCCAAAAATGAAATGGGGCTGTCTTAGTATAATGAATTCCCTATCACTAAAAGTCTTCACACATAGGCTGAAAGACCACTTGTCTTAGAATTGTAGAGTTAAGTGATTTGTCAGCTTGAAGATCCTTCTTAACGATTTCTGTTCTTCAGTTTTATGGTAGTTGTAGATTTGCCTCTCCATGATGTGTCCATCTCAAGGAGGATTGGGAACCTTACAGATCTTCATAATGAATAGAGATAACCCTCAGAGGATTGATTGACTTACTTAGTTGTAAGCTCTTCAACCTAAATCACAGAAGTCTACTGTCTTCCTCTTCCTCTTTTCGCTCTCCCACCACATCTTACAGACAAACCATGTTTGAGAGGTTAAAGAACTGGTCTCTGGTTTTGCATCAGTGGTAGAGCAGAAACCATAATTTGGGTCTCTTGACTCAGTCCATTGATCCTTTCCGTGTTCTGTATGGCCTGCTGTTCATTTACGTGTCACAGATTTGTGCTTTCATAAAGGGCATCCTTGAAAATAGAAAGTTCTATTGAAAAATTACCCTTGAGCACCTATAACAGTACCTCATCTGAAAAAGGCACAGACTGAGTATTATGTGAGAGCCTAGGCTTCAGAGATGGAAAAACCATTAGAAATCTAGTCCAACTTCTTAATTTTACAGATCAGGAAAGTACTTGCCCAAGGTCATATTAGGAAGTAAATATTTGACAACTCCATTTTTGATCTATGGAAATGTAGGGAGAAATTCCTTTGCATGTGAGAAGGAAAAATGGATTAGGGAGAGGGAGTGGAAAACTTTAGCAGTTTTTAAAAACAGCTTTCCTTCCATATATATATACCTTTACAGGTAATTCCTGTGGGAGTTGCAGTATTGCTTCCGTAAGCCATGCTCCTGCTTGCCTTCCTTGGCTCCTCCCCTTCCGGGAGAACTAATTAAGCTGCATACTTCCCTCTAGGCCCAGTTCAGGTGTCATTTTTTCCCCCCTCAAAGCCATCTGTAATCCTACTACCAGCTGAAAATGATCTCTCCCTCATCCTACTTCAGATCTCTCCTTTCTGATTTGCTGTCTCTTAATTTGTACTCTATTCATCTACCACCTGTCTTACCTCAGCTACTAGAGCAAGCTCCCTGAGGGCAAGCACGGTGTTTAATTTCACTTTTATAGCCTCAAGCCTGGGCCAGTAGTCAGCATCTACTAGGTGTTTATGCTTAAATGGAACCATAATAGATCTGCAGAATGTATCTGCATTCATCAGAAGGCACTTTCCTGCAATGTATTTGCTTTCAGAAACTCCCCAGTAGATTGCAAAATTTGACCTTTTGTGGTTTTTTGAAGTTCCCCTGGCTCTTTGCCATATGGTCACAGTCCAAGCCCTGTTCTTTACATCCTGACTCCCTTAAATTCTCCCTCCAGTGTTAGTTGTGCCATAGCTTTAATGGAAGTCTTTGTTGCTCTGCAGCTGCCAAAGGGGCATTGTCTCTTTCCCGGAGAGGAAGCCACGTTTGTGGGCAAGAGCGGTTTTTCCCTGAGCCCACTCCATACGCAGAATAATACTCTGTGACAAACGGTGGTGTCAGCAAACAAGCTAGCCTGTTTCCCCCTAGTTTTGGCTGTTAATTTACTCACTGACCAGGTGAGCCTGAAAAGTCTAAGTGTTGGTAGATGACTTAAATTTGACAGATCTAAGTCTACCATTGGATTATAAATCATTACATTATGTATTTGAGGAATTAAAACCCCTCAGTAAGTTCCAGTTTATGTCCATTAATACTTTCCTTAGCCTGCTTAAAAAAAGAAAAAAGACTTTGATTTGAGTTCCCTTTCTAAATTTCTGACTCAAGAGATTTCAGTTAATAATCATTGCTTCTTTCTACTGATCCTCAGATGTGGCTGTTTGTTCTTGTATAGGTTTATACTATAGCTTTCTCATTCTTTTGTCAGTGGGATGCAGCAGACCTTAATCATCAGACAGAGGAGGTTTGGTAGTGCAGTGCATAGAGCTCTGGGCCTAGAGTCAGGAAGACCTAAGTTTGAGTCTGGCCTCAGATACTTACCAGCTATGTGACCCTGGGCAAATCACTTAACCTCCCTTTGCTTCATTTTCCATAACTATGCAATGGGGATAATAATAGTACTTATCTCTCAGAGTTGTTGTGAAGGATCTGGTGAGGCAACATTTGTAAAGGCCTTAGCCCAGTTCCTGGCACAATAGTAGGCACTTAATAAATGTTTGTTCCCTTCCTTTTCCTGCAGTTTGTGTCTTTGCCATTATAGAGTTGGTCTTGTCACCTAGGGCTGGATAAATTCTCCAGGTGCCAGGTCATTGTGTCACCTTGAATATTTGAGTTCTTGCCCCAAATCACAGAAGTGTGCTATGTTCTAAATAGGTCTTGTATTACTGTGACTTTATAACTTTAGCTTGAACAGAAGTCCTTAGCACTGGACAGTAGCCACAGTCATGGGGGATTCCCAAGTGCAAACTGAACCAGTTTCCATAGGGAAATGTTTAATAAAACAAAATGGCCTTGGGTAAGGGTCCCCATGGCATAGAGAGAGGCCTAAGTCAGGTCCCATCACCTCAGGGAAATTCAGAATTTTATTGGGAAGATATTAACACATGAAAATTCAGTTAGCAATACAGTATGTACTGAGCACAACATGAGTGGTGTAAGCTGTAAAGGAACTGAGAAATTTATTTTAATTTAGATCCTTATCATCTCTGTCTTGAACTGTCTTTTCCCCTTTCCGGTCCATTCAGCGTACAACTGTGGAAATAATCTTCCAGAGGTACAGGTTCAACTGTATCAGTCCCTAAAGACTTTGTAGTGGTTCCCTGTTTTCCTTGAGGATCACATGCAGACTCCCCTGTTCTGCCCCTGACAGGCCCTTCTGTATTGATTCACACAGCTCCCCTTCAGGCGGGCTAACCTGGCCTAATTGTTGTTCCCCACATTTGTCTTTTGATCTCTGTCCTCCGGCCTGCCTGTCTATGTACGGGCTGTCACCTTTATTTCTGCCTCAGAAAATCCTTAGCTTTGTTTAACGTGGGTGCCGCCTTCTGAGAGAGGGGTCTTATCCCTCTGAGTGAGTTGTTGGTGCTCTCCTCAAATTATCTGGAGTGAGTATATCTCTTCTACTCCAGGCCAGTAATAGAAAAGGAGTCTGCTTGGGGGCAGAAGGATGATTTTTTTTCCGTTTTTCCCTTTTGTGGTCAGCACCTAGCACAGTGCCTTGCTTGTGGTAGGCATTTAGTAAATACATGTTGAATGGATGATAATTGTTGTAGGACAAAGGGATTTGAAAAAGATGGCATTGAAATTTGAACTTGTGGGAAGTAAAGTTGAATTAAAATAGGAAATGTTCCTCAGATTACTAAAGGCAGGTATTTCTATTGACTTGTCAATGTTAACTGATCTGCATGAGAATCAGAACAAACAAGAATACAGTATTAAGTGTGTGTAGTTCATCTGGGTAACTATGCAAAGTCCATCACGAGGGTAGAATCCTCTGTACATAATATTTTAATTGTTGAGTTCTTTCAGTTGTGTCCAACTCTCCGTGACCCCATTTGGGGTTTTCTTCTCGAAGGTACTGGAATGATTTGCCATTTCCTTCTCCAGCTCATTTTACAGATGAGGAACTGAGACAAATAGGATTAAGTGACTTGCTCAGGGTCACATGGCAAGTAAGTGTCTGAGGTCAGATTTGAACTCAGGTCCTCCTGACTCCAGGGCTGGCACTCTATCCATTGCACCACCTGTATTTTGGTTTACTGTAATTCCCTTTTACAAAAGACTCATCATTGCATTTGGAGAAGCAGTTTTCGAATATTTCACCTGAAAAGTTTGGACATGGTAAGGTGACATGTTTATGTTGACTTGTGGCTTCAACTCTTTGCTCTGCTTTTGGATCACATGAGGAGAGACTGGTTTTGGGAACTGTGAATAATAATGCCAGAGGTTTCCAGCTACCCCAACATTTTGGAAAGGCCTTGGGCTATAGACAAGGCCAAAATGGAATGCAGAAGTTGGAACTTTGGTTTATATGGAACACTTAGTATTTTTAATCATGTGGGATTCTGTCTTACTGAGAGACTCATCAAACAGATGCGTTTAGATTTGAAGACTGTGGTGTTGCAACTTCTGATTTAAGAAGCGTGCTTTCTTCTCTACCCAAACATGTTGTGAAACCGAAAGCTGGCTATTCCCTTCTGCCCTTATAGTTTTACCTGTCTTTGAAATTTTAGCAGTGTGTGTAGAACAGAGGGAGGCAAAGCTGGTCATAGAGCAGACCATGCCAGAATATATTCCTTCATTTTCCAGGCTGAGGTGAAAAAAGTGCTTTTTCTACATTTTGTGTTTGAGAATTTTCAGCTAGTGACCAAAAAAACAAAACAAAAAAACCAGAAAAGCAGTTCTAAGTGGCCACAGAGAGCTAACTTTTATACAGCTTTGAAATGGGACAGTCAGAAGAGCCAGGTTGTAGTCCCTGCTGTTAGGAAGTTGTTACCTGATTTGGAGTTGGAGCTCTCGGCTTCTGTCATGAAGTAGCTATACATATGACCACGAGCAAGTTAGTTTACTTCTCTGGATCTCCGTTTCTTCATCTGTAAAATAAAGGGATCAGACTTGTTTTCTAAAACTATGCTTTTGTAACAGGTGATTGTGGAGCCTGGCAGTGGGGTCACGGATTATAAACATTTTAAACCAGCTTAAATTAACCCTGATTCTGAGGTGCTGCTTAAAATTGGTTGGAAAGGTTTTTTGTTAGGATTTTGATTCTGAGTTACTTAATTTGTTTCTGAGAACCATGATCTTGACTGGGCCTGGGGCAAAGAAAATGGAAGGAGGCAAACTTAGTTGTGAAGAAATAATGTATGATGATTGGGGTTGGGGAGGGGGTTACATATAGTGTTGTGGATCTGCTTTTCAGAGTGCCTGGGGCTTCCCAAAGAAGTCTTTGTTTTTCCTTTAAGGGCCCACTATTTGCTGTGACTGTAGCATGGTTCTAAAACCATCCCTTCGTATATCAAGTGCTCAATGAGTGATACCCAGAAGCAGTACTAAACGGATCAAAAGAGAGGGAAGATAGGAACAATCAGGTTTTCACTGAGTATGTAACAGATGGGCCTTGAAGGAAAGGGAAAGATGAGAAAGTAGGCTTAGGAATGGTGTTTGTGTCCCTTTAACATACATTAAGTTTCTGAGGTGCTACAAAAGTACCTGAGAAAAATTTAAAAACAGATTTCCCTTTACTGGAAAGAATTGTAGTATCCACTTACATATTGAAATTGAGTTTAAAAATTCCTAAGTCAGGTTCTGGAATTATTTGTGTTTTCATACTGCTCTGATGTTATTTTACCTCTCACTCTGCTCATGAGCAGTAGTGCCAGAGGAGCAAGTCTTGACTTGGCAAAGTAGCAGGGTGAAGGTTGGCTTTTCTTCAGAACTTGATGGAAGGACTAAAGAAAGATGGGGGGTGCTGGCTAATCCATCTGTCAGCTGTCCTCTCATTTTGTCTTATATGCTTGTCTTCCTCTTATGGTAAAGAAATGTTACTTAATGACGTTTTTAAGAAAGGCAGAAGATGGGAATGTTCTTTGGTTACCCGTGAATGAGAAGGGCAGGCAGAACCAGCTAATTAGTAGGCTGTGTCAGCAGTAAAATTTGAGCATTGTGTTAAGTAAACAAAGAAGATGGAGTGATAGCAGAGAGCCCAGACTTGAGGCAGGTAGACTCAATGGAAACTTTGCAGGGGGATCCTCAGAGTTGGAGTTTCAATATTGATTTACTGCCATGTGATACTGTTTATCCAGAGAGAAAGGGCAAAAAAACAAACAAACAAACAACAAAACAAAAAACCCCAAAAAACTCAAGAGGAGGACTTGTGTTACTCAGATGTTTGCCAAAGAGCAATGTGGAAGAGGATTTCTGTTCTAGTGCTTGTATATTCTCAGTTTCAGGAGGAAAACACCAGAAACAGGTAAGCAGGAAGGAGCTGTAGTAATTTAATAGCCCTATGGTGCTCTTAGAGGACTTGCCATCCTTCATGATTCAGGGTATAAGCTGGTTGACAGCAGGGGTCAGGATGCAACTTGAACTTGGCCTCCCATCCAGCATTTGGAGATGGGCAGTGATTGGGCTGGCTTAATGCCAGCACCCTGTTCAGGTTAGATGTTGGGACAAATGATGGTACTTGCAAGTCATTGAATATTTAACAAAAGGAGATTTGCTTTGCTCTAACTGCACAGATAGGCAACAATGATGCAGTGACATTTGGTTCAGGATCTGACTTTCCTTGTTTCCCTGTGGACTACTGTGGCATTTAGAAATCCACCAAGTCAGAGGAGCCTTGACTGTGGGTAAGGCTTTTTATGATCTTAGGTGACTAGGAGGCTGCCTCAAGAGGAGGGAACGCTCAAGCCCCAGAGATGGTTTTAGAAAAAAACTAAATTAGGTTGGGGAAAACCTTGATCAGATCACAGACTGAAGTAAAGGAGATTCTTCGAATCTTCCTGAAATAGCAAATGCTTGAGCACTAATTACAGCAAGTTGCTCAGTTTAGTGGTCTGGTTTGATCTAGAAGGCCCATTCTGATAAGAATAAGTCAGCAGATGTTTATTAAATAACTACTGTATGCCAGGCACTGCTGAACATTGGGATACAAAGAGAAACAAAAACAATCCCCTATCTCAAGGAGCTCACACTTCAATGGAGAAGACAACAAACCATGTACATACAAGATATATACAGGATAAGTTGCAAGTAACCTCAGAGGAAATGAATGAGCATTAAAAGGGATTCCGGAAAACTTTGCAGAAGGTACAATTTTAGCTGAGACTTGAAGCCGGGAAGCACAGATGAGAAAGGAGAGAATTCCAAGCATGGAAGGAGAGCCAATGAAAAGGCATGGAGTAAAGAGAGAGGGGATTTGGTGTGAGGAACAGCAAAAAAGCAGTGTCACTTGACTGTAGAGTACATGTAGGGAAATAAAGTGGAAGAAGACTGGAAAGCTTAAGGGCTTTAAAAGCCAGAAAATTTTAGTTCTTTGATATTGGTGATAATAGGGAGCCATTGAGAGATGGGTGTGGGGCTAGAGTGGAGCTAGGTTTAATGAATTACAAATGCATTGAGTCAGCAGAGTGACTTATACTGATCTGCTGATTGACTTAAGCATCATGTCAAGAATAAGCAAGGTGATAATACTGCAGATGTTCAGTGACCTAGGCAGATTGACAGTGGGACTGGGTTCAGTTCTAGGTGTTATTACATTTTATGGATGGTAAAGCTGGTGCTTGGTACTGCTAGGTAGTGCAGTGGACAGAGTACTGGGCTTGGAGTCGGGAAGACCTGAGTTCAAATTTGGCCTCAGAAACTTAGTGGCTATCCTAGCCTGGGCAAGACAGGACTGAAAATGACTGAACAACAACAAAAGAAAGAATACCAGTGACATGACAGACCCCCAAAGGTCATAGTGGCCTAAGTCTTAAAAGACCTTTCCAGTTCTTAAGGGGTTTCCAGATTCCTCACACGAGCAGTTTAAATTCAGCTACAAAAGCTGAAAAGGAACTTAGATGGATGAGAAAAAGAGAAGCACACAATTACAGGCCAAAGAGAATTTTGAGTTTTGCTCCTGTATACCAGACTGATTCTCAGATCTATTTATCCAGCTCTCGTCTTTCTTCTAATCTTTCTTCTTGCTTCTCCATCTGCCTGTTGAATATTTGTCACTGGATGTCCAGGAGACATTTTAAACTCAACATGCCCAAAACTGAATTCGTTATCCTCCCCGTGCCCCTCCATTAAAGCATACTCCCTTCCGAATTTACCCATTACTGTCCAAGGCTCTATCATCCTTCCAGTCTCCCAGGCTGATATCTCAACACTTCCTCATGCCCCACTCCCCCACCCCCCATCCAATCTGTTGGCAAATCCTGTTGATTTTATCTTAACATCTCTTTTATATGGCCCCCTTCTGTGATGCTGCCTCCACTTGGGTATTGGCCCTCATCACTTCATACCTAGATTTCTGTAATACCTCCTAGTTGATCTCCTTGCCTCAAGGTATCCCCATTCCTCTATCCTATAAAATTGATCTTCCTAAAATGTTATCGTGTAACCCCATGTCCTAAATTCAGTAAACTCCACAGCTTTAGCAATCTCCGTATAATTAACAAAAATCAAGAGTAATAGTCCACAGCAATCCATAGGCCACTGTGGAATTACAATCTTAGTTGGTTAACACCAGTGAAGCATCTCAGCCAGGTTTCTTCTGTGATATATTGATACCTAGAGGTTGGTAGGATGTAATCAGGAAAAGTATTTTGAACATTCCAGAGAATGTGAGACGCTGTCACTTTTAGCTATAATTTACCTTTGGTGAATTTCACTGATTATCTCGGAGATCTTCCATGCATGTGTGCTCACACTTTTCCCCTCCTTCTCTTATCCCACACTCCTCCTCCATTTACCTTGGTTCAGAAAGCCTGTGTGGTATTGAGCTTAGGGAAATGATGCAGGCATAGGTATTGTGATTTGCAGATAGAAACTTTAAAATACAATTGTGAATTGTTATGTCTTAGGGGAAAGTACAGAGGGATGTAAGGGACCCCTGAGAAACCAGGTGGAAAATTCTTTAATGACTCTGTGTAAGGAGAATTCTGAAAGTGAGTCCGATAACCAACTTTCCAAGCCCCTTGAGGCATAAGGAAAAGTCAAAAAAAGCTTACAAATATCAAACATTTTCCCTAAAGTTAGTCCTAATGCTTATTAATGAACCTCTTTCTGCTATGATTTTTCTCTATCAGTGGGTTTTGCTATCTTTTGTATCACTTGGAGTGAGTTGTCTTCTCCTAGTCCCAGCTATAGTAAAAGCTCCCTAGATCTGCTCAGTAACAGAGGCTACTGAGCCAGGGACCTACTGTGTCAGGCCTTTCCTCTTCGTCCAGGAGGCCCTAGGAGGGGCCATCTGCTCTTTGTGCTCTGGCCTTTTTTTTTCTAGGCCTGGCAGGAGTGTATGTGGAACTGGGAAAATTGGGGTTCATGTGAGCCTTGTGAATTGTGCCAGCTCAATGCAGCTTAGATTTTGTTGGCCATTATTTTTAATGTCCTTTTATTTAAAAAAAAATTAAAATTCTACTATTCTTTTTCTCACTGACATGCTGAGCATATGAAGGGCGTTCTCTCTCTCTCTCTCTCTCTCTCTCTCTCTCTCTCTCTCTCTCTCTCCTCTCCCTCTCCCTCCCCCTCCTTAAATAATTTTAAACCTTTTTAAAAACACACATAGACCTGTGCCAAAACCCAAATATTTTTAAGTAGGTCAGATGTTGGAACTGCCTCCTTTATTCAGTCTTCTTAGTAGGCTTTGCAGAAAGAAACTTTTTAAAAAGAATAGTGTCTATAGACAATATTTTATAATTGACATTTTCCAGACATGAGTTGGGGTAAAAGTACCTTTGCCAATTGTACTGCTTGATGGCTGCTCCCAAATGTTTACTTGTTTTTTGAAAGGCATCCCTCAATGTCTAAATGCATTTTATGAGTCCCTTTGTCTTCTACTTGTTCCTAGTATTGAGATTTGAGATAAGGTTTGGGAGTCTGGTAGTATCTGGAATTTTATTCCACTTGTATTTCAACCCATTATTTTTGTTTCTTTCATTGGAGACAGATGCATCTTAGAGGTCTTAGAGGTCAGGAAAAGGCCTGAAGGACCACTGATGTAAGGCTCTGGAAGAATAAATAGTAATAGACATGGTCCCTATTGGAATTCTCCATTATCTTCTGCAGCAAACACATGTGGTTTACATGTGTGAGAGGCCTATGGGAGCAAACAGTTCCTATTTAAGTGCTTGGCCAAAATACCATTGTATTAGGAGCCTGTTCATTTAGTTTGAGCCCCAGCTTTGCTACTAGCTGTGTGGCCTTGACCAAGCAAATCACTTAACTTTTCTGATCCTATTTCCTCGTTTATAAAATGAGTGTGTTAGTATTTGTACTACCCAATTGACAGGGTTGTTCCTAGAAGAGTACTTTCTAAATTGTAATGCTTTATAAATGTGAGCTATCATTACTCTGAAATCAGGGCAACTTGTTAATCACCTTTTGTCTTTGCAGATTTTCTGGAAACATGTCTCCCCCCCCACCCCAACATATAGAGCAGCTCCCACTTTTGTACTACTTTGTATGTTCATGCATTTGATCCCATCTAAAGACCCTCTTCTCCATTTTCTCTTTATTAGTTTGGTCATATCCATCAATGTCTAGAGGGCCCGAGTGGAAAAGAATCCCTAAAGTTAGGATCTTTTCTTTCAAAGATCTGCTTGTAGATACAGAAAGGAAATTATTGGGTTCAAAATTGTGTAAAGCAGTAGATGAAGTTATAGAAAAGCTGAGATGTCTTGATGTAGAGAGAATCATAGTGTGTAATCCCTTAGTACAGCACTATTGATTGATTGGTTGTCAGTGACAGATCTAGAGCTAGCTGTGTTCTGATTCTCATTCTCTTGGTCTGTTGGTTGAACAGAGTAAGCATCCTCAAGTACTTCAGGTGTAAACATTTGGTGAATTACTTCCAGCAGTAATGTGTGCTGAGAGATGGCCTCAGTTTCTGCTCTTACAGGCTTTTGGAGGCCTTGCCATCCTTTTCTTATCTTCTTTATATGTAACCATTTTACCCTTTGTTCTTATTTTTAGGCTTCTCAGGCAGTCACTCTTGGCCCTTGGTATGATGAAGGGGAGGCAGAGTTTCTCAGCAACAGGTACTGACAGTTATGTCAGACTGTGCCACAGGGTATGGGCTCAATTTTCTGAGGAGGTTTTTCAAATGGTTGTACTTTTTCAAGTTCTTGATTCATCTAGTGCAAGTTGGAGATGCTTAATAGATAAATTAATTTTGACATTCGACCAGAGGAGAAAATGTTTTTCTACAACTGCAGATTTCAGCTGGGATGATATTCAGATTATTTATTAACAACCCACTCAGCCTTCCATTACCCTGAAGTTTTCGTTTTATTAGGCAGTGTCAGGTGAGTGGCATTCTTTAGTGGTGTTACCTTTTGTTTTAGAGCAAAAACAAATACTAACTTACATTAGGTCTTTAAGGTTTATAAAGACCATGACTTTACAACAACTGTCTAAGATATGGAGTGAAGTGTTAGCATCCCCATTTTACAGATGGAAAACTGAGGCCCAGAGTGAATGAGTTGCCTACAGCCACACAGTAAATATCAGAGCTAAAGAGGCTGTGACATTAGGTTCCCTAACTAACCTATTTCCAGTATATATTGTCTCAAAGTTTTGGGGCTGTTAGTTGCCCTCTCCATTTAGATTTTAGTAAAGAACATCCATTCATGTTTCAAATCCACACAATATAACTGAATCCCAGAGATGTTAATTAAGTGGCTTGCCATGGATAATCAACTTTGGTCAGGACAGGATAAAAAAAATGTTGATATGTAAGGTAAATAATATTGTAAGGAAGAATTTAACTTCTTTTGATGACTTCAAGTCATCAGATCCAGATGAACTCCAACCCAAGCTTTTGAAAGAACTGATAAATAGGATTTGTTGACTCATTATCATTGATTTTGTCTATTTTCTCTCCCATTAGTTTTGAACTTCTTGAGATTAGGGATTGTTTTTGCCTTCCTTTGTATAACCTGACACATGGTCCATGTTTAATAAATACTTATTGGCTTGACTTAAGGTGCCATGGGACCCGGGAAGTGTAAAAAGGTCTTTTCCAAATTTAAAAAAAAAAAAGCAAGGGATAATAGCATGCAGATTATAAACTTATGAACTTGACTGATTCCTGGAAAACGTGTAGAACATTATGAAAGGGATGGTTAATACATTTCTAGAAAAGGAAGCAGGAGTCAGTTATAAAGAGCCAGCCTGGCTTTAAGAATGGGTGCCACAAGTAACTTATTTGTTGTCAAGTTTACTAAAGTGGTGGATGAGAGGAATGATGGTAGCTCTAGTTTACCTAGGTTTTCTTCTTCTTTTTTTGGAGTAACATTTGAGAGTCCCTCATGCTATACTTAGAAAAATCGGAGGGAGATGGTCATGTAGTCAGCTAGATTTGGAACAGGTTTTAGTTGCTGGATCCATAGACTAGTGATTAGTGGTTCAAAGACACCACGGAAGAAAGTCTAGTAGAATCGTGCAGGCATTTCTGCTTGGTCCTGTGGTAGTTGATAATTTTGTTACTGTCTTGGATAAAGACACAGAGGGAATGTTTCTCAAATATGCAGATGACATCAGTCTGGAAGGGATGACTAAAATATGTAGGAGATGAGAGTCAAGATTCAACAAGATAGATAGCCTTCTCTGGTCGTTAACTCTACATGTCAGAAAAGAATTGGACTCACTTCTGTGTTTTTGTTAAGTGTAAGGGTGGAAGTTCTTGATGCAGCCCCCACAGAATTCCTGGGATTGTTTACTAGAGAAATCTCTGGTCAGAATGTGTCAAGACCTAAGGTGTGTTTGGATAGATACCTTGGCAAGCTTCATAATTTGGCTCTGCTTCCTAATCCAACCTGTTAATCTCTCTTCTGAATGTATATGATCTTCTGAAGTACTCTGACAGGCTGAGAGAGTTGCCTTGCTACAGGGTTGTAGCAGCAAGGAAGGACTTGTCATGTTGGCAATAGCAACTTGCAGCCAAGTGGCCCAGTAGAAAAAGCACTGGGCTTGGAATGGGGAAGACTCGTCTTCATGAGTTCAAATCCATCCTCAACGCTTGCTAGTATCTAGAAGGAAATGGCAAACCATTCTCGTATCTTTGCCACTTTGACATTTACTGCGGCATATCTGCTCCCTTGCTGCTGGATCTTCATCTCACCCTGAGGCTAACAAGTTACATTTCTACTGCATATTTTAGGTTTTCAAAGAATATTTTCTCATCAACCCTCTGAGGTTGGTGTTACTAGTGTTGTTTAGGTTCTAAATCTGCCTTCAACTTGTTGATATCTGAGTTGAACACAAGTCCTCTTTCCAAAGGTTTTCTTTGTCACTCACTGCAACTGCACTCAAGATTACAGCTTTTCTCCTGAGTGGAATAAGAACAATGACATTTAAATCAAATAATAATCTTATATCTGTATTCACAACTACTCAGTGAGGGAGATGGAGCAAGTATTTTTATCCTCGTTTTGCAGATGAAGAGGTACAGAGAATGCAGATGCAGAGAATCTTGGTGATTTTGTCTGAGAGAATAAGCTAGGGTATCGGAAGGCAGGTCGTCTTATACAGTCATTGAACTTTCTGTGTCTCAGCAGCTGTGTCTGTGTGGAATGGTTGGGGCTCCTGCAAGAAGACAAGGAGATGAGCTCAAGAGGCTCTCTGGAAGATCTCTGAGCAGTCAGAGTCCAGTGATGGCAATTGCTGTTTGGTGTCTTTATCATTCGTAGGCCTTGAGTGGTGGTTTTGCCAGCCACATGAGTGATGAAAGGTCTGGGTAAGCCATGAATCATGGGTCTGTAGATTGGCATCTGGGAGCTAGATGAATCTTTCCACTGTGATTGTTCTCTGTGGCTGTGACATGCCTAATAACTGTTTTGAAGGGAGCAAATGATAAGTTGTAAAACTATTATACAGGATATAAAATGTGGTTATTAAATCTATATATAAAAGGACCCTGTGAACTTTGAACTTCTCAGGAAAAGTTTTCTGAACTATGTCATTATTACTGAGAATGCTGAAGGAAGCAGAAGAAAGCACTTATTTTCAAATCTCTGACCTTGATTTCCTGGGAGGTAGGGAGGGGAAGAGGAAGACTCTCCCCTCAGTCTCAGGCTGGCTCCCCACATGTTTGGAAGAGGCCTGGCACTGACTTCTGCATTCAGTGATCCCTGTGGTCTCTCTGCACTAGCACCCTGGGCAGTGTCTGAGTCACCTGTCCTATCTAGGTAGGTGACAGCCATGTCTCTGAACCTTATCCCTCAGGAAGGCCAAGGTGCTAGGTCTTTATGCGACCATACCTCATGTTTGAGTGGCTTCACTCTGACTGCTGAATAAAAAGGATTCAAGAAGCCATCACTGTTCTCTTGCCATTAACCTAACAGACAGTTAATTGATAGTTCTGCCACCATTTCCTTTGTAGTATCTTTTGTTTGGTAGTTTTATTATTGGTAAAGGGTCTGCAGTGGAGTAGAAAGAACACTGGATTTGCAGTCAGAACTCTACTAGTTATGTTACTTTGAGCAACATGAATTCTTTGGATCTTAATTTCCTCATCTGTAAAACCTGAGGCTTGGCCTAAACCCCTTTTTTCTCTAACTCCTGTGATGCCATTAATTCTGTGGTGTTGTAACTTTACTTTGAATTTGGATCATCTCTTGCTCAGCTGTTAGTTGTATGACCTTGGTTAAGTCTCCAGGTCTTAGATTCTTTTCCTGACTGAGGGGGTGGGCTTAGATGAACACTTTCTGTCTCAAATTATTATGATTCTTCCTATTCATCCGACTCCAGTAACAACCTACTCCTTTGCTGCCTAAATTGTCTTCTGTATTCATTGCTTTAGGGAATTTTCTGAATTGACTCTTCCCTGTAGGAAAAAAAAAAGTAAATGTTTTATTAGAGACTTGACACTGAACATCTTGAACATCAATACAGACAACTAAACTTTTAGTCACTATTTACGTTCATACAAATACATTTCCTCAGAAATGTATCATTGAGAATGAGCATTATCTTATGACTGTACTTAACTGCATATGCCATTTTCCTAGATCATCTTTTTTGGTTTTGTATTATGTCACAAAGGAACTTTCAGATTTTTGTGTGTGTTCCTACTTTTTGGTCTTAATAACATTATAATATCCTGTTACATCAATGTATTGCAGTTTATTTAACTGCTCTCCTAGTGTTGGACATTTAGGTTGCTTCAGTGTTTTGTTTTTAAATTACAAATAATGCTACCGTAATCACAAATCGCAAATAATTACAAACTCTTGGAGCAGGTTTTTGTTGTTGTTTATACTAGCATTTTTAGGTCATGTTGCCTACAGTGGAATCATGGGGTCTATTAACTCTTCAGCTCTCTCCCTGCACCATATTCCTGGCTTTCTTACTGCTGCTTCAGAAGGGGAGAAAGAAACCAGGAAGAAGAGTATCGTAAAGGGTATGGATTATTTTATTCTCCACAGATGGTGAGGTAGGTGGGGAGATTGGCCTTCAGCGTTGTGCAATAGAAGAGGGCAGGTCAGGACAGTTCAGTGTTATCAGTTGCTACTTGGGGCAGATGAGGGCATAAGGGAGACGTAGAAAAAGATCATAGATCATCGTTCCAGAGCCAGCAACCACCAGGGACAATACCCTCATTTTACAGTTAAGGTAATGGCGGCTCAGGTAACAAGTGTCAGAGGGTGGAGTATGATTTAAAGCCGTTTCACTGTGCCATACATGCATGTTTCCAAAGCATCAACATTCAATATAAATTAAAATGATTTTTTATTCAGTCATTTAAAATTGGAGCACGTAGTAGAAAGAATCCTGGGATCTGGAGACTTGGATTTGAATCTTGGATCTGACACTCTTATAGGCCTTGGTTTCCTCATTTGAGAAGAAGGGGTAATAATCCTTAGACTGCCCACCGGACTGGGCGAATGCAGGGATGGCATGCTTATTAAATTTGTGTAGTACAAAGCTATGAGGAAGACATATTTTGGATGCTAAGATCTAAAGTATTTCAGCAAGTGGGAATGATGAATCCTCAGATCAATAATCCTTACCTTCCTTCAGTATTTAACTGAGGCGATACCCCAATGGAATGGAAGCCTTTCTAGGTTCCTCTGTTGTGGAGATTCTTAACTTTTTTTTTTGTGCCATGGATTCTTCCTCTCACAGCACTCCACTCCCCCCCCCAAAAAAAAAGTCTGGAAAAATCTGGGAACCCTTTCTCAGGAGAATGTTTGTAGATGCATAAATTAAAGTAAGTTTGATCACAAAGGAAACCAATTATATTGAAATAAAGATGGATTTTTTTTTTCCTCCATGAGTTCATAGACCTCCTGAAATCTCCATGGATCACAGGTTAAGAAACTTTGCTCAAGTTGTCATAAAATGACATCTAGATCTGGAGCTAGAAGTACCCTATAGGCAATCTAATTACATTTCTTCTCATCAAATGGTATTGTATTTGTCTATTAAATGCAGCACCTCCCCCAGTGATTTATAAGCTCCATGAGGACAGGGACTTCCATTTTTTCTCTGTAGACTCAATACTAGCATATTACCTTGAACAGAGTAGATACTTAATAAATGCTTGTTGAATTGAATAAGATGAAATAGGTAAGCATTTTGATTTTTACAAAACTAGATATTGGAATAGGGAGAAGGGAGGGTTTAGGATTATTTCATGTGAGAAAGACTTAGAGATTTTATTTTTTAATTATTTCTGTTTCAAACAATAAGCATTTATTTTCCCTCTTCATCACTCCCAAAGGGAAAACGAAACAAAACAAAACTCTCATAACAAATGTGTTAAGTCAAATGAAACAGAATCTCGTATTTTTCCCCCTGTCCACAAATGTGTTTCTCAATCTGCATGTAGAGTCACATTCTTCATCAGTTCTTTGGGATCATTGTGTTGGACATTTCATTGATCAGAGTTTGACTTTAGGTTTTTTAAAAAAGTTGGCTGTGAAGTTTAACATGAATCAGCAGGGTGACTTGGCTGCCCCTAAAGCTTATATGATTGTCACATTAGTAGATGCATAGTACCCAGAACAAAGGAGATAACAGTACCACTGTACTCTGTACTTAACAGATTACATCTTCAGTGTTGTGCTCAGCTTTGGGCTCTACATGTTTAGAAAGAAACTGGTCTGTGTTTCAGAGGGAAGTTCTGATGTTGAAGAGGTCTTGAAATAATGTCATATGAAGAACAGTTAAACAAAATGGGGATGTTTAATCTGAAGAAGAGTTGGAGTGGTGAGGGACATTAAACATGTGGAAGGAGAGATTAGATTAGCCCTAATTAAAGGACAAAATTAAGACCAATGAATGGAAGTCATCAGAAGGATTTTTCTTGTTCCATATAAGAAATAACTCCTTAGCAATTGAGTCATTAGAGGTGAGGTAGTTTGCCTTGCAATAAAATCAGGAGTCCTAGGACCATAGATTTAGTCAGATCAACAAGCATTTATTAAATGTCTGCTGTGTTTCAGACACTTGTGTTAAGCCCTGGGAATAGAGAAAAAGGCAGAAGACAGTCTCTGCTCTCAAAGACCTCAGTCTAATGAGGGACAGGGATGAAGAGACTGATAACATATAGACAGTTATGTACAAACAAGATATTTGTAGGTAATCTTAGAGGAAAGGCATTAAATTAGGAAAATCAGAAAAAGATTCTCAAATAATGTGGGACTATAGCTGAAACTTGAATGAAGCCAGGGAATGCAGGGGGTGGGAGACAGCCAGTGGAATAGGGAGATGGGTGAGGAACAGCAAGGATGCCAGTGACACTGTATTGCAGAGTACTTGGAGAGGAGAAAGGTGTGAGAAGCCCAGAAAGGAAGGAAGGGTTAGGGTTAGAAGGGCATTAAAAACCAAATAAAAGATTTTATATTTTAACCTGTAGGCAGTAGGGAGCCAGTGGCGTATATTTAATAGAAGAGTGACTTAGATTTAGAGCTGGAAGGGACCAAAGAGATCATTGGTCCACCCTCCTCCTTTTATAATGAAGTCAAGT
This sequence comes from Phascolarctos cinereus, assembly GCF_003287225.1. Lineage (NCBI taxonomy): Eukaryota > Metazoa > Chordata > Mammalia > Diprotodontia > Phascolarctidae > Phascolarctos > Phascolarctos cinereus. The sequence continues at coordinate 422,735,606 of NW_027555958.1, read as the reverse complement.
GACTCAGGGAAGTGAGGGCATTTGCCCAAGGGCACTGCCAAATCCATCATTTTCCACCTTGACACACTGCCTCTTTCTGTACTAGAAGGGTTCAAATAGTGCCCGAACAATTAGTTACCTGTTAGGAATAGTATAAAGGGGATTCATTTTTGATTAATGAATTGATTAATCAGTCAACAAGCATTTATTAAGCTCCAACTATATACTAGGCAATGGCTACAAAGATAAAAGAGAAACAGTCTCTGTTTCTAAATGGTACTTGCAAAGATATATAGGTAATGTGCCCTCAAGGATAGGTGGGTAGAGAATTATGAGAATTCAATTCAGCAAAGTTCTGTGCATACTATGTGCAAAGGATTGTGCTATCTTCTGGGGATTAGATAAGAAACCTACCACATTTCTCAAGCAACCTAATAGCCTAATGTGGTTGGGGGGTGGGAGAATACATTATATATAACAAATAAAGGAGAGTGAGATTGGTTTGGATGAGTCGATGCAAAGCTATGAGATATATAAGGAGGGAAATAATGCTTCATGGGGTAGTGGTCTTCAGCTAGAAATTAGAATTAGTGTTGAGGACAGTTTGTATTTATTCATGGTTGTCTAGTTTACTGTGTCTACCACTGGGTTAGCTTGACAGCATATGTAAACATGTGTTTTTCCTAGCTCTTAAGTCCATTTTCCCCATCTCCCTCTTCCCAATAATCTGTTACTACTCTTCTTCCTGCCTGGCATAGATGTTGTTTCATGTGGTGTAGAATTCTTGACTTCCGTCCTAGAGAGAACCGTTGGAGATCCTCTCAGGCCAGCTGCTGCACAGGTGCAGTTTGTGTTCCGTTGGAGTAGGATGAGGGAAAGGAAGCCGTGGCTGTGCTGTGCCAGAAAGGGGAATGGCTCCCATGGGAGATGTGGTATGTGTTGGCACAAAGTGTAGCAGTTAAAGAACTAACGGTTGTTCCATACTTAATCTTAATCACCTTCCTTACTCTACCCCCTGCCTCAGGACAGTTGGTATCTCAGCCATTCAACCCTCTATTTAGATTTTCCTTTTAGTAGCTTTCTTCCCAAAGAACAATTTTTTTTTGCTTAGCAAAGAAGTGTTTTGTGAAAGTCATAATTTTATAGACTACCCCCTATTTTTTTAAACCCTGCCATTTTTGGCTTCTTGAAATTTGGGGACAGGGGAAAGTTTGGATCAAGGCTATTTCTTGCTGCCTACTAGTTAATCCAATATCAGCTTTTGGCAAATAAATCTACTACAAAGTTTTTGATCTATTTTGAGACAGTGAAGAAATAATGAAAAGGGAAAGGGGAGAGGATTCTGTCTTGTACTATGTGACCATAGGCAAGCTACTTGAGGTTTCTAGGCCTCATGGAAAGTTACTTAGAGGTCATCTAGTCTAACCCACAAGGCAAAAGAAATCCTTTCTGCAGAGTCCCAGATGATGCAGCATCCTTGCTGATCGGCAACAGTTGAAAAGACTCGCTGATGGCTCTTGAATTAGCCATCAGTACAATCTGTGACTGATCAGAGGGCCCAGAGATTGGGTATGTTCTCATTTAGACAATCAAATTCACAACTGGTAACCAGAGGAGAAACGTTCCTGGTTGCCAGTGGCGTTCTTGCTGTGGTCTTAAACTGGCTTAGCCACTGACTAGTTGTGCTAACACTAATTCTTGGGCAAATTACTCACTGACCATTACTCTAAATCTGTAAATGATGTATTGAACTCAAAGCCTTCAAAAGTCTCAACTCTAGAGTTTTGATATTTCCATAGCTAAGTGCTAGGAGTTAAGAATTAGAAGAGATCTTTAAGATCCTGTAGTCTAGCAATTCTTAATCTGGAATCTTTGAGGTTTTTTTTTTTTTTGACAATTGCACCTCAATATAATTGGTTTCCTTTGAAATCCTATGTATTTTATTCTGTGCCTTTAAAAGCATGATTCTGAGAAGAGGCCCATAAGCTTCACCAGATTGACTGCCAAAGGGGTCCAGGACACTAAAGTGTGAACAACTAACTGCTCTGGTCTAAATCCCTCATTTGTTAAGTGAGGAAACCGATCAGCCTAGCCTACCCTGTTTCCCCTTTCCCTTTCCCTTTTTTGTACATTGTGTCCATTATAGAGTAGGATAACTAATAAATATGTACGAAAGTGAAGATGTTCTCTCCTCAGCCTTTGATTCCCTAAAGGTGAGAAAGCTACACCACTTGAGGAAGGGGGTTAGATGGCTCTTTACTAGCCTGTGGGTTTGTGGGTTTTTGGTGTTTTTTTTTTTTGCTTTTTTGGTGAGGCAGTCGGGGTTAATAGACTTGCCCAGGGTCACACAGCTAGTAAGTGTCAAGTGTCTGAGGCTGGATTTGAACTCAGGTCCTCCTAACTCCAAGACTGGAACTCTGTTTTACATGTGATTTTTTTTTTTCTACTCTCTAGACACTGAGATTTGGCAGGGGAGTTGGTGCTGCTGCTACTCATTCAGAGGATGAGGGAAGGGGAAGGAGGGACAAAAACCAGATGGAACAAGCTTTTTTGGGTCTAACTGAATATTGAGTACATGCTGTGCAGTAGTAAGCCTTGCATTAATCTCTCTATATAGTCTAAAGAGTTCTTCTAGCTCTAAATTATCCCAGATTGTCAACAGTGGGTATACCATAAGCAGTCATAGGAAATGACTTTGTTTCTTTGGAGAGTTAAGGTGGTAGGTGAGTAATGATGATTTTGAGAATCTGAATGGAGCCGAAGGTGACATCCACCCCCTGCCTCATCCCCCTTGTGCTGCTTCTGGAAACATCTGTTAATGCACTCCTTGCTTAGGATTTATTTTTCCTGGGTATTTGCTGAAATGGGAATTATTGTGTTTTTCTTTGAATTCTTCCATTTTCCTTGACAGGAGGTTTTCTGCTTTTCTCATCTTGGAATGAGAATAGTGGTAGAAGTTTTTCATCGTGTTCCCTTCCTTAGGGATAGACTAGAGGAAGCTGCCCTGAGGCAAGTGTGTGTATGTGTGGGTCACCTGTATGCTTCTACACCATTTTGAGTTCAGTGGTCACCAAGGTGATTCTAGATTAGAAACACATGATATTTAATACATAGTATTTTCAAATTCCTTGTTTTGAGAGTCTTCCCGCCCTAATCCCTTCAAGCTGAAATTTCCCAACCTGCTTTTTTGGTTGCTGAACTCCTGTGTTCTCCCTCTCCCTCTCCTTTCCTTTCTAAGCTTGCTGTTTCACCTATAGGGTGGGGTCAGGAAGAAGAGAATTGATCACTCTTAAGAGAATGTCTTGTGTGAGGTGATTTTTTTTTGTATCTTCTTGGGTTTCTTCATGAGGTCCACTGATCAGGTAGTGAGTATCTGAGACTGGATTTGCACTTAGGTCTTCCTGACTCTAGGCCCAGTGCTCTGTTCTCTGTGCCACCTAGCTGCCCAAATTAAATAATAGCTAGCCTTCATATAGTATTTACTATGTGCCAGGAACTGTGGCAGATACTTTTGAATATTATCTCATTATCCCATACCCTGGGAGGTGGGTAATACTATTGTCCTCATTTTACAGTTGAAACTGAGGCCAACAGGTAAAGTGCCTTGCCTAGGGTCACAGAGCTAGTCATTATCTGAGGCTGGATTTAAATTCAGATCCTGCCTACTCCAGAGTATTGTCCATTGCACCACCTAGCTACCCCTATGATGACCTGCTTTGACAGACTTAGCTCTTGACAGCAATGCAAAGATGATAAGAGAATCCCAAAAAATTCATGGAAAATGCTATCCACATCCAGAGAAAGAACTATGGAGTCTGAATGCAGATTGAAACATGTCTCTTTTTGTTTTTTGTTTTTTCTTTCTCGTGGTTTTTCCCTTTTGTTCTGATTCTTCTTGCACAACATGACTAATGTGGAAATATGTTTAATATAATTATACATGTATAGCCTGTATCAGATTGCATGCCATCTTGGGGAGGGGGGAGAGAAGTGGGGAAAATTTAGAACTCGCAATCTTATAAAAGTGTTGAAAACTAAAAATAAATAAATTTAATTAAAAAATATATAGGATTATAAAGGAAACCAATTATATTGAAATACAGTTATCAAAAATATTTTTTAATGATTCCCAGACTGCAAGCTAAGAACCCTTGTATTAGGGGGATATGACATGCTGACAAATCAGTAAATAGAATGTATATACAAAATAAATTTCACGAGGGAGAAAATGCTAATAACTGGGGAAGAGGAAGAGCAGTTAGGAAGGCTTTCAAATTGTACCTTAGCTGACCGCCCTGGAAAAATTCATTGAAAATCCAGATGGGTACGTTGTGGGTGCAACACACGCATATACACTAACCCTAACCCCAAATGTGTGCTCTTTTTGCTTTAATTTCCAATAAACCTTCAAGTTCTAGGGCTAGGCCATTGTTGCAGCAGGTTTTGAATACTAGGTTGAGGATTTTGTAGTTTATCCCAAAGCTTTATAAGGAATGAATGAAAACATTTTTTAACAGGGAGATAAGTGGTAGTCATGTGGTCAGATCTGTTTTTGGCAGCCAAGTAGAGATTGTGTTAGGGAGGGAAAAGACTGGAAGGAGACCAGTGAAAAGGCTTTTGTGGTGGTCCAGACCAGAAGTGATAAACCTGAACTAGGGGGTAGTGGCTGAGAGAGTGAAGACAAGGGGGCAGATGGAAGAAAAGTTTGGGAGGCAGGACCAACTAACTACACTGGACAGTTGACTGGACCATAAAGCCAGCTGCTGCTGCAGTTGGTGGCATGGATGGATTACCCTGCCACCATGAACAGACCCAATTGGTGCAATGTTATCACACCAAGAAGAGTCCTAATTAACTCCAAGCAAGTCATAATGTGCAGTCCTATTGTCAGTTATTACTAAGAAGGCTTACTTCCTGTTAAATACTAGTTGATCAGAACACTGTATAGTATTATTAAGTGCCTGCTGGGTGCTAGGTATCTTGTTGTTCTGGGGATACAAGTAAGAAGGAAAGGCTGAAACAAGTACCTGTGTGCCAGGTACTTTAGCGATTTACAAATATCTCACTGGATCCTCAGACAACCCTAGAAGCTAGCTACTCTTATCCCTATTTTATAGTAGAGAAAAATGGAGGCAGACAGAGGTAAAGTGACTTGCCCAGGGTCACATGATTTAGGAAGTGTCTGAATCTGTATTTGCATCCAGAGCACAGTGCTCCATCCATGGCACCACTTAACTGCCTGTTAGATGAGCCTAGTAGTCTGGAGAAGACTTTTGGTAGAAAAGAACTGTGTAAATGTCAGCTGTTATTACTGACCAGTCTAGAGTTTGAGACTTCAAAATCAGCAGGTTTAATTATTTGGGGGAACTCTGTGTCTATGGTTGGCAGAATTCTGTAGGCTTCCCACCCACCCTGGTCACAGGTATTGCATTAAAAGATCAGGGTACAGCATAAGCCAGTGAGCTGAAAGCGAGTATTGAATTCAGCACTGCAGGCACTTTGAGAATACTGACCTATGTGAGGCCCTCTTGGTGTTTTATTGGATAGGAAGGAAAGGAGTCCTCACTGGTAGCCTGTGAAAGCTGGTTGGCTACATCTGAATGCAGAGGAAAGTTTGTGTAGGACTAGTGAGTGACGTTGGGCATGATGAGCAAGGCAGGAAGTCAGTATTAGATCTGGCCTCAGGAATAGGACTGCACATTATGACTTGCTTGGAGTTAATTAGGACTGTTCCTGGTGTGATAACATTGCACCAATTGGATCTGGTCATGGTGGCAGGGTAATCCATCCATGCCACCAACTGCAGCAGCAGCTGTTGCTCTTCAGTAACAGAGTGGTGGAGGGAGGGGAAGAATGGGATCTAGGTAGTTATGGAACATAATCTGAAGAAGGGGAAGGAGGATATTCATAACTAACTCACAGTACTAAGATAAGGAGCACCTCCCTAGTTCATAAGGTAGATCCAGGGACAGAAATCAAGTCCCAGCACCTTTAACTTATGCCTCCCTCTGATATTTTACGCATTTCATGCCTGTATCCTAATTATTCTTAAGCTTTGAATTGCCATATAAAACAAAGATAATATAAGAGAAGCTCTTATATAGCTTTAACTCATAAATGTAAGCTATTGTTATTTTCCGTTCTTATTGGCAGTGAATTCCTTTTGCCTGTTTAAAATATGACCAACTAAAGAATTCTGGCATGTTTGAGGTGGAAGAACCTTAAAAATAATTTGGTTCTACCCCTCGTTCTAGGGTGAAATTAAGGCCTAGAGAGGTTAAGTAATTTGTCCAAGTTTACTCTACTAGTTCCCGTCTTTCTTGGTAGAATTTATGCACTACCTGGTAGACCCCTTCAAACTCTAGAACTATTGTTGCATGATAATTCAGTTGCCTATCTCTTACTGCATCTGCTGTGGGTAAATCTTTACATCATCCATGCTGATGTGAGAGAACAGTTTTAAGCAAGGTTGTGTCATCTTGTCCTTGGCCAAACAGTTACATGTGAAACAACCTTGTGTGAATCAGTTCTGATTGTCTTTAAGGTCCCTTTCAGTTAGCTACCTCCTATATAAGGTAGTTGAAATCCAGGGAGGTTTAGTCACTACCCCAAGAGTTTAGCAGAAGATGGATGGATGGATAGATGAAAGGAAAGAAGGAAGATTGATTTAATCACATACAGATATCATGTCATTTGATCCTCACAACCACCCTGGGAGATATCCCCATTTTATAGTTAGCAAAAGTATAAGATGTGAAGTGACTTGCTGATGGTCATGCAGATAAGTCTGTGAATTTATATTTGAACTCAGGCCTTCCAAACTCCATGCCCAGTACTCTCTCCCAAATGCCAACTAATTACCTCAAGGTGTAAAGGCCTATGACAGTTCTGTTCTCTAGGGAAGTATTGTGAAATTCAAGTAGGATGGGGGTGGGGGGAGTGGCACTAAACCATACACAAATTTCCCTGCATATTGACTTAGAAAACAAATTATTAACATTATCTGTGTTTTATTATGCTTTTTTATTTTGTTAAATATTTCCCAATTACATTTTAATCTGGCTCTGGCCCACTCAAGAGTGGACTTTTATATTTGACATCTTTGCTCTAATGGACTTTTTTTTTTATTGTTGGTGTTTCTTAAAATTTTTTGAGTTCCAAATTCTCTCCCTCCACCCCATTTCCACACATTGAGAAGGCAAGAAATATCATACCTATTATACATATGAAGTCATGTAAAACATTTCCCCATTAGCTATGTTGTGAGAAAAAGAAACAAGCAAAATAAAAAGATATGCTTCAGTCTGCATTCAGAGGCCGTCAGTTCTGTTTCTGGAGGTGGATAGCATTTTTATTATGGGTCCTTTGCAATTTCCAGAGATCATTGTATTGATCAGAATGCCTAAGTCTTTCACAGTTGATCATCGTTTCCATGTTGCTGCTACTGTGTATACACTGTTGTCCTGGTTCGGTTCGCTTCACTTTGCATCCATTCATATGTGTCTTCCTCAGTTTTTTTCTGAAACTATTCTCTTCTTAATATTGATGTTTCCACAGCAGTTCCTGTGAACCATTTTGATTGGGCCCATGGCTGGTAATTTACCAATTGCCCAAGTGAGTAACTTGCAGCTCACTGCATATTGATGTCTTTTTAGCTATAGCAATACTTCTCAAAGGAAACATTCTTTTTTTTTTTTTTGATTAGCAGTGGGGTTAAGTGACTTGCCCAGGGTCACACAGCTAGTGAGTGTTATGTGTCTGAGGCTGGATTTGAACTCAGGTCCTGCTGACTGCAGCACTGGTCCACTGCACCACCTAGCTGCCCCACAAAGGAAACATTCTTAAGAAGTATCATTCTATTTCTAGATACCCAGGATGTATTCCCAATTTAATTAGTAGTTTGAGATTGTGGGCTTTGTTCTCAGCCCCAGATGAGTTGCATACATTTTGGGTGCCTCAGTTTCCCTGTGTCTATAACAGTTTTACAAAACTAAGTCTTTCATAGCCCCTCTTAGCCAGAATGAAGTAATATCAGGGAAGCATGGCTTGAGTTTCCTTTGAGAGGGTAACTATATAAATCATTACTTAATAAGGAAAGAGGGTGCTAATTTGCACAAACTTTTGATGCTTATGCATAATCCCCTCATTTGCAGAACCTGTAAAGCTCAGTGGGTATCTGTCTACACAGGACAGGGGGAGGGGAGAGGAAGAGGAAGCTGCTTTTCAGAGAATTGCCTTCTGGGTTAGTCAGCTGCAAGGTAAAGGTAGCATCTAGAATGAACCTACATTTTCCAATGGTAGGTCAGATGATGGAGTAAAAGAAGGAGGCTGCCTGGCCATTGTAGTTTAATGTCTAGCATTTTGAAATCTGTGGCATAAGGAACCAATGTGAGACGACAACACGGGCTGGCTATTTTAAGCACTGAGGCCATGCTGTTGTGAGGTTTTTCTTCATCAGACAGAGCTCTCCTGCCTCTGATCCAGCTGCCTCTGGGTGTGTCAGCCAGACAGAATCCTGTAAATGCCCACTCAAAGTAGAAACTGGCACTTGCCCTAAATAGCTGTCACCCCACCCTTATTCCTACTGCCCATGGGAAATGCCAGCTCAGTTCTCCCACAGCCAGACTCAGTCTACAGTCCCCTGAAGGCCTGATCCCTTAGCTGGTTTAGCTTTTCTCTTGTCAGCACTCTTGAGCAGTGACTGTGAAGAGCTTATAGACTGATGGAAGGACGAAAGGCTGCCAGGTAACATGAGCTGAATCAACCATTTCCATTTTGGGTCTGTTTAGCAACACTGAATCTGAACAGGTAGGTTACAGTGACTTAGGTTTAAGGTAGAGATTCTTAACCTGAAGTCTATGGAACATATTTTTTAAAAATGTTTTGATTATTTCAATAAAATTGGTTTCCTTTGTATTTCCTGTGCATTTAATATTATTCATTATTCTAAAAAGGGATCTGTTAAGAGCCTCTGTTCTAGGGGATGCCCTCACGAACAACCTCACACTCTACTTAAATCAGTTTAGCTTAGCACTTAAGTGAGGGGTGCCAAGGAGAAATAAACCTCTTAGAAACTGTGTTGAAGAGGAGTATCAGTATAGTAATAAAGTAACGGAGAGAACTAGGTTTGAATCTTGCCTTTGACACTTAACTGTGTGACCTGTGGACAAGTCACTTGATCTTTCTGAGTTTTCTCATACTTAAAATAAGGGCAGTAATATTTACTTCCATGGTTATAAGAATTGAGTGAGATTTAAAACACTTTCCAGACCTTCAAGCAATCATGTAAATATTGTGTATTATCATTGGGCCCTGTTTTCCTGGTGACTTTGAATGAATGAATGGATAAATACTTATTCATCATGTTGAATCCTCAGTACTTGGCTGTAGTGGTGTTTTTCAGTCGTGTCCGATACTTCGTGATCCCATTTTGGAGTTTTCTTGGCAGAGATACTTTACCGGCTCATTTTATAGATGAGAAAACTGGGGTAGACAAGGTTAGGTGACTTGTCCATAGTCACACAGCTAGTAGGTGTCTGAGGCCAGATTTGTACTCAGAAAAACGAGTCTTCCTGACCCCAGGCCCAACACGCTTGTGCCCTGTGGCACCACCTCTCTGCCCCCCCTTTGGGCAAGTTATTTAATCTCTCTGCTGCCTCCTTTACAACGTATCTAAAACGAGGGAGTTGGAGTGGGTAGTTTCTGAAAGTGTCTTAACTACAGTGGTTCAGTACATTCAGCAGTGACCTCAGTCTATTATGAAACACAAACGTCTCTGTTTTTTAGACTATCAATTCATTTCCTTGCTTCCAGTAAAACAATGTGACTATGTCACTCAGCATAGTTGACTGTTGAGTCTCCTTCCCATGAGATTTTTGTAACCAAATGATACCTTTTCCTTTGCTTCATATTCCTAACAAGCTGGATTATTCTGAACATAGTAAAAACCCAGATTGCATAAAATACCAAATAGATACTTTTCCACAATGTTTACACACTAATAACTGGAATCCAATCCTTTTATATCTCATTTCTATTTACTCATTTTTAGAGGGGCACACGAGATGATGACAGTTTCTTGGACTTTAGAGAATACTTTAGCTTTTTAATATGCAAGGCAAAAACATAGCTGGTCCAATTTATTCCCCTTTAAGAGGGTCAGTCATTTATTGTGGAAACACAGAATTTCAGAGTTAGAAGGGATCTCATCAGTTATCTAGTCCAACTGAAATCTGCAAAAAAATCTCTCCTAAACCAAGTGGTTGTCCAACCTTCAATTTTGGACAGCTCTAATTGTTATTTATTTTTTTCATATAGGAAGATCTAGGACAAAGAACAACATCTTTCACGTACTGTAAAACAGCCATCATGGTACCCCCCGAGTCATCTTCTCAGGGATGGGTGAAATATCTCTGCCTCTCCTAATAGGACATGTTTCCAATGTCCTTCATCATTCTAGTTGTTCTTTCCTGGACTCTTTCCAGCTTTTAATCATGTCCTTTATCTCCTTATTCCTGGATGCATTTCTTTAATTTCTTTGGTTTTTTTAATCAGCAAAAGCTTCCTTTTTCTTAGACTACCACACTTCCATTGAGAAAGAAAAACAGAATCCCTGTTAGGAGCATATATAGTTAGGCAAAGCAGATGTCCACATTGGCCATATTTTTTAAAAAATGCCTTCAGGAGGTAGGCAGTAGCTCATCCTGAGTCCTTTGAAATCTTGATTGATCGTTGTGCTGATCAGAGTTCCTCTTTCACAGCTGTAACTTTGTAAATGGTTCTCCCGGTTCTGTACACATCTTCCCAGCTTTCTCGGAAGCCATCCTTTCATCGTTTTTTACGACACAGTTATATGCCTTCACTTGAAGCCATCACCCGATTGATGGGCACCTCTTCAGTTTCCAGTTATTTGCCACCTCTTAGTTTGTTTGGCTTAGAATAAATCCCTCCTTTAATCTACTCTCTCTCTCATTCCACCTATCCTTTCCTTTCCTCTTCTGTTTCCCTGTGGAGTTTTGAGTGAAAGTATTTCTGTCTCTCTGTGTGTGTATATGGGTATGTATATGTATATATCTTTCCCTCTCTGACCAGTTGAGATGAGAGTAGGGTTCAAGGGTCACTCACTGGTTCTCTCGCCCCTTCTTCCTTGTTTGCATAGACTTCTATTTATGTATTCGATTATATGAGATAGTTTCCCTTAACCTTTCCCTTTCTTTTCCCAATCCCTAGAGTATTCCTCTACTCCCTTTCATTTCTTCTTTTTAAGATCATCAAGACGTAATAGAACTCCCAGGCTTTCTAGTTAGGTTTCCTCGCGATTGCTAATAGTGATAGGATTCAGAGGAGACACATGTACAGTCTTCTCATAATGGAATGTAAACAGTTTATCCTTATTTGCTTGTGTTTATCTTTTTGTTTGTATTCATTCCTGTGTTTAAACTTCACAGTGTCTTCATGGCTCTGATCTTTTCATCAGGAATGCTTGAAAGGCCTCTATTTCATTAAAGGTCAATTTTCCCCAATAGGATTATACTCAGTTTTGCTGGATAAGTTATTCTTGGCTGTAAGCCTATCCTTTGCCTTATGGAATATCATATTCCAGGCTCTCCATACCCTTACGGTGGTGGCTGCTAAATCATGTGTGTACCATCCAGAGAAAGAACTGATGGAGTCTGAATGCAGATCTGAAGCATACTATTTTCAGTTTTTTTGTGTTGTTTTTTTTCCTTTTGCGAACTGTAATTGTTTTGAAAACTTTTTTTCTTTCACAACATTGCTAATATGGAAATGTTTTACATGACTGCACGCGTAACTTATATCAAATTGCTTACTGTCTTAGGAAGGGGGAGGGTAGGTAGGTAGGTAGAAAAGATTTTATTAAAAATAGTAATTGTCTTTACATATAATTGGAGAAAATAAAACACTGTTTTAAAAAAATCATGTGTGATTCTGACTATGGCTCCTTACTATTTGTATTTGTTTTCCAGCTGCTTGTATTACTTCTTTTTTGACCTGGAAACAGGATTCTAGCTATAATGTTTCAGGGAGTTTTCATTTGGGGGTTTCTTTCAGGACGTATCCAGTAGATTCTTTCTTCTTCCACGTTGCCCTCTTTTTTTCTAACATCTGTCTAGCTTTATGGTTCTTTGTGTTATGTTGTTGAGGCTCTTTTTTTTTCCATGGCTTTTCAGATAGCATAATGATTCTTTTTAAATAAATTTATTCCCAATTGCACATAAAATTTTTTAACATTTCATTTTTTAAAATTTTGAGTTCTGAATTCTCTCCCTCCCTTTCCTGTTCCCCTCCCTGAGATGATAAACAATGTGATATAGGTTTCACATATAGCATAATGATTCTTAAATTCTCTCTCCTAGATTTGTTTTCCAGATTTTTTTTTTTTTTGCTATGAGATACTTTATTTTTCTTTTACTTTTTTTTTAGTCTTTTGACTTTGTTTTATTTCTTGTTTCATGGAGTCATTGTCTTCTCTGGTCCATTTTAATTTTCAGGGAGTCTGTTATTTGGGCAAGGTTTTGTACTTCTTGTTCCAAGCTTTTAATTCCCTTTCCCATTCCTTCTTCTATAGGTCTCATGTTTTCCCCGATTTTTTTCCTTTAGCACTCACATTTTATTGATTAAAAACTTTTTTTTAACTCTTTTGTTTCATCTCTCCCAAGAAATCTAGTTGAATTTGTGCACCCAAGCTGTATTTTCCTTAGAGGCTTTGCTTGTGGATGTCTTGGAATAGCCCTGTTACCGCAATAACTTTTTATAGTAGGATTTTTTTTTTTAAAGTAGGACTTTGGACTTTGTTAGTGCTGGGCTCTGTGTACTCCTTTTGGGACGTCAGGGACTGGGCCTCCTAATGCTTTCCTTAGGGCATTGTGTTATTTCAGGATTTCAGGGACAGCTCAGGCTGGAGTGCTTCCAAAGTGGTCTGATCCACTTTCTTCAATTTCCTTGTCACAATTTGGTTGGGTGCATTTTTTAGATCTTCTTGGAGGAGGGAGGGACAGGACAGGAGCTTCCTGTTACTTGGACGTCTTGGCTCCACTCCTTGTGTCTTTCTTTCCTCATTGCCTATTCTAATTCCTTCCATTTCTTTTTCTATTTTTTTTTTTGCTATAGCTAGCTTTTCTAGTACAATATTGAATAATAGTGGTGATAATGGACATCCTTGTTTCAACCCGGATCTTAGTGGGAAGGCTTCTAGCTTATCCCTGTTACAGATAATGCTCATAATAGTCTTAGAAGAGTCTACTTATTTTAAAGAAAACTCCGTTTATTCCTGTACTTTCTAGTGTTTTTAACAAGAATGAGTGTATTTTGTCAAAACCTTTGCTGCGTCTGTTTAGATAATCATAGGATTTATGTTGGTTTTGTTATTGATTTGATCATTTATGCTGATAGTTTCCCTAATACTGAATTAGCCCTACATTCTGGGTATAAATCACAGCTGGTCATAGTGATCTTTGTGATGTTTTGCTGTAATCTTCCTTGCTAGCACTTTATTTGCATTTTTTTTGGCATAGGTATTCATTAAGGAAATTGGTCTATAGTTTCTTTCTCTTGACTTTTCTTTCTTTTCTTTCTATCTTGGTAAATAGTAAATTTTTCCCAACTACGTGTAAAAATAGTTTTCAACGTTCATTTTTTATAAGATTTTGAGTTCTAAATTTTCCTCTCTTTTCTTTCCCCCTTCCAACAAGCAACCTGAGATAGTTTATACA